>NW_026867496.1:0-316910 GCF_020745735.1 Hemiscyllium ocellatum
TTCTGGGATTTACACATTAACGAACTAAAACTTGCAACCTATTCTAAAAGACAAAAGACTTAACAACAATCTAGGTTTGTTCAATATATCCGATCAGTTGTACTATACTGTGATCTTTTGCTATAAATTCTGTCTTATGATCCTGCTCCACAGCTTCCTGGTGAAGGAGCAGTGCTCCGAAAGCTAGTGCTTCCAAATAAACCACTATAACCTGATGTGTGATTTTTTTTAAACTTGATCCAACCCAGTCCATCTCTGGCCCCTCCACATCATTTCTAGTGAAGGCAGCCCACTTACTGCTGGGCTCAGAATGTCATTGAAAGCTTTGAGCTCCAAGAGGTTTTTGTTTTAAAGCTGCTCATTTCATTTCAGCCTCCTGCACTAAGTTTCCAATGTAGTGGAGCAGTGAATAAGTAGCTAGTATCGTTAGAAATTGTAAATTTTTCATGAGTGCAGGTACTGCGTCATTTCATCAGCATTGTAAAGGTTACTGGCAGCACTGGGAGGTGTGGGCTGCCTTCACTAGAAATCCTTGCTGGTGCCTCTCTGTCTGACCTGCTGATTGTGTGGCTTTGGTATTGTTGGGTTGTGAAACTGCCCTTGGGGCTTTGAGATACCTGCGGTGCTCTGTCATTGTTAGTGAGGTTGAAGTGTATTCCTTTGTCCGTGTGTGCTGTCTGGTTTGGCTTGTGAGCCTGCATGGGCATTCTGGGTGTTTTAGGTACAGTTTGGCCAATTTTGCTTTTGTGGGTTGGCAGAGTGGCAGATCTTTTTCCACAATCTCTTTCCCCCCCCCCCTCACTTTTCTTTTAGTTTTGCTTAGGGGAGGGACGAGAAGGGACAATGTAGCCTAGCCGGAGTCAGGGGGATTGTCGGGTGGGGGTCGCGGTATCAGACAGATAGCTCTCAGTATCCAAGTCTGGACCAGGAGAGGCTATTTTGGGGGCAGGGATGTTCTCCCAGTGGAGTTGTGCTAGCTGAATGGTGAGGGGGACAGAGGGTAACAGAATTGTACATAGGCATGAACAGCACAGTCGGATAGCCATGGCTAGCACTCTAAGCCCGGCAATGATAGCGATGAGAGCTATCAGTCCCTGCAGTCAGGCTCTGCGCGTGCCCTCTTTCACAGCGAGTAGGTAGTCCAGGGCCATCCTGTTCTGCAGAGTCACAGTACAGATGGCAACAGCCTCCACATTCAGCTGGGTGAGTGTGTCTGCTGTGGAGTTTGCCACCTCCTGTACTGTGACAGCTAGTTTGTGGGCTTCTACCTGTAACTGTAAGGTTGCAGTGTGGGGTGACATCAGGTAGAGAGCTGCTTCAATGGCAGGGAGGGCTCGTCTGCTGCGTGGCATGGGCTTTGGGAAGGGAGGGGACTGGGAGTGATAAATGAATGGTACCGCACACCCAACATTGTAGCTCCCAGTCCAGGGCAACAGCAGCCAGGGGTAGGCTTTGTAGCCACAGATAAAATAGGTGCCATTGTCGGTCTGGAGATGGAGTGTCTGGGTCCCTGTCCAGCTGGTGAGGAAGGGAGTATTCTGGGTGATCCTGTTGAGGACCTGTTGGTTTAAAATGCTGCCTACTGCAGTGGATCGGCGTGCTGTGGGAGTTAGAAGCAGGAAGTCAGTGCACCAGCTGCAGCCAGCTTCCCATCCGGGTGGCTGTGTGTGTTTCAAACAGAAGGATCCCGCGGGTGGTCCGTGTGGGCTGGTGTCAGCAATGGTCAGGGCTCGGGGCTCATGGGAGGGGTTGTAGGCCGGGTTAAACGACTCTTTATATTTGTCCAGGTGGTAACCCGCAGACCTCCAGCAGGCTGGGCTCTTGTCCCCATATTTGGTCATTGCTGGTGGTATTTTGAGTGTGGTAAGAAAAGCTGACAAAACTTTTCTACCTGTTTTTATTGTTTTTGGCTAACTTTCTAACCCTACTTGCTGTGTTCCTGCCTGCATTATTTCTGATGTTTTGCCACAGCTCTCAACTCTAGCATCAACCTGTCTGCTTATTCGAGAGAACTAAGCTTGGTTAAGTGTTGCAAAACACACAAGGGCAAATCTGTCCTCTCCAGAAAGTGTTAGTGCTTAACATGATAAAATTCACTTTGAAATATTGTTCATCCAAATTTTACCAAACACATACTACAGATTCAACATCCCACAATGACACCCTGTTTTGTTATGATCTTTAATTCTGAAGAGACATTTGAATACCCAGTGATTAACTGAAAGAACTTTTCATTAAGTTTTCACGTTTTTTAACAAATAAAAATGACCAATTAACTGGATTAATTTAGCAGAATGGGATGTATAGCCTTAAATTGTAAATCTATGTTTCTTAACATTCCTGCAAGAGTTCCCACGAATATCTGCATGAATTTTGATAGTTCATTCACTTTCTGTGAATAGTCCAAGGCATGCAACATCTCTCTAGGATTCACTTGAATCCTTCTCAGGATTCCAAATATTCCTGGTAATTGTATGTGAGAAAAGGTCTGCCATCCTGGCAACCCACAATAGGCCAAACTGTACCAAAACACCCAGAATGCCTCAGCACGGACCAAGCAGGCTGACAAGTGAAACTAGACAGGACTCGCAGACAAGGGAATACCTGTACACTTCAAGCACCCACTAACAATGACAGAGCACCACAGCTATCCCAAAGCCCTGAGGGCAGCTTCACAATCCAGCAACACCAAAGCCACACAAAGAACAAGTCAGACAGAGGCACCAGCAAGAGCACTACCCCCAGGACAAGACAATGGAAGCAACTCACCACTTCAGAGGAGACATTAGCACCTCCCTGCAAAGAGAAATGATCCATCGATACTGTCAGAATGTTGCTTTGTGTAGAGAATTAGGACATTCCTCTGATAACTGTTTTCCAGTTAACATCATTGCAACTAGATTACTCCAATTCCAGCAGCAACATTTAATTGCCATACAGAGAACTGGCTATGAGGTCACTTTACTACCTAAAGCCAACCTGTCCCTACAACGTGCCCCTGCCCCTAACCCCGCCACCCTTCTCCCACTCACTCTGACCACCATTACGGATGACCACGACTGTTTAGACCTTGTCCAGCTGGTCGTCACCCCGCACCTTGACCGCTCTGAAACACCTCTAGACAACCCTGACCTCATACTCTATACAGATGGCTCCTCCTTCAGGCCCTCAGACCACTGCACACTGGCAGGGTATGCCATCTGCACTCCTTTCTCAGTCCTAGAGTTAGCTGCACTGCCAAATGGGGCACATCTGCACAAGCTACGGTGCTGTTTGTGCTCACTAGGGCTTGTGTCATTGCTAAAGGACACACAGCAAACATTGATCCTGACTCCAGATATGCCTTCGGAGTCGTTCACAATTTCAGCACATTCTGGAAACAGAGAGACTTCATCATTTCAGCAGGGAGGCCACTACAACACGCTGCGCTGATTTCTAACCTCCTGGAAGCAGTCCTGTTACCCTCAGCCCTAGCAATTATCAAATGCCGTGCCCATACCTCAGCCACTGAGCCGGTCACCCTCGGGAATGCCTCAGCTGACACAGCAGCCCGGAAGTCGCTCTGCACCCCACCATCTACATCCTGCAGGATCCCAGAATAGTAAAGACCCCAGTATTCCCTGAGCCCATGGAGGCAGTGCGAGCTACTCAAGAAACTTCTCCACAGCAGGGAAAGGACAGTTGGGCCCACACTGGGGCCACACAATCTCCTTCCCTTAACCTGCTAATACACCCAGATGGCCGCATCATTTGTCCAAGAGCACACACTGGCCCGAGCAACCCACGGCATTGACCACACTGGCAAGAAGGCATGATGCATACTGAATCAGTCCTGGTATGCACCAGGATTCACTGCTGCTTCCCAAGTCCTGCTATCACAGTGCCTCATCTGCCTGCAGAATAATGCAGGGAAGCCAGTTGCCAAGTATGACCATCTGCCAGTTCCTGAAGGACCTTTCAGCCTCTTACAGGTTAACTTCACACACATGCCCCAAAAAACAGGGTTACAAGTACATCCTGGTCATCAGAGACATGTTCTCCAAATGGGTGGAAGCATTTCCCACAAGAAAAGGACAATGCACACACGGTAGTATAATGCCTCCTAAAGGATGTCAGTCCCAGATTTGGAGTTCCAGGTAGCATAGAGATGGACGGGGGGACTCACTTCACTGCTAGGCTCACGACTAGCATTAGCGAGGCACTAGGGATACCGTGGCGACACCACACCCCCTACCAACCTCAGTCATCAGGAATGGTCGAGCGGATGAATAGCACCCTTAAAATCACACTGACCAAGATCACCCAGGACACAGGACTGACCAGGCCAGACGCCTTGCCACTTGCCCTGTATACTATACCTGTGCAGGCAAACCACATGAGTGGGCTCACCCGTTTTGAGATGCTTAGGGGGTGACCTATGCCCACCGATACCAGGCCTCCTAAACTCTCCACAGAGACAGCTCTTCTCCTGACACAAGAGGCCCTGCAGTATGTCCAGGCCCTTAGCAGGAGCATTAGTGTTACGCACGACCAGGTCAGGGCTGCATTGCCCACATCCCAATCAGTGCCCATTCATCCGTTCCAACTCAGGGACTACATCATGATAAGATCACTCGAAAAGGACTCCCTCTCCCCGAGTTGGAAAGGCCCCTACCTCATCCTGCTGACAACCTGGACAGCTGTGAAACTGGAAGGACTGCTCAAATGGACACATGCCACCCGCTGCAAGAGGGCTCCACAACCAATGAACAGGGACCAGAGAGAGAAGAAGACACTACTCCACCCACCGAGGATGGATCCAGCTGCTTGCCTCAGCATCAGCACCCTCGGCCTGACCATCACACTGTGGCTTGCTGGTAAACAGGGACAAGGGGCGAGACATTTAATAAACCTGCGTGACTTGTGGGCTAACACCTTCCTGAGAATGGCCCATCAGTATGCCCTGAGATTCAACCAGACCCACTGTTGGGTCTGCACTAGGGTCCTTGTCCACTCTCATGGGGGCATTCCCTTAGCGCCAATCCCTGTTAACATCTCTGACAAGGCAGAATGGTGACTGGAATCAGACAGGTCCCCGGAGGTTACCATACTCAAAATAGCACCAGCAATGACCAAATATGGGGACAGGAGCCCAGCCTGCTGGAGGTCTGCGGGTTACCACCTGGACAAATTGAAAGAGTGGTTTTACCCGGCCTACAACCCCTCCCATGAGCCCCCAGCCCTGACCATTGCTGACACCAGCCCACATGGGCCACCTGCGGGATCCATCTGTTTGAAACACACACAGCCATCTGGATGGGAGGCTGGCTGTAGCCAGTGCATTGACTCCCTGCTCCTAACTCCCACACACGCCAATCTACTGCAGATGGCAGCATTTTAAACCAACGGGTCCTCAACAGGATCACCCAGAATACCACCTTCCTCACCATCTGGACAGGGACCCAGACACTCCATCTCCGAACCTACAATTAGATTAGGTTTCCAGGCACCATTCCGCCATGTCAGAGATATTTAAGGGGTTTGAGGCTATGGAAATGCCCCCCCGTGAGAGTGGACAGGGATCTAGTGCAGACCCAGCAGCGGGTCTGATTAAATCTCTGGGCATACCCATGGGCCATTTTGAGGAAGGTGTTGGCCCGCAAATCACAGTGGGTTATGAAATGTGCTGCCCCTTGGCCCTGTTTACCAACAAGCCACAGTGTGATGGTCAGACAGATCAGATGGTGATGGCTGCCGCGAGCAGCTGGATTCATCCTCGGTGGTCGGAGTGGTGCCTTCCTCGGTGTGGTCCCTGTTCATAGGTTGTGGAGCCCTCTTGCAGCGGGTGGTATGTGTCCATTCGGGCCATCCTTCCAGTTTCACAGCAGTCCGGGTTGTCATCAGGATCAGGTATAGACCTTTCCACCGAGGGGAGAGGGAATCTTTTTGTGGTGATTTTATCATGACATAGTTCCCGGGTCAGAACGGATGAATGGGCACTGATTGGGGTGTGGACAACGCAGCCCTGACCTGGTTGTGTGAGCACTAATGCTCCTGCTAAGGACCTGGACATACTCTAGTGGGGCCTCTTGTGTCAGAAGCAGGGCTGTGTCTGTAGTGAGTGTCAGGGCTCTGGTGGCAGTGAGCATAGGCTGCCCCATAAGTCCTTGAAAAGGGGTGAGCACAGCTGCTCAGTTTGGCTGTGCATGTGTAGCACAGAGGGCAAGTGGCAAGGTGTCTGACCAGGTCAGTCCTGTTTTCTGGGTGGTTTTAGTCAGTGTGGTCTTCAGGATGCCACTCATCCGCTCGACCATGCCTGACGGCTGGGGTTGGTAGGGAATGGGGTGTTGCCGTGGTATCCCTAGTGCCTCGCTAATGCCGGTCACAAGCCAAGCCGTGAGTGAGTTCCTCTCTCCGTCTCTATGCTGCTGGGAACTCCACATCTGGGGATGACATCCTTTAGGAGGCATTATACTACCGTGTGTGCATTGTCCTTTTCTTGTGGGAAATGCTTCCACCCATTTGGAGAACAACTCTATGATGACCAGGATGTACTTGTAACCCTGTTTTTGGGGCATGTGTGTGAAGTCAACCTGTAAGAGGCTGAAAGGTCCTTCAGGAACTGGCAGGTACTTGGCAACTGGCTTCCCTGCATTGTTGTGCAGGCAGATGAGGCACTGTGATAGCAGGGCTTGGGCAGCAGCAGTGAATCCTGGTGCATACCAGGACTGTGTTACAGTGTGTATCATGCCCCTCTTGCCCGTGTGGCCAATGCTGTGGGCTGCTAGGGCCAGTGTGTGTAGGTGGGCACTTGGGCAAATGATGCGGTCATCAGGGTGTATTAGCAGGTTGAGGGAAGGAGATTGTGTGGCCCCAATGCAGGCCCAACTGTCCTTTTCTTGCTGTGGAGCAGTTTCTTGGGTAGCTTGCACAGCCTCCATGGGCTCAGGGAATACTGGGGCCTTCGCTATTCTGGGGGCCTGCAGGATGTAGATGGTGGGGTGCAGTGCAACTTCCGGGCTGCTGTGTCAGCTGAGGCATTCCCGAGGGTGACCGGGTCAGTGGCTGAGGTATGGGCACGGCATTTGATAATTGCTCGGGCTGAGGGTAACAGGACTGCTTCCAGGAGGTTAGAAATCAGCGCAGCATATTGTCGTGGCCTCCCTACTGACGTGATGAAGTCTCTCTGTGGATGACTCCGAAGGCATACCTGGAGTCAGGATAAATGTTTGCTGTGTGTCCTTCAGCAATGACACAAGCCCTAGTAAGTGCAAATAGCTCTGCAGCTTGTGCAGATGCGCCCCATCTGGCAGTGCAGCTAACTCTAGGACTGAGAAAGGAGTGCAGATGGCATACCCTGCCAGTGTGCAGTGGTCTGAGGGCCTGAAGGAGGAGCCATCTGTATCGAGTATGAGATCAGGGTTGTCTAGAGGTGTTTCAGAGCGGTCAAGGTGCGGGGTGACGACCTGCTGGACGAGGCCTAAACAGTCATGGTCATCCGTAATGGTGGTCAGAGTGAGTGGGAGCAGGGTGGCAGGGTTCGGGGCAGGAGCACATTGTAGGGACAGGTTGGCTTTAGGTAGTAAAGTGACCTCAAAACTAATTCTCTGGATGGCAGTAAAATGTTGCTGCTGGAAATGGAGTAATCTAGTTACAATGATGCTAATTGGAAAACAGTTATCAGAGGAATGTCCTAATTCTCTACACAAAGCAACATTCTGACAGTATCGATGGATCAGGAGCTTCCATTCCTCTTCGCAGGGAGGTGCTAATGTCTCCTCTGAAGTGGTGAGTTGTTTCCATTGTCTTGTCCTGGGAGTAGTGCTCTTGCTGGTGCCTCTCTGTCTGACTTGTTCTTTGTGTGGCTTTGGTGTTGCTGGGTTGTGAAACTGCCCTCAGGGCTTTGGGATAGCTGTGGTACTCTCATTGTTAGTGGGTGCTTGAAGTGTACAGGTATTCCCTTGTCTACAAATGCTGTCTAGTTTCGCTTGTCAGCCTGCTTGGCCCTTGCTAAGACATTCTGAGTGTTTTGATACAGTTTGGCCAACTTTGCTTTTGTGGGCTTATTGTGGATTGCCAGGGTAGCAGATCTTTTCCCACATACAATTACCAGGAATACTTGGAATTCTGAGAAGGATTCAAGTGAATCCTCGAGAGATGTTGCATCTCTTGGACTATTCCCAGAAAGTGAATGAACTATCAAGACTCTTGTAAAGATTCATGGGAACTCTTGTAGGGATGTAAAGAAAACTAGATTTACAATTTAAGGCCATACATCCCATTCTGCTAAGTTACTCCAGTTAATTGGTAATCTTTATTTGTTTAAAAATGTGAAAACTTAATGAAGAGTTCTTCCAGTTAATCACTGGGTATTCAAATGTCTCTTCAGAATTAAAGATCATCACAAAACTGGGTGTCATTGTGGGATGTTGAATCTGTAGTATGTGTTTGGTAAAATTTGGATGAACAATACTTCAAAGTGAATTTTATCGTGTTAAGAACTAAGACCTTCTGGAGAGGACAGATTTGCCCTTGTGTGTTTTGCAATACTTAATCAAGGTCAGTTCAATAGAATACACAGACAAGTCGATGCTAGAGTTGAGAGCTGTAGCAAAATATCAGAAATAATGCAGGCATAGCACGGCAATTAGGGTTAGAAAGTTAGCTTAAAAATAGTAAAAACAGGTTGGAAAGTTTTGTCAGCTTTTCTTAAAAAATTTATCAAAATAAGTGTTGGTTCTGCAGAAGATGAGTCTGGGGATTCAGTAATGGAGGATAAAGAGATGGCAGATGAATTGAAAAGAGTTTGAATCTGACTTCACTAGAGACGATACAAGTAACACCCTAGAACTCGCTGTAAATCAGGAATTGAAAGGGAGGGAGGAACTGAAGAAAATTACAATCACCAAGGAACTAGTACTGAGTAAGCTGTTGGAACTACGAGCTGATAAGTCCCGGGTATTTGAAGGAATTCATCCTAGACTCTTAAAGGGAAATTAGCGAGTGAAATAGTTTATGTAATGGTTTTATTTTTCCAAACCTCATTAGTTTCAGGGATGGTTTCTTTAGATTGGAAAATCCTTTCTTCAAAAAGGGAGACCGAGAACAGGAAACTGCAGACCATTTAACTTAACATATGTAATGGGGAAAATGTTCAAAGCTATTATCAAAGATATTGTGACAGGGCACTTGTATAAGTTCAAGGTAATCAGACAGCAAGAATGTGTTTTTGTCAATGGGTAATAATGTAATGATTTTTTGAAGAACGGCCTCTCCGCACTGCGACTGAGCTGATGAATCTCCAGTGCCCACGGGGAATGGAATCCCTTCCCTCAGTCCCCACATTTCCACAACTTCTCCACAGTTCTGGTGACTTTTTGGCTCTGTGTTTCCGATGAACAATTGAAAGTGTGATCACACTCCGGAAACGTGTACAGTTACTCTCTCCTGCGAATAGTGTAATGTTTCTTCAGTCTGTATAACAGGTTAAAGCTCCTCCCCACAGTCATCAACTTTACTAACACCTTCCATCCCGACCTGAAATTCACCTGGAATCGATGACTGTATCGGCGCTGCCTCGTGCTCCCACGAGGAGGTTGAACAGTTCATCAACTTTACTAACACCTTCCATCCCGACCTGAAATTCACCTGGATCGATGACTGTATCGGCACAGCCTCGTGCTCCCACGAGGAGGTTGAACAGTTCATCAACTTTACTAACACCTTCCATCCCGACCTGAAATTCACCTGGATCGATGACTGTATCGGCACAGCCTCGTGCTCCCACGAGGAGGTTGAACAGTTCATCAACTTTACTAACACCTTCCATCCCGACCTGAAATTCACCTGGACTGTCTCAGACTCCTCCCTCCCCTTCCTAGACCTTTCCATTTCTATCTCGGGCGACCGACTCAACACAGACATCTATTATAAACCGACTGACTCCCACAGCTACCTGGACTACACCTCCTCCCACCCTGCCCCCTGTAAAAACGCCATCCCATATTCCCAATTCCTTCGTCTCCGCCGCATCTGCTCCCAGGAGGACCAATTCCAACACCGCACAGCCCAGATGGCCTCCTTCTTCAAGGACCGCAGATTCCCCCCAGACGTGATCGACGATGCCCTCCACCGCATCTCCTCCACTTCCCGCTCCTCCGCCCTTGAGCCCCGCTCCTCCAACCGCCACCAAGACAGAACCCCACTGGTTCTCACCTACCATCCCCCCAACCTCCGCATACAACGTATCATCCGCCGCCATTTCCGCCACCTCCAAACGGACCCCACCACCAAGGATATATTTCCCTCCCCTCCCCTATCAGCGTTCCGCAAGGACCACTCCCTTCGTGACTCCCTCGTCAGATCCACACCCCCCACCAACCCAACCTCCACCCCCGGCACCTTCCCCTGCAACCGCAGGAAATGTAAAACTTGCGCCCACACCTCCACACTCACTTCCCTCCAAGGCCCCAAGGGATCCTTCCATATCCGCCACAAGTTCACCTGTACCTCCACACACATCATCTATTGCATCCGCTGCACCCGATGTGGCCTCCTCTATATTGGTGAGACAGGCCGCTTACTTGCGGAACGCTTCAGAGAACACCTCTGGGACGCCCGGACCAACCAACCCAACCACCCCGTGGCTCAACACTTTAACTCTCCCTCCCGGAGATCCAAGATGGCGGCGACTCAGCAAGTCTGAGTTTACAGTGCTCTTCCCAAAACCTGGGTAAAGTGAGTTACTCACCCCCACCACACTTACCAAACCACCCAAAAAAAATTTCTAACCTTAATTAGCTGCTTACTATTATATTTAAGCAGTTTAATATTAAGTGGATAATGAGTAAACCAAAGGGATCCCGCAGCTCTCAGAAAACAAAGACCCCTCCCCCACCCTCCTCTCCTCCTCCGGCTGCAGCTGATGTAAAAACAGGCCTTGAAGAGATGATTGCCAGGCTGGAAACGACACTCGTCAATTTCATCGCAGAATCCAGACAGAGATGGAACTCATTCGAAGAAAAGCTACAAAAGCACAGCCAGGCTATTGAGGAATTGCAGGGCCGAATGGAGGGGGCGGAGCTAAAGGCCACGACAAACAGCTGCAGAACAGGTGCGAGCTCTGGAGCAGAGAGTCCGGGCCTTTGAAATCTACATGGATGACCTGGATAATAGAAATCGGAGAAAGAATATCCGTCTTCTGGGCCTCCCTGAACAAGAAGGGAAAGGACAGTTAGTAGTATTTCTGGAGCGATGGCTGCCCCAGCTTTTAAACCTGGGGGCTGAAACTGACCGGGTAAGGGTGGAGTGGGCCTACCGGGTCGCAGTACGCGGATCTGGCCCAAACCAGCGCCCACGCCCGGTCCTGTTCCGGCTGCAGAGTTATAGGGAGAGGCAGATACTCCTGGATGCCTCTAGAAAGCTTGGAAAGGATCCTAAAGCCATGATCCATGAAGGATCCAAGATTATGTTATTTCAGGACTTCTCCCCGGCTTTGGCACGAAGGAGGAAAGCGTTTGATGAGGTGAAGAAATGTCTAAGGAACTTAGATATTCAATACACCTTACACTACCCAGCGACGTTATGCTTTACCCACGAAGGATCCGAGTATAATTTTAGATCACCAGAAGAGGCTAAGGAACTTTTAGACTCGTTTAAATAAATCGTAAGAGACAATTTATGTTGGCTTGCCTCTTCCACACTCCGTGGGGAGAAGTGGATACTTTACTTTACTTTTGCTTCTGGGAGCAGGGTTGTCTTCCCTTGCTATTTTATGTTATTATACTTAACTGTAATCTGTTGGAGTTGTAATTTTATAGTTATGTGTGTTTGTACGTGGCATTGATGCTATCAGATATACTCAGGTATGGGTGGGGCGCTCACTGTTAACTCTAGCTCGGTATTATATCTAAATCCTATTAAGGAGCGCCCGGGTCAAGGGTGGGACACTGTTTGGGGAGGATATGGTGGACCTTTAGAAAGGAAGTAAGGCCCCCTGAGAACAAGGGGGAGGATCTCCATTCAAACATGTTTTTTTTTGTTCTTATTGTTTGGAAATAGTTTCCTTTTTATTATACTGTTATGAGTGTATTAGAGAACATTTTCTCTTGTTTGAAGGATGTAAGTGACTCAACTATACACTCTGGATAATTGTGGATTAGATTAGTAGTTAACTGAGTTTCATTGTTTTTCTTTCTTCTTTAGTATCATTCCTTTGAATTTTGATGATTATATATTTAAGATCTATTTTTATATTAATGTTTGTGCTTGAAAGTTCTGTTTATTTTTGTAAATCTGTCAAAATATTAAATTTCTAATAAAAATATCTTTAAAAAAAAACACTATACTGCTCAGGTAAAAACAATGACTGCAGATGCTGGAAACCAGATTCGGGATTTGTAGTGCTGGAAGAGCACAGCAGTTCAGGCAGCATCCAAAGTGCAGTGAAATCGACGTTTGGGGGAAAAGCCCTCATCAGGAATAAATCAGCCCTTCCTGATGAAGGGCTTTTGCCTGAAATGTCGATTTCGCTGCACCTTGGATGCTGCCTGAACTGCTGTGCTCTTCCAGCACCACTAATCCAGAAACTATACTGCTCAGCACCTCCCGTCTTTCCTCCCCCTATCCCCCCATCCCCCCACCACTCAGCCCCTGGCAGATGAGCGGGCAGAAACTTACTAGGAGACAGGATATGGGTTGAAATTGCTGAGTGAGGCAATACTTCCTCCAGGTTACAGCCGTACCAAGGATCCAATTACAAAGGGACAACTCGGTGATGACCAATAGTAAAGAAAGTGTGGTGGGGTGGTGGGGTGAGGAGTACGTGTGCTTTGACCTTGAGCTGTTTAAAAAGCAGCTAGTTTTTCTACACCTTTTTGCTGGGGGATCTGAAGCTTTAACAAAGTTGGGTCACAATAAAGATTACCTGAACTTACCGCAGGCTCAGACTCTCATTGAAAGCTTTGAGCTCTAAGTGGTTTTTTGTTTTAAAGCTGTTCATTTCTTTCAGCCTCCTGCACTAAGTTTTCAATGTTGTGTATCAGATGGAGCAGTGCATGGGTAGCTAGTATCATTAGAAATTGTAAATTTTTCAGGAGTGCAGGTACTGTGTTGTTTCATTGGCATTGTAAAGTTTACTGGCAGCACTAGGAGGTATGGGCTGTGTTCACCAGAAACGATGTGAAGGTGCCAGTATCGGACTGGAGTGGATAAAGTTAAAAATCACACAAGACCAGATTATAGTCCAACAGGTTTATTTGGAAGCACTAGCTTTCGGAGCACCGCTCCTTCCACAGGTAGCTGTGGAGCAGGATCCTAAGACACAGATCTTATAGCAAAATACGCAGCGTCACGCAACTGATATCTTTCAGAGTGGGTTGCAGGTTTCGGTTCATTAATATGTAAATCTAAGAACAACATCTAAGTCATGTTCTTGATGACGTATGGTTTTATATTTTTAAAAAATGATATCTCAGCTCACACAATGCATTAAAGTTGTGAGGTTCGAGTCTGTCAGTATCCCAATCTTGAATCAGACCAGTTCTGTTTTTAAAGTAGGAATATATAAAATATTACATGGATTGACTGCGTGTAGATTGTGTGCTTTGTGAGCAAAATTGAAAGTATCTGCAAATATAATTCTGCCAATAAAAATTCACTCCATAGAGTTGTGAGTTTGTGTGTGACAGTGCATGCTTGGTAAAGTGTAAGTGTGATGGAGTATAAGTCTGTGAGTGTGAGAGAGCGTTAGGGTGTGCGTATATGAGAGAGGTATGAATAAAAGCAAGGGGTTGCATTTTGCTAAAATGAGGAAGGACAGGACTTGTATAGTTAAAACAGAGACATGGGGGAGTTCAGGTACATAGTGATGCAACCTGCAAAGAACTGGTAGACTGGATGGTAAAGAAGGCATTTAGCACCATTGCCACCCAGACCCACCCCCTTCGTATTTCTCATAGCTAATCCACCCTACAGTGCATATCCTGAACAATAAGGGTAATTTAGCATAGCCAATCCAGCCCAACCTAATCTAAAAACTACCTTCTCAAGAATGTAATTTAAATGCAAAACATTTCTAAGAAAAATGTCCCTCTGACTCAACATTGGGACCCAGAGAGAATTCACACCTATTGTTAGAAAAGCTCTGCATTTGAATGACTTTCTTGAGAAGGTAATTAAAAACAAGTTCAGGAATTAACATGCCAAAGAGCAGAAACCCATTCTAAAAGATGGAAGATTTAATCTCAAATTGTTTAATATATCACATCTCCATGGACACTGGACTCCTTTGGCTATAAATTCCATGATCATGATCTCATTCTCCACAACCAACCTGATAAAAGAGCGGTGCTCCAAACGTTAGTGTTTACAAATAAATGTGTTGGTTTATAACCTGGTGTTGTGAGATTTTTAACTTTGTCCATGGGAAACGTGTTGTGGGACTGGTAACAGTTGTTATTTTGTGATTTGTTCCTCCTGAAATTTCTCCTCTGCGCAGACACGGGTGAACAGTCTGTTTTTGTGCTTTGTGCGAGATCAGGCTAGCAGCTTTTAAATCCTTATGTTCAGCAGCACAAGAAAACTGTAGGTCAGCAAACGTATTTCGAGAGTGGTACTTCCAGCTCTGGTAGTCCTATTGGGTCACCAGAGAGGGAGGGAGAGAAGATGTCACATCTAAAAAGCAAACCAAAAAGTTGTTTTGTTTGTTCTGTCAGTTGAGTTGGTTCTGCACTCGGATGAGACTGGATACTGATTTTAATGGATCAGAATTGAACACTACAATGGAACATCTTAAATTTCAAAAACGTTGAAAGGACAAATCAAACTGTAACCTTGAAGAGGTATGCTTCCATTTCTAACCTTCAGTGATCCAAATGAGACATTTTTACTGATCACTCCATTTCAGAGTGCTGCTCTTTCATCAGGAGGTCGTGGACAGTAAGATCATGATGACAGAATTTATAGCCAAAGGAGGCCACGGTCATGGAGATGTCCTTCATTGAACAATTTTAGATGAAATCTTTCATATTTTAGACTGGGCTTCTATTCTTTGGTACGTTAATCCCAGAATTTGATTTAAATTACTTTCAAGAATGTCATTTAAATGCAGAGCTTTCCGAACAACAATGTCAGTCTGACTCGATATTGGGACACAGAGAGAATGCACACCTATTGTTAGAAAAGCTCTACATTTAAATGACATTCTGAATTGGCTGATCTTTAACATTTGAGAATAGTTACATGATATATTCAGAAACATTGTTAACGTCCGAAAGCATGTTCACTTTTTGAAAAGAGCTGCTGAAATCTTTCTGAAACTTGCATTGAAATGTGTGCAGTTAGGCCACAGCCCAAGACAGGCTGTAAAGGATGAATGGCCTAATCCTAGTTTTGTGAAATAGAGTTGTAGAGCACAGAAGCAAACCCTTCAGTCCAGACAACCAAATATCCTAAATTAATCTAGTGACCCATTTGCCAGCATTTGGTCTATATCCCTCTGATTCTTTTCTATTCACGTCTCCAACCAGATGCATTTTTTTTCTTCTTCAGCTAATTGAAGCTGGAGAAGCCTGAAATCTTTAAGGATTTCCTGAAAAAAAAACTGGTGGATTTTCTACAGCTTTGCTATTGTAGTTTTCAATTTGTTCAAAAAAACTTTCAGTTGTTGTTGTCCAAGGCAGAGTAAATATTAATTTAAAATATAACTGAGATATATATATTCTTTACAATGCTTTTCCATAATTACTAGTGATTGTCCATCATTTCGTACACTGAGCATCATCTTTTTGTGATTCAACAGATTTGATTTGAAGCGAATTGTGCAAGATACTTTTGTATTTTATCTAACTTTGCTTTGTGTTAAAGATTTCCTTTGTGACATTTTAATTAAAATATCTCAATGTATAATAATGAAACAGCTAACTTATTCTGAAATTATTTCAATGAGTTGGTCGATTGCCAAATAATAGCTGCATAACTGTGAATATTTATTGCGCATTTCTGAAATTCTCTGCACTGCCATTGTATTTGGTTAAACAAGATATATATCCCTCCTCATAACTTTGTATTTCTTTGATATTTCATTTGCTGTTGCTATTGCCTAAATAACTTCATCAAATGCCAAAACACTTTTTACTAGACTGAAAATTCACAGCCTAATGTCATTCAGTTGTGAACAGTCTGAAGATTAATTTAAATACATATAAGAATGTCAAAGAGATGTGATAATAGAAAGTCAACATGTAGAATTGCCAATGAAACGTAAACCAAGGCTGCTCTTAATTTGGTACAGACTAAATCCAATCAAAATTATAAGAATAAGTAGAAATAACGTCATTGTGCACAAACTGTTTGTCGTGAGTTCAGAATTTTTCTGATCATTTAATTCTGACACATGCAGTGATGGCAGCACCATGATCGGTTTTATTTGTTCATGGAATGTGAGCATCACTGGCAGACCCAGTATTTTTCATCATCCCCTCTTTCCCTTAAACTTGACTGTTAAGCACACACATGAATATTGGGTGAGGGCACAATGAGGTTGAGTTGCAAGACCTACTGTGGCATAACAAATTGTACTGGCTTACACTGCACCCTGACGACAGATTTTGGGAGAAGAACAAAAATTGGAATTCCAACTTAAATACTGATGCTCCCATTTATATCTCTCAAAAGGATATTGTTTGCTCCGTAAATTTGTAATGGCTCTTTTGTTGAATTATTTCCCTGCATCCACATATATCTGGAATCATGTTCTTTTCAAGAATTTTGTATTAACTTTTGCCACTTGCAGGTGCCATCGCCCCTTCAAGATCATTCCAAATTGTAATAACTTGCTTACTTTCTTAAAAATTAATCTCTCCACGCCCCCCCCCCCCCCAACTCCCAACCCAGCGCGTGCCCCAGCCCAAATCCCTTTTCTTGTAAACTGGCTGCACTATTTCGAACATGGTCATGCTTTCTAAATATTACCATGTACTTTTAATTATGAGATTTCAATGTGTCTTTTTAAATATAAAAATGCCCCTTCAAATGTAGTTATGCCTTTTAAATGTGTTGTGTTCCTCTAAGCGCAATCTTGCCCCTCGATAATGTATATTTACCCCTTTAGATATAACTGTCTCTTAAAGGGTCATTTACTCTCTCTCATTCCTGATGAAGGGCTTATGCTCGAAACGTCGAATTCCCTATTCCTGAGATGCTGCCTAACCTGCTGTGCTTTTACCAGCAACACATTTTCAGCTACCTATAAAATAGGGCAACGTCTCTTCGAAATGTAGATTCATTTAGATATGACTGCGTCATTTTGCATATTAAGATATCCCTTTGAAATGTAATCTTGTCCATTTCAATCTATTTGCAGAAATAGCCCGTTAAATGTCCATGTCCCTTTAAAATGCAGATTTCCCGCTTCAGGGAGCAGCAGTTGTAGCGCGAGGTGGCTGTTGCTTGGTGACGGTGAGGCTCCCCCGGCCCCGCCCATCCCCCCCGTGCAGACGTCACGCGGGGGTGAAGGCGGTTGGGAGGAGAAGTCGCTCGAGCGGGGAAGCGGCGGCCGTTAGGAAAATGGCGCCGTGCGGCCCGGGGCAGACCCCCGTCACTGGTCACCGCCGCCTTCCTGGTGCAGCTGCTGTGTCACGGCCACACCGGCCGGCTGTACAGCAGGCAGGAGCCGGTGACCATTCTGGAGGCGGATGTTCCTCAGTCATTGAAGGGACAGGACCTGTTGAGAATGGTTAGTGAAGTGTGTGGTAACTAAACCTTATTAACATGGAGATAGTTTGTAATTTGTCAAAGTATACATTTTATTATTTAGAGTGGGAGAGATGTACAGCACAGAAACAGACCCTTCGGTCCAACCCGTCCATGCCAACCAGATATCCTAAATTAATCCAGTCCCACTTGCCAGCACTTGGCTCATATCCCTCTAAACCCTTCCTATACATATACCCATCCAGATCCTTTTAAATGCTTTAATTGTAGCAGCCTCCACCACTTCCTCTGGCAGCTCATTCCATACACACACCACCCACTACATGGAAACGTTGCCCCTTAGGTATGTTTTATATCTTTCTGCTCTCACCCTGAACCTAGGCCTTCTAGTGCAGATCTTCACCCCCAACACTAGGGAAAAGACAAAGTTGAGCAGCCAGACAAGATGCAAAAGCCACAAAATATCGAGCCAGATGGGGAAAAAAGTTGTGGTTCTACCTTTTTTTTTCTCCTCTTGGTATTTGGACACTTCAAAATCTGTCAATAATACCAGCATCACCACGGAGCATATTGCATCCGTTCCTGTGGGTCAACAAGTGTTGCACGTGTTCCTTGCTTTGGGTGTCACCCTTGTTCAGGACTGGGGGTGGGTGTTGGGAGAGCTGCAGAACAAGGGTGTGCTGAGAGCAGGGTGGTGAATTGGGGATAGGTGGAGATGGGTAGAGGGTACAAACTGGTTGGTCGGTGGGGGTGGAGAAAGGGAAGAACCTGGGAAGGGATTCGAGGAGTGGGGAAGGAGGTTATTTGAAATTGGAGAACTCAGTGTTGAGTCCTCCAGGCTGTAAGCTTCCCAAATGGAAGATGTTGTGGTGTTCCTCCAATTTGTAGTTTTCGTTTGTTGTGGCAATGGAAGCGGCCTAAGATGGTCATGTCAGAAAGGAGGTGGGAAGGGGAATTAAAATGGGTGTGATTGGGAGGTCCGGTCGGCCTCTGCAGACCCAGCTGTGATGCTCGGCAAACCGTTCCCCACGTTTACCCTCTGTCTCCCGAAGAACACAATTGGCAAACACATGGCAAATATAGTACCCCAATGTGAAGTTAGAGCCTTTGCGGTGTTAAAAAAAAAGCAGAAAAGAGGTGCATTGTTTAAATGGTGACATTGGGATATGGAGAAAGTGAGGACAGCAAATGCTGGAGATCAGAGTTGAAAAGTGTGATGCTGGAAATGCTCTGCCAACATTCGATAAGCAGGAGAGTTGACGTTTCAGGCATGGTCCCTTCATCAGGAATGACGTGTGGATGTACAAAGGGGCCTCAGCGTCCTTCTACAACTGTCAATGCCAGTTGTCAGGTGCAGCAAGCAATGCAAGTGGTGTATTAGCAAGTGGAATTGAGTTCAGAAGTGGGGATGCCTGCCTGCAGTTAGGGGATCATTGAATATATTCAAGGCTGAGTTCATCTGATTTTTGAACTACAAAGAGGAGGATGTTTATGGGGGAAGGTGAGAAAATGGCTTTTAAGACCAGTACAGTTACAGAGATCATACAGCATAGAAACAGACCCTTCAGTCCAACTAATCCATGCTGACTATGTTCTCAAACTGAACAAGTCATACCTGCCTGTGTTTAGCCCATATCCCTCTGAACCTTTCCTGTTCATGTACTTATTCAAATGTCTTTTAAATGTTGTTACTGTACCTGCATCCACCACTGTGTTGAGATGTTCATTCCACACACAAACCACTCTTTTTAAAAAAAAATGCTGCCCCTCAAGTCTTTTTAAAATCTTTCTCCTCTCACCTTCAAAGTTTGCTCTCTAATCTTAAAATCCCCACCATTCACTTCATCTACCCCCTTCATGATTTTATAAATCTCTAAGGTTACCGCTCAACCTCCTGTGCTGCAGTGAGAAAAGTCCCAGCCTATCCACCTAGATGTAGGTAGATTAATATCCAGTTATGTACGGGACTTTGGTGGAAAGTGGGAATTCATTGCACTGTAGGGATGAAACCCTACCCTATCCAAACATTTCTCCTGGTGGATGAGACTAGGCCACATAATTTGGAGGACTGGATTTCGGACAGAGATGAGGAGGAACTATTTTTCCTGGATAGTAGTCAAT
Organism: Hemiscyllium ocellatum; assembly: GCF_020745735.1. Lineage (NCBI taxonomy): Eukaryota > Metazoa > Chordata > Chondrichthyes > Orectolobiformes > Hemiscylliidae > Hemiscyllium > Hemiscyllium ocellatum. The sequence goes on from NW_026867496.1 coordinate 19,813, forward strand.
CTATGGAATTCTCTGCCCAAGGAAGCAGTAGAGACAGCCTGATTAAGTATATTGAAGACACAGTTGGTTAGGTTTTTGCATGGTAGGTTAATTAAGGATAGTTGGGATAATGCTGGGAGGAGGAGCTGAGACAATAGATAGTTTTACCATTATCTTAATGAATGGCGGAGCAGGCTGGATGGGCTAATGGCCTACTCCCATTACTATGAAACTATAACCCTGCATTTCCCATGGCTAACCCACCTAACCTGCACATCCCTGGACATGGGCAATTTAGCCTGGTCAATCCAAATTCAGGCTGGTGAGCAATGTAGTGCTATGGGAAATTAACATCAGAGAATGATAGAAAGGGACAAGGAGAGTAAATATACTAGCAATCAAAACTGGATTCTGAAGATCACAAAAATGGAAACAAAATGTGGTGTTTCTGCATGTGTGCTGCATTGTAACAAAAGTAAATGAATTGTCTGCACACATTGAAGAGAATAATTATGATCTGAGACTCCTTACAGAAACATGGCTTCAGGATGACAGGATTGGATCCTGAATATTAAAGGGGTAGTCAAATGGGAAGCTAGGTAAAGGTAGAGGGTTGCCACTGCTAATCAAAGTACTGACCACAGGGTAGTCTGATGTCTGCTCTGATTTCAGGTTCTCATTTCTCTGTCCTCTGATCTCCCTGTTCCCACAGAATAAGATGTCAGTCTGTTCTCAGCTCTACTGGATTTCTGCTGAAGCTTTGACCCCCACCCCCTCTTTTTACACATTCTGGAACAATATAATATTCAGTCAGTCAATCAAAGCCCAATGCACACAATCTCCGAGTCTCTCAACCAACCAGACACAAAAGTGTAGTCATTGCAGGGAATCAAACAAGAAAAATGAAACATTAGAAATAAATAGGTGCTAGTGCTTAATGTCTGTTCATTAGGAAGCAAACCAGAAATCGGGCTCTCCCAGGATTCGGATTGTGCCCAACTTGAGGATTCTCTCTCCCTTACATCTAACTGTTAGTACCCAGCTATGATTTACAATATTTACACCAGAAATGAAGCATCTTATCAAACAGAGGTAGACACGTACAGCACGGAAGTAGACTTTCCATGGGGGTGAATGTTTATTTGCAGATACATTCCATTTTGCTTAAAAATGTACAATCTGCAGACAGTCAATACATATAATATATTGTAAATTTGACTTTGGAAATAGGACCAGTTTGATTCAAGGTTTGGACTCTGACCTCACACATTTAATGCATTGTCTGAGCTGAGATGTCATCTTTTGTTACTAAACCTTAAATTATGTTGAGAAGTGCCTTACAGGAAGTTGGAGATTTACATATTAATGAAGCCTGCAACCTATTTCAAAAGATGAAAGACTTAACAATCCAGGTTTGTTCAATATATCATTTCAGTGGCAGGACACTGCAATGTTTTTCCATAAATTCTGTCCCTTATGATCTTATTCTCCACAACCACCTGATGAAAGAGTTTCGTGCCGAAAGCCAGTGCTTCCAAATAACTTGATGTTATGTGATTTTTAACTTTGTCCAGGTTAGGGTGGATTGGCCATGCTCAAATTACCTATAGTGCCCAGGGATGTCCAGGTTAGGTGCATAAGTCAGGGGTGAATGTAGAGAAATAGGGGTAGGGGAATTACTTTCTGGAGGGTCGAGTGGATTTGTTGGGTCAAGTTATCTGCTTCCACACTGTGGGGATTCTCTGAAGAGAAGAGATTTCTGCAAACTATGCAGGGCAGCACAGGTGTCTCAATGTGAATTTGTGCGTGAGTGTTTTTGCATGCGTGCTTGCTTGGTGAAGTGAGTGTTATGGAGTATCAGTCTGTGCGAGGGTGAGTATTGGGGATGTGTGTGTGTCAGAGAGTATGTGCATAAGAGAAGTGTGGATAAAAGCCAGGGATTGCATTTTGCTCAAACAAGGAAGGGCAAGAGGGTCTGCAGAGGCTGACCAGATGTCCCAGTCACCATCCATTTTAATTCCTCTTCCCTCTCCCTTTCTGATATGATCAGCTTTGGACTCCTTCATTGCCACAACGATCCAATCCACAAATTGGAGGAACAACACCTCATCTTCCACCTGGAGTTGTCTAATTTCTTCCCTCCCAGCCCCAACTCCCTTCACAGCCTCTGCCCCTCCCATTCACTCTTCCCTGCCACCAACCAGATTCCTTCCTCCCACTGACCATCAGGTTGTACCCTCTAACTTCACCAATCCCCATTTCAACAGCTTTCCCCGGCACCCCTTTATCTGCATCTTGTTCGACACCCATCCCCCATCCGGAAGAAGGATTACACCTGAAATGTCGACTTCTCCACCTCCTCATGCTGCCTGGCTTGCTGTGTTCTTCCAGCCTCCTGACTGTCTATATTGTCAATTGAGACACAGACCTGGACCAACTGTTCCAGAGTTTGCCCCCTTCCTGGATTCACTCCCTTTCCACTCAGTTGCTGCAAGTCAACAATTGAACCCCAGAATGAAAAATAAATTTAAAAAGTGGGTGAGAAAAGAGAGTATTGTACTCACAGATGTTGGACAAAGGAAGAAAGTTGCAGTCTGGGGTGAAGCTCAATCTTCATTCAGAGGGAGGAGCAGCATCTGTAACCAAATAGACAGTCATAGATGTATGGCATAGAAACAAACCCTTCACTCGAACCGGTCCATGCGGAGCAGATATCCTAACCCAATCTAGTCCCACTTGCCAGCACCTGACCCATATCCCTCCAAACCCTTCCTATTCATAAACCCATCCAGATGCTTTTTAAATGTTGCAATTGTACGAGTGTCCACCACTCTCTCTGGCAGCTTACTCCTTAACTGCACCCCACACTGCGTGGAAAAGTTGCCCCTCAGAACGCATATCTTTCCCCTCTCACTGAAAACCTATGTCTCTGTAGTCCCCCCCACCCACCACCCCCAGCCCCAGCCCAAACCATGCACTTCAAAGAATTTAGAAACCTCATCCTTTACGATGGATTCTAGAATTTTACCTACAACTGAGATTAGGCTAATTGGCGAGTAATTTTCCATCTTTTGTCTTGGTCCTTTCTTGAACAAAGGACTTACGACAGTGATTTTTCAATCACCTGGGACTTTCCCTGACTCCAGTGATTTTTGAAAGATTACAACCAACACCTCTGATAATTCTTCAGCCACGTCCCGCAGAACGCGAGGATGTAGCCATCAGAACCAGGAGATTTCTCAATCTTTAGACCTTTTAGCTTTTCTAGCACTTTCTCTTTTGTAATGGCTACCATACTCAACTCTGTCCCTTCACTCTCCTTAATTGTTAGGATGTTGCTCATGTCTTCCACTGTGAAGAATGACACAAAGTATTTATTAAGTTCTTCAGCTATTTCCTTATTGCCCAGCACTATCCTTCCATCATCAATTTGGAGCAGCCCAATCTCTACTTTTGCCTCGTTTGTTTCTTAATGTATTGCAAAAAACAGCTTACCTTCATATTTGATCCTCTCCTTCCTTATTTCTCTCTTTGTTATCTTCTGTTTGTTTTTTGTAGTCTTCCCAAGCATTTGATTTCCCAGTGCTCTTGGCCACATTGTAGGTTCTCTCTTTTTCGTTGATACATTTCCTGACTTGCTTTGTCAGCCACGGCTATCTTCTTCAACCCCCTCCCCCCCAACCCCCAATAATCATACTTTTTTTTGGATGAACCTCTGTACTGTGTCCTCAAATACACCCAGAAATTCCTGCCATTGTTAATCTACTGCCTTCCCCACTAGGCTCCAATAAATTTTTGGCTGTTCTGCTCCCATTGCCCTTGTAATTACCTTTTAACTGTAATACCATTACATCCAATTTTACCTTCTCTCTTTCAAACTGCACACTGTACTCTACCATATCATAAACACTGCCTCCTAAGTGTTCCTTTGCTTTAAGATTTTTTTATAAAGTCTGGCTCACTACATAGCACTAAGAATTAAAATATGCTCAGTTAGGCCACAGTTGAGGACAGTGTGTAAGAGGCAAATGGCCTATTCCTAGGATTGTGAAATTGGTTCTAGCTCTGGAGAAATAGAACCATTGAGTTGTAGAGCACGAAAACAACCGTTCGGTATGTGCTGACCAGATAGCCTAAATTAATCTAGTCCCATTTGCCAGCACTTTGTCCATGTCCCTCTAAAACTTCCTATTCATATACCTATCCAGATGTCTTTTAATTGTTGTATTTGTACCAGCCTCCACTATGTTCTCTGGCAGCTCATTAAGTTCACACACCAACCTATACGTGAAAAAGTTGCCCCTTGGGACCCTTTTAAATCTTTCCCCTCTCACCCAAAACTAATGGCCTCTTGTACTGGATTCCCCTGCCCCAGGGAAAAAAAAATATTTTTATCCTATCCATGCCTGTCGTGACCTTTTAAACCTCCATAAGGTCATCCCTCAGCCTCCAATGCTCCAGGGAAAACAGCCCCAGCCCATACAGCCTTTCCCTGGAGCACAAACCCTCCAACCCTAGCTAAAAATCACAACACCAGGTTATAGTCCAACAGGTATAATTGGAAGCACACTAGCTTTCGGAGCGATGCTCCTTCATCAGGTGATAGTAGATCGATTGTAACACAGAATTTATAGCAAAAATTTACAGTGTGATGTAACTGAAATTATAACCCTAGCAACACTCTTGTAAGTAATTTCTGAACTCTTTTAAGTTTCACAACATCCTTCCTGATTAGTCAGTAATAGGCTGTGAACAATATTTTGTTTGGGTCGTAAGAGAGGGCTTTTCTTGAAGTGAATTAACTTTCACACTTTTGGTTCTAATCCTTGCAACCCTTTTAAATTTTTCCCCTCTCACCCTAAACCTGTGCCCTCTACTTTGGGATTCCCCCTCCCCCTCTGAAGAGAAAAGCAAATGGAATGAGATGTGCAACCACAGGGAAAAAGAAATTGTGGCTCCCGCCATTTTTACCCCAAATTGGCAATTGGACACAAGATCTGTCAGTAACAACTAGCGCCGACCGCAATTGGTCAGGTGGAGTAAGGTGCGCTCTGATTGGAGGGGGCCCAGATGACGCACGTCAATGAAAGAGGAGACGGAAAGAAGAAGAAAAACAAAGATGGTGGCTTCTCCCCTATGTGGACCTGCTGGTGTTTCTGAAGTGTGATGGCCTGGGTAAAGCACTTGCCACACTCAGGATAACTAAAGGGCCTCTCCCCGGTGTGGGACTGCTGGTGTATCAGCTGGGCAGAGGCCTGGGTAAAGCACTTCCCGTATTCACAACAGCTCAAGGGCCTCTCCCCCGTGTGGATCCGCTTGTGGGTCTGTAGGGTGGAGGAATCGCTGACGCCTTTACCGCACTCTGGGCAGCTGACGGGCCTCTCCCCTGTGTGGACCCACCGGTGGGTCAGCAGGTGGGAGGAATCACTGAAGGCCTTCCCGCACTCGGGGCAGGAGAGTGGCCTGCCCGCCACCTTGTGGATTCGCTGGTGCCTCAGCAGGGCGAAGGAATTGCTGAAGACCTTCCCACACTCGGGGCAGCTGAAAGGTCTCTCCCCTGTGTGGACCCGCCAGTGGGTCAGCAGGGCAGATGCCTGGGTAAAGCCCTTCCTGCACTCGGGGCAGCTGAAGGGCCTCTCACCGGTGTGACTGCGCCGATGAGTCTCCAGAGCAGATGGGGCACAGAAGCCTTTCCCACAGTCGCCACACTTCCATGGTTTCTTTACGGAGCGGGATTCCTCGGGTTTCTCTATGGCCAAAACTTCAGCTGCACACAAATGTGGGTACAGCCCCACCCTGCCTTGAATTCCTCTTTTCAGGCCGTATAACTGTTTCAGGATCCACACTCACTGCGCTGCAACGTAGGGTCTCTCATCCAGTCCCACGGATTCCGAAAATGTACTTGAGCAAGAAGCAAATGCTTTGCTCCTCTCTCAGAATCACGCTCAAAATTCATTGCAGTCCCGATGTCCCAGTGTCACTGTCAGACATTGATGTGAAAGTGAGGATTGCAGATGCTGGACAGTCAAGAGTTCAAAAGTGTGACGCTGGAAAAGCACTGTAGGTCAGGCAGCATCCGAGGAACAGAAATCAATGCTTCGGCCACAAGGCCTTCATCTGTCGATTTTGAAATTTCCGTCTACAGATCTTCAAATACTCTGTAAAAAGAGATTACAAAAGTCATTACACTCAGTTCAGGGTAACAATTCTGAACAAGCAATTCCACTTTCTGCGGAATATACTTTTCTTTTGTTATTCCACAAAATTGAAAGCACCATCCCACTCTCTCTCCCCCTCTGTTCTCACTTCGCTCTAATTCTCCTCAAGGTGCTGATTCAGGATCTTACAGATGCAACCAACAGAGTCATAGAGATGTACAGCATGGAAACAGACCAAACCCAGGAAAAAGACTTCGTCTATTTATCCTATACATGCCCCTCATAAATTTGTAAACCTCTATAGGTTACCCCTCAGGCTCCAACACTCCAGGGAAAACAACTCCAGTCTGTTCAGCCTCTCCCTATAGCTCAAATCCTCCAACCCTGGCAACATCCTTGTAAATTGTTTCTGAACCCTTTCATGTTTCACAACATCTTTTCATTGAAAGGAGACCAGAACTGCATGCCATATTTCAACAGTGGCCTAACTGATGTTCTGTACAGCCACAACATGACCTCCCAAGAGTTCAAAATTAACATGAAAGCAGCCTTCGATAAGCATTTGGTACTTAAGGTTTGACAAGGCACTGATGAAATGCATCCAACAATTTTGAAGGAAGGGACGATAGAAATTGTGGAAGCCATAATTTATCAGTCTTCCATGGACTTGGAGGTGGTGCCAGAAGACTGGAGAACTGCAAACATTGCAGTCTGGTTTCAGAAAGGTTGTAATGCTAATCTCAGCAATTATAGAGTCATAGAGATGTACAGCATGGAAACAGACCCTTCGGTCCAACCCGTCCATACCGACCAGATATCCCAACCCAATCTAGTCCCACCTGCCAATTTAAATTTGGTGGAGAAGCATCCAATAATATTTATTCTGGTCAAAATTAGTAGTCACATGGAGAAAGGTGGATTGAGTAGGAAGAGTCTGCAAGGTATTTCTGACAGGGACACTGCATTTAACTAACTTGTTGGAGATTTGTGAAGACGTTACAGGCTTGATAAGGATAACACTTCAGCTCTCTTCTTTGTTATCCATCCTGGCTGTCTTGGGGAGCCTGGTACCCCTGTAGCCTTGACATTATTCCGAATGGCGTGTTTTTGAGGCGATTTTGAACACCAAAGTGTGACTTCAGTTTACTTGGCTACATTGGTGTCTCGGTTTTGCTATCCTATCTTTCCCATAAAGGCTGACACTGACTGTGAGCAGGAGTCTGCTGGGCACCACCTTCATTAATCAAAAGGGAAAGAGCTATTGATTCAGCACCTCAGTAAATCTCGAAACAGTCTTAGCTCCTATGCACATGTTGGGATGCATGCAAGGAGATGTTTATATTTTGCTTCTGTACTTAGAATTCATAAATTGAAGCCAATGTACATTTTAAAAATATTCAAGCTTAAAAGTACAGAGGAGATCAATATTATACAACAATCCAACAACCCGTCCCAAGACAACATGTGCCTGACCCTCACAAAGCTGGCGGCTGGTTGCCCGGACAACCCGAGAGCTCCTTCCCCGGTGAAGTAAACACTGGGCCTGTGGGGCTTTTATTCGCGGCCTGCGGCCTCCCCCTAGGAGTTTATAAACTCCCCAGTCTCCCTCCTCCCGCGGTTCCCAATCCTACCCTGTCTCACTGTCTCCTCTCTCCGGGGGCAGGAGCCGGGTCTTGGCGCTCGGATCTGGCGACCTCCCCGGGATGTTTCTGAAACCTGGTCCTGTTCTGAAGAAGGATCACCGGACCCGAAACACGTCCTCACATTTCTCTCAACACGAGCTGCCGGACCTGCTCAGCTTTTCCAGCGGTTTCTGTTCTTGTTCCTTCAGCCGCCGGCGCCATTCCTCTCCCACACTCAGTAACACTGGCTTTGTCCGGCCGCGGGACCTACACTGCACATGCGCCAACACGCAGGGGGTGTGGTCCAATCAACGTCGTCACCAATCGAGAGGGCGTGGTTGGGGAGCCATCCAACCAATCGGGGACAATGGTGCTTGGTTTTCCCCGCCCCCAGCCTCCTGAAAGGTGGGTTTCTTTTTAATTTTCAGCCTGTTCAGGAATGTTACTCCAGACCTTTGGAAAGCTGAAACATCAGGAAACTTCCAGGCACAAAGAAAGGGATTTTAAAATATGAATAGAAATAGGTAAGGTAAATTACGAAAGAAGCCTAGCATAAAATATCAAAAGCTTCTATTGGTATGCCAAAGGCAACAGAGTCGCTAAAGTAAATGTTGGTTCCTTGGAAGATGAAACAGGTGAGTTAATAAGGGGAACACTGAAATGACAGAGCTGCTAAATCAATACTTTTCCTCAGTTTTCACGTTGGAGGACAGCAGTACCGTTCGTATTGGAACGAGCAAGTCAAAGGCTCGAACTTGAACATCGATAGATACACGATTAGGATTGAGGCCAAACAAATCCCCTGGGCCTGATGGCCTACATCCTAGGGTACTAAAGGAAGTGGTGATGGAGATTGTGAATTCATTAGTTACAATATTCCAAAATTCCCTGGACATGAGAAAGATTCATTGAGTTTATTTAATACAGAGATAGGCGGGTTCTTGATTGTCAAGGTGATCAAAGGTTATGGGGAGAAAACGGGAGAATACGGGAGAATGGAGTTGAGAAACGTTTCAGCCATGATTGAATGGTGCAACAGACACGATGGGCTGAATGGCTTCGTTTCTGCTCCTGTATCGTATGGTTCCAGTGGATTGGGAAAATGGTAATGTAATGCCTGTGTTCAGAAAGGGAGACAGGCAATACGTGGAAAGTTGTAGACCAGTTAGTTTAACATCTGTTGTTGGGAAGGTGTTAGCGTCAATTATCAAGGAAGCAATATCAGGATGTTTGAAAAGTCAAAACTCTATCCATCAGAGTTTTTCATAGATGTAACAAGTGGATAATAGGGATCATGTAGATGTAATGTATCTGGCTTTTCAGAAGGCATTTGCTAAAGTGCCACACAAAGAGTTAATTCGCAAGGTTGGATCATATGGGACATGGGGTGATTTATCAGCTTGGATAGGTGACTGGCTGATGGGCAGAAGACAGACAGTCCGAATCAATGGCTTTTCTTTCTGGATGGCAAGATGTAACTAGTGAGGTGCCACAGGGTTGGGTCCTCGGACCCGAGCTATTTACAGTCTACATTAGTGACTTGGATACACGTATAAAAGACTCTTTTGCCAATTATGTGGATGACACATAAATAGACGTGATGGTAACTTGCAATGAGGATATATGAACCTTACAAATGGATCTAGATAGGTTAGGAGAGTGGGCCAAAATGTGGGCAGATGGCTTTTAAGGTGGATAGGTGTGAGGCCATGCATTTTGGTCAAAATAATAACAAGGCAACCTACTATCTATTAGAGGGTTTGGGGTGATCTGGTGCAGAGGGATCTGGACATACTCATTAATGAGTCACAGAAAACTAGCGTGCAGGTACAGTAGATAATAAAGTAAGTGAATGCAGCATTTGCTTTTATCGCGAAAGGAATAGAACATAAAGGGAAGGAAGTGTTGCTGCAACCAAATATAGCATTGCTGAAACTGCACCTGGAGGATTGTGCCCAGTTTTCAACTCATTTCCCCTTATATGGTTATGGTAGGGGATTTAACTTTCCAACCATAGACTGGGACTGCCATAGGTTTAAGGGTTTAGATGGAGAGGAATTTGTTAAGCGTGTTCAAGAAACTTTTCTCATTTAGTATGTGGATATACCTATGGAGAAAGTGCAAAACTTGACCTTCTCTTGGGAAATAAGGCAGGACAGCTGACTGAGGTGTCAGTGGGAGTGCACTTTGGGGCCAGCGACCATAATTCTATTAATTTTAAAATAGTGATGGAAAAGGATAGGCCAGATCTAAAAGTTAAAATTCTAAATTGGAGAATGTCTCATTTTGACAGTATTAGGCAAGAATGTTCAAAAGCTGTTTGGGGGCAGATGTTTGCAGGTAAAGAGATGGCTGGAAAATGGGAAGCCTTCAGAAATAAGATAATGAGAGTCCAATGAAAGTATATTCCTGTTAGGGTGAAAGGAATGCCTGGTGGGTGTAGGGAATGTTGGATGACTGGAGAAATTGAGTGTTTGGTTCAGGAAACGAAGAAAGCATATGTCAGGTATAGACAGGATAGATTGAGTGAATCCTTAGAAGAGTATAAAGGTAGTAGGAATGTGCTTAAAAGGGAAATCAGGAGGGCAAAAACTGGACATGAGATAACTTTGGCAACTTTGGGTTTAAGAGAATCCAAAGGGTTTTTACAAATACATTAAGGACAAAAGTGTAACTAGGGAGAGAATAGGGCACACCAAAAATGAGCAAGGCAGCCAATGTGTGGAACTACAGGAGATGGGGGGAGATCCTAAACGAGTATTTTGCATCAATGTTTACTCTGGAGAAGAGCTGAAAATGTGTTGCTGGAAAAGCGCAGCAGGTCAGGCATCATCCAAGGAGCAGGAGAATCGACGTTTCAAGCATGAGCCCTTCTTCAGGAATGAGGAGAGTGTGCCAAGCAGGCTAAGATAAAATGTAGAGAGGAGGGACTTGGGGGAGGGGCATTGGAAATGTGATAGGCCAGAGTGGTGGTGGGGGTGGGGGCAGAGAGGTCAGGAAGAAGATTGCAGGTTAGGAAGGTGGTGCTGAGTTCGAGGGTTGGGACTGAGACAAGGTGGGGGGAGGGGAAATGAGGAAACTGGAGAAATCTCGGTTCATCCCTTGTGGGTGGAGGCTTCCTACTCTGAAGAAGAATATGGAAGATATAGAATTTTAGATTAGATTAGACTTACAGTGTGGAAACAGGCCCTTCGGCCCAACAAGTCCACACCGACCCGCTGAAGCGCAACACACCCATACCCCTACATTTACCCCTTACCTAACACTACGGGCAATTTAGCATGGCCAATTCACCTGACCCGCACATCTTTGGACTGTGGGAGGAAACCGGAGCACCCGGAGGAAACCCACACGGACACGGGGAGGACGTGCAAACTCCACACAGTCTGTTGCCTGAGTTGGGTATTGAACCCGGGTCTCAGGCGCTGTGAGGCAGCAGTGCTAACCACTGTGTCACCGTGCCGCCCACAAATGAAGGGAATGAAGGGAAATAGATTACAACATCTTGAAAAATGTCCATATTACAGAGGAGGTGGTGCTGAATGTCTTGAAACACAAAGGTGGATAAATCCCCAGGACCTGATCAGGTGTACCCTAGAACTGTGGGAGGCTACAGGAAGTGATTGGTGGGCACCTTGCTGAGATATCTGTATCATCGATTGTCACAGGAGAGGTGCCAGAAAACTGGGGGTTGGTTAACGTGGTACCACTATTTGAAGGTGGGAAGGAAAAGCCAGGGAACCTGACATTGGTGGTGGGCAAGTTGTTGGAGCAAATCCTGAGGGACAAGATTTACATATATTTGGAAAGGCAAGGACTGAATAGGGATAGTCAACATGGCTTTGTGCATGGGAAATCATGTCTCACAAATTTGATTGTGTGTTTTAAAGAAGTAACAAAGAAGATTGATGAGGGCAGAGCAATGAAGGTATGCCAAATCTCTACCTTCTTCCAGTCAGCCAGTCCTCTATCCGTGCCAGTAACTTGCCCCTACATCAGGTACTCTTATCATATATTCACAGCCTCCTGTGCAGCACCTTGTCAAAGGCCTTCTGGAAATCCAAATCACTCACGTCCACTGGCTCTCCCTTTGTCTAACTTACTCATTACATGCTTAAAGAATCCTAATAGATTTGTCAGACATGACCTCCTCTTGTCAAAGCCATGCAGACTCAGTCCTGTTTTACCGTGCACCTCCACATACTTGTTACTCTCACGCTTCATAAAACCTGTTAAGTTTACTCATTTTTACCATAAATACACTGTTCTTTTCTTTAAAATGTATTCAAGTTTAAAGATTTCAGATTATGTATGTACACTACCTTTGCTCCTCTTAATATTTTATCCTTCTGAAGAAGACCTTCAAAAAAGATTAGCACAAGTTATGAAACTGACTGTGTGACTGCATCAAGTAAAGGAGATGGTAAGAATGAGAAAGGAGCAGCTAAATATCTAAACCTACCCATGCAATGGTCAAGAAGGCACAACAACGCCTTTTCTTCCTCAAGATGCTTAAGAAATTCAGCATGTCCATAATGACACTCACCAACATTTACAGATGCACCACAGAAAGCAATGTATCTGGTTGCATCACACCCTGCTACGGCAACTGCTCTGCCCAGGACTAGAAGAAACTACAGAAGGTTGTGTGCACAGCACGGTCCATCATGGAAGCCAACCTCCCACCGGTGGAATCCATCTACACTTCTCGTTGTTGTGGAAAGGCTGCCAACCTCAAAGACCCCTCCCACCCCGGGAATGATCTCTCACACCATCTTCTGTCAGGCAGAAGAAACAGAAGCTTGAACACATGTACCAACAGGTTCAAGAATAGCTTCTTCCCTGCCATTATTAGACTGCTGAATGGAGCTCTCCAATTTGAAATCTAATGTTGACCTTGCTTCTGCGCACCTCCTGTGCAGCTGTAACCCTGTACGCCTCACTCTGTCTAAGCGCAGTATGACCTGCATGTCCTCGTTAGCTCTGATCTGACTGTACTGCTGATAAAACAAAACTTTTGACTCCACTTAGGTACATAGCACAGTTCAGGCCCTTCGACATTCTATGCAGTACCGGCCCTTTATCCTACTCTAAGGTCAAACTGACCTACATACCATTTATTGTACTAACTTTCATGTGCCTATCCAAGAGTCGATTAAATGTCCCTAATATATCTGACTCTACTACCACTGTTGACAGTGCATTTCACACAGCCATAACTATCTGAATAAAGAACCTACTCTGACATCTCCCTGAAACCTTCCTCCAATTACCTCAATATTATGCAGAGTGTGGGGTACTGGAAAACCATATCAGGTCAGGCAGCAGCCATGGAGCAGGAGAATTGACATTTTAGGCATAAGCCCTTCATCAGGAATGATTGTTGTGGGCCAGGGGTACTGAGAGATAAATAGGTAGAGGGAGGGTTTGGGGGAGAAGGTAGCTGAGAATGTCATAGGTAGATGAAGGGTGTGTGTGTGGGGGATGGGGTGCGGTGGCAAGATGGTAGGTTGGAGGGGGTTATAGTGCAGAAAGCTGGGAAAACTGATGGACAGGTCAGAAGGACAGCACCGAGTTGGAGGCTTGGGACTGGGGAAAGTGAGGAAACTGTTGAAATACACATTTTGTCCTGTGTGATTGCAGGGTCGCAAGGCAGAATATGAGGCGTTCCTCCTCCAGGCATCGGGAAGTAACGGTTTGGCGATGGATAGGTTGGAGAAGTGGGTGGAGCTGATAGATTGAAAAGCTGATGGGATAGGTCAGGAGGGTGGTGCTGAGTTGAAGGCATGGAACTTGGATAAAGTGGGGGGCGGGGGGGAATATTTCTAGTATCTGCAGTTCTCATTTTCTCCTCCTCAAAATTATAGACATTTGTAAGGGGCATGGATAGGGTGAATACCCAAGGTCTTTCCCCAGGTAGGGGAGTCCAGCACTGAAGGGGCATAGGTTGAAGGTGAAGGGGGAAAGGGACCTGAGGGGCCATATTTTCACGCAGAGGATGGATCGTGTATGGAATGACCTGCCAGCAGAAGTGGTGGAGGCTGGTACAATTACAACATTTAAAAGGCATCTGGATGGGGAGATGAATAGGAACAGTACAGATGGACATAGGCCAAATGCTGGCAAATGGGTCACTAGATTCATTTAAGATACGGACTGAGGGTTTTGTTTCCGGCTCTAAAACTCTATGACTCTACGTCTACTTAGTCGAAACCAATTTCACAAAATGAGGAATAGGTCATTCACCCCTTCCAGCCTGTCCTGGGCTGTGGCCTAACTGCACATATTTCAGTGCAAGTTTCAGAAAGATTTCAGCAGCTCTTTTTAAAAATTGAAATGCGTTGAAACTTCAATGATGTTTCTGAATATATCATTTTAGCTATTCTCAAATTTTAAAGATAAGAGTTTCTAGTGAACACAGCCCACACCTCCCAGTGCTGCCAGTAACCTTTACAATGTTGATGAAACAATGCAGTACCTGTACTCCTTAAAAATTTACAAGTTCTAGCGATACGAGCAAATCATTCACTGCTCCATCTGATACACAGCATTAGAAACTGAGTGCAGGAGGCTGGAAGAAATGAGCAGCTTTAAATCAAAGACCATCTGGAGCTCAAAGCTTCCAATGAGAGTCTGAGTTCAGGTAATCTTTATTGTGACCCAACTTTGTTACAGCTTGAGATCTCCCCCAGCAAAAAGGGGGAGAGAAAGTAGCTGCTTTTTAAACAACTCAAGGTCAAAGCGCACAAAATCCCCCTCCCTCCACCCCACCCCACTTTCTTTACTCTTGGTCAGCACTCTTTATTCTTGGTAATTGGATCCTTGGTACAGCCTTAACCCGTGGGGCCGGGAACGGGGTCAGTGTGGAGTGAAACAGACTGCTGTGGGTCTGGAGTCACGTGTAGGCCAGACCGGGTAAAGGATGCAGCTGGGACGACTGAGTGAATCCTTTCCCACAACGGCAGTTTCCTTCCCTAAAAAGGGCGTGAGTGAATCAGATTGGGGTTTTCTCCCCCTCCCCCAGAGAAAATGGTTTCATCGTTAGATTCTGACCGAATTCCATTTCCACTATCTGCCGCGATGAGATTCAAACCCAACAGATCCCAGAACTGGGTGGATAGTCCAGTCAATAACGGCACTCGCTGTCAGTCCCCCTGCGATGGCACATGAAGTCGCTGGTGGTTCCGGAGGTTGGAGGAGCGGGTGAAGCCCTTCCCACACTCGGGGCATCTGAATGGCTTCTCCCCTGAGTGGACCCACCGGTGCCTCAGCAGGGCGGAGGAATCGCTGAAGGCCTTCTCACACTCAGGACAGCTGAAGGGCTTCTCCCCTGTGTGGACCCGCCGGTGGGTCAGTAGGTTGGAGGAATTGCTGAAGGCCTTGCCGCACTCAGAGCAGCTGAAGGGCCTCTCGCCCGTGTGGACCCGCCGGTGGGTCAGTAGGTTGGAGGAATTGCTGAAGGCCTTCCCACACTCGGAGCAACTGAACGGTCTCTCCTCCATGTGGACCAGCCGGTGCCTCAGCAGGTGGGAGGAATTGCTGAAGGCCTTCCCACACTCGGGGCAGCTGAAGGGCCTCTCCCCTGTGTGGACCCGCCGGTGCCTCAGCAGGTGGGAGGAATTGCTGAAGGCCTTCCCACACTCGGGGCAACTGAACGGCCTCTCCCCCGTGTGGATCCGCTGGTGCCTAAGCAGGGCAGAGACCTGGGTAAAGCCCTTCCTGCACCTGGGACAGGGGAATGGCCTCTCCCCGGTGTGATTGCGCCGATGAATCTCCAGGTGAGACGGAGCACGGAAGCCTTTCCCACAGTTACCACACTTCCACGGTTTCTCCATGTCCGAAGCTTCAGCCACAAACAAACACATGTACTGCCCCTCACTGCTGGGAATTCCTCTTTCCAGGCCGTATAACTGTCTCAGGCTCCACACTCAGTGCGCAGCAACAGTAGGGTCTCTCATCCAGTCCCACTGATAATGAAAATGTACTGAAATAGGAACCAAAAAGCTTTGCTCCTTCTCACAGAATTGTAATCAAAAGTTGTGGCTGCCCCAATCGATTGAGTGACTGTCAGATATTGACGTGAAAATGAGGACCGCAGACGGGGGAGAGTCTGTGTTGAAAAGTGCGGCGCTGGAAAAGGGTGCAGGTCAGGCAGTGTCCGAGGAGCAGGAGAGTCAACAATTCAGGCATAAGGCCTTCATCTGTTCATTGAGACTTCTTCAGATCTTCAAATACTCTGTAAAAAGAGATTACAAAAGTCATCACAGTCAGTGCAGGGTAGAAATTCAGAACAAGCAATTCTACTTTCTGTGGAACATCCTTTTCTTTTGTTAGTTCACAAAATTGAAAGCATCATCCCACTGTTCCTTCATCAGGTGGTTGTGGAGAATAAGATCATAAGGCACAGAATTTATGGAAAGACATTTGTGGCCTGCCACTGAAATGATATATTGAACAAACCTGGATTGTTAAGTCTTTCATCTTTTACAATGGATTACAGGTATCATTAATATGTAAATCCCAGAACTTCCTGTAAGGCACCCTCTCAAGATAACATAAGGCTTTATAACATAATGCAGTTCAGACAATGCATTAAAGGTATGAGGCTAGATTTTGTCAGTATCCCAATCTGGAGTCAGACTGGTTCTATTTCCAAAGTATTATCTGGATTGACTGCCTGCATGAACTGCTGAGTCTCATCCACCAGCTGAAATGACTGGATAGGGAGGGCTTGATCCCCACAGTGCAGTGAGTTCCCACTTTCCACCAAAATCCCAAATGTCCACACTCACTCAGTTGCTCTCTCACAAATGCAAGGTTTCTTCTGCTCCCGGGAAGCGCAAAACATCTATGAAACATCTATGGGTGGCACGGTGGCACAGTGGTTAGCACTGCTGCCTCACAGCGCCAGAGACCCAGGTTCAATTCCCGCCTCAGGCGACTGACTGTGTGGAGTTTGCACATTCTCCCCGTGTCTGCGTGGGTTTCCTCCAGGTGCTCCGGTTTCCTCCCATAGTCCAAAAATGTGCAGGTCAGGTGAATTCACCATGCTAAATTGCCCATAGTGCTAGTTGCAGGGGTAAATGTAGGGGAACGGGTCTGGTTGGGTGCGCTTCAGCAGGTCGATGTGGACTTGTTGGGCCAAAGGGCCTGTTTCCACACTGTAATTAATCTAATCTAATCACGAAAGTTGCTTTGAAAGTCCAGTCTTCACAACCACACTTCTGCTTTCACCAAGACAATTCGAGTCATACAGCATGGAAACAGACCCTTTGGTCAAACTCAGTCTGTGCCAAACAGATATCCAAAATTAATCCAGTCCCATTTGCCAGCATGTGGCTCTTACGGTTCCTGTTCATGTATCCAACTAGGTGCGTTTTAAATATAATTGTATCAACCTCCACCACTTCCTCTGGCAGGTCATTCCATACATGCACCACGCTCTGTGTGAAAAAAAATTGCTCCTCAGGTCTCATTCAAATCATTCCCCTCTCACCTCAAATATATGCCCTCTAGTTTTGGCCTCCCTGACCCTGGGGAAAAGACCTTGGATATGCACCCTATCCATGCCTGTTATAAACCTCTATAAGGCTGCCCTCAGCCTCTGATGCTCCGGGAAAAATATCCCTGACCTAATCAGCCTTTCCCTGTAGTTCAAACCCTCCAAGCCTCGCAACAGCCTTGTAAATCTTTTCCAACCCCTCTCAAAGTTTGAAAGTTCTTTCCTAAAGCAGGGAGACCAGAACTGGACATACTATTCCAAAAGAGGCCTAACCAACGTACAGCTACAACATGACCTCCCAACACCTATACTCAATGCTCTGACCAATACAGGAAAGCATACCAAACACCTTCTTCACTATCCTGTCTATCTGCGACTTCACTTTCAAGGAACTAAGAACCTGCACTCCGAGGTCTCTTTGTTCTGCAACACTCCCCTTCACTGTACCGGTCCTGTCTGGATTGTTTGACCAAAATGCAAAACCTCACATTTCTCTAAATTAAACTCCATCTGCCACTCCTCAGCCCACTGGTCCATCCAATCAATTCTAATTTATTGTCAATTCTGCTTCCTCTCTTATTCCCTCAAAGCTAAAAGTCTCCATCCCACACACTCTCCCTCCCTTCTCACTTTGTTGAGCCTAATCTCTGTTGTATCTCATCCTGAAGGGTCTAGGTGATGCTGATTAACAGGCCTACACTCAGGGGAGATCTAATTGAAACATATGGAATACTGTACGGCCTGGACAGAGTGGACGTTGGGAAGATCTTTCCATTGGGAGGAGAGACTAAGGCTCAAGGCACAGTCTTAGAGTAAAGGGAAGACCCTTTACATTGGAGATAAGGAGAAATGTCTTCAGCCAGAGAGTAATGAATCTATGGAATTAACTGCCACAGAAGGCTGTGGAGGCCAGGCCACTGAGGATATTTAAGACTGAGATAGATAGGTCCTTGAGTATCAAGGGGATCGAGAGTTATGGGGAAAAAGCAGGAGAACGCAGATAAGAAACTTAACCGCCACGATCGAATGGTATGAGCAGACCCAATGGGCCGAAAGGCCTAATTTCTGCTCCTATATCTGATGGTCTCTTGCTGTCCTAGACACAAAACTGCATGAATCCAGGTAAGAATCTGTTAATCCATTTTTAAAAATTAGAATCAGTCTGACCATTGTGGTACAGACAGCCTCACACAGGGAAACTCACACCTTCAATACATTATCTGGGACAATGTGACACCAATTGGGAATGTAACATTTAAAAAAAAATTTGCTGTTCACATATGAAAGAATGACCATGTTGGTTTCAGTTCTCAAAGATGAGAAACTTAACAATCCAGGTCACTCCAGCCTATCACCCTCACCTTGACCTCCTTCCACCTATCCCACCTCCATCGCCCCTCCCCCAAGTCCCTCCTCCCTATCTTTTATCTTAGCCTGCTTGGCTACTCTCTCTCATTCCTGATGAAGGGCTTATGCTCGAAACGTCGAATTTCCTGTTCCTGAGATGCTGCCTAACCTGCTGTGCTTTAACCAGCAACACATTTTCAGCTGTGATCTCCAGCATCTGCAGACCTCATTTTTTACTCGAAGACTTTTTCAACATATAATTTCAGTTACATCACACTGTAAACCTTTGCTATAAATTCTGTGTCTTACAATCTTATTCTCCACAACCACTTGTGGAAGGAGCAGCGCTCTGAAAGCTAGTGCTTCCAAATAAACCTGTTGGACTATAATCCTGTGTTATATGATTTTTAACTTTGGACACAGAGCGTGAGAATTGGGAGCAGGAGTTGGCCAATTGGTCTTTCGAACCTGGACCAGCATTGAACAGACCATAACTGGATATGAATCTACCCAAATCTAGGTGGATAAGCTGGGACTTTCTTCACTGGAGCACAGGAAGTTGAGAGGTGACCATACAGAGGTTTATAAAATCATGAGAAGTATACATGAGGTGAATGGCAGGTGTCATTTCCCTCAGGTGGGAGTTTCAGGATTATGCAGCAAATTGTGAAAAGTGAGAGGAGAAAGGTTTTGAAAAGATTTGAGGGGCACCTTTTTTTTTAAAATACAGTGGTTCACGTGTGGGATGAATGTCCAGAGGAAGTGGTGGATGCCGGTATAGTTACTTTTAAAAGACATTTGGTTAAGTACATGAATAGGAAAGGTTTGGAGGGATATGGGCCAAACACTGGCAAGTAGTACTAGATTAGTTTGTGAATACAGTCAGCATGGACTAGTTGGACTGAAAGGTCTGTTTACGTGCTGTGTGACTGTAACTGTTCTCTACTGGTCTTAAAAACATTTTCTTGCTTTCCCCCATAAACATCCACTTCATGGTTGCTCAAAAATCAGATGAACTCAGCCTTGAATATATTCAATGACCCCTAACTGCAGGAAGACATCCCCACTTCTGAACACAATTCCTCTTGTTAATATACCACTTGCCTTGCTGATTGCTTGCTGCACCCATCTGATAACTGGCAGTGACTGGTGTAGAAAGACACTGAGCCCCCTTTCTACATCCACATATCATTCCCTATTCCCTTGGGCCCAAAACATCGACTATCCTGCCTCTCGGATGCTGTCTGGCCTGCTGTGCTTTTTCAGCGCCACACTTACTGACTTTAATATCCAGCATCTGCAGATCTCACTTTCTCCACGTCTCAGTATATCACCATTTAAATAATACAATTCCTTTCTGCTTTTTCCCCCCACAGTAAAGGCTACAACTTCACATTGTTGTATTCTATTTCTCAGGTATTTTCCAATTGTGATCTTCTCTACGTTGGGGAGACCGAGCATAAAGTTGGGAACGGTTTGTCAAGCATCGCAGACAGGTCTACAGAGGTTGACGGGACCTCCCAGTCACCACATATTTTAATTCCCCTTCCCACTCCCTTTCTGGCCGTATAGACGTGCAGCAACGTTTCCAGAGTCCGTCCCCACCCCGATTCACTCCCTTTCCTTTCAGTTGCTGCAAGTCAACAATTGAAGCCCTGAATTTTAAAAAAATGGAAAAGATGGCGAGAAAACAGCGACCTGTATTCACAGATATTACACAGAGGAAGGAAGTTGGATTCTGGGGTGAAGCTCGATCTTCTTTCAGAGAAACAGCAGCAGCTTCAGAAGCTCATGGTCAAACTTCCGCATTCAGACAATGGGGTGACTCTGATTGGCGGGAGGACTAGACTCCTTCCGGTCCTCCAGTACTTCCTATTGGTCAATCAAAAGAAGATCGCGCGCCTTTTTTGGCAGACTGTGATGAGCATACCCGGTGTTTTGCTGACACCGGAAAACATGCGCAGTATGTTCTTTTAAGATGATGTTACTAACAGATTTTAAGTGTCCAAATGCCAAAAAGAAGAAAAGGAGTAGAGTCACAATATTTTTCCCCCGTGGTTCGACATTTTATTGCTTTTGCATTTTGTCTCGCTGCTCAACTTTTGTATGTCTTTTCCCCTTGTTGAGACAGTCTCCCCGTGAACTGACTGGGCAGAGCTTTAACCAGTTACACTGACTGAGAGGGTCTCCCCGTGAGCTGACTGTGGGAAGGAGCTTTAACCAGTTACACAGACTGAAGAAACATTACACTATTCGCAGGAGGGAGTGACTGTACACGTTTCCTGAGTGTGATCACACTTTCAGTTGTTCATTTGAAACACAGAGTCAAAAAGTCAGCAGAACTGCGGAGAAGTTGTGGAAATGTGGGGACTGAGGGAAGGGATTCCATTCCCCGTGGGCACTGGAGATTCATCAGCTCAGTCGCAGTGCGGAGAGGCCGTTCTTCAAAAAATTATTACAACATTATTTCTCATTGACAAAAACACATTCACGCTGCCTGATTACCTTGAACTTATACAAGTGCCCTGTCATAATATCTTTAATAATAGCTCTGAACATTTTCCCAACGACATATGTTAAGTTAAATGGTCTGCAGTTTCCTGTTCTCGGTCTCCTACCTGTTTTTATTGTTTTTGGCTAACTTTCTAACCCTAATTGCTGTGTTCCTGCCAACATCTCTCTAGGATTCACTTGAATCCTTCTCAGGATTCCAAATATTCCTGGTAATTGTACATCCTGGCAACCCACAATAGGCCCACAATTGGCCAAACTGTATCAAAACACCCAGAATGTCTCAGCAGGGACCAAGCAGGCTGACAAGTGAAACTAGGCAGCACTCGCAAACAAGGGAATACCTGTACACTTCAAGCACCCACTAACAATGACAGAGCACCACAGCTATCCCAAAGCCCTGAGGGCAGCTTCACAACCCAGCAACACCAAAGCCACACAAAGAACAAGTCAGACAGAGAGGCACCAGCAAGAGCACTACTCCCAGGACAGGACAATGGAAGCAACTCACCACTTCAGAGGAGACATTAGCACCTCCCTGCAAAGAGGAATGATCCATCGATACTGTCAGAATGTTGCTTTGTGTGGAGAATTAGGACATTCCACTGATAACTGTTTTCCAATTAACATCATTGTAACTGGATTACTCCATTTCCTGCAGCAACATTTCATTGCCATACAGAGAACTGGCTATGAGGTCACTTTACTACCTAAAGCCAACCTGTCCCTACAACGTGCCCCTGCCCCGAACCCGCCACCCTGCTCCCACTCACTCTGACCACCACTACGGATGACCACGACTGTTTAGACCTTGTCCAGCAGGTCGTTACCCCGCACCTTGACCGCTCTGAAACATCTCTAGACAACCCTGATCTCATACTCGATACAGATGGTTCCTCCTTCAGGCCCTCAGACCACTGCACACTGGCAGGGTATGCCATCTGCACTCCTTTCTCAGTCCTAGAGTTAGCTGCACTGCCAGATGGGGCACATCTGCACAAGCTACGGTGCTGTTTGTGCTCACTAGGGCTTGTGTCATTGCTAAAGGACACACAGCAAACATTGATCCTGACTCCAGATATGCCTTCGGAGTCGTTCACAATTTCGGCACATTCTGGAAACAGAGAGACTTCATCATTTCAGCAGGGAGGCCACTACAACACGCTGCGCTGATTTCTAACCTCCTGGAAGCAGTCCTGTTACCCTCAGCCCTAGTAATTATCAAATGCCGTGCCCATACCTCAGCCACTGACCCGGTCACCCTCGGGAATGCCTCAGCTGACACAGCAGCCCGGAAATCGCACTGCACCCCACCATCGACATCCTGCACCATCCCAGAATAGCAAAGACCCCAGTATTCCCTGAGCCCATGGAGGCAGTGCGAGCTACTCAAGAAACTTCTCCACAGCAGGGAAAGGACAGTTGGGCCCACAGTGGGGCCACACAATCTCCTTCCCTTAACCTGCTAATACACCCTGATGGCCACATCATTTGTCCAAGAGCACACACTGGCCCTAGCAGCCCACGGCATTGACCACACTGGCAAGAAGGTATGATGCATACTGAATCAGTCCTGGTATGCACCAGGATTCACTGCTGCTGCCCAAGCCCTGCTATCCCAGTGCCTCATCTGCTGGCAAGACAATGCAGGAAGCCAGTTGCCAAGTATGACCATCTGCCAGGTCCTGAAGGGCCTTTCAGCCTCTTACAGGTTGACTTCACACACATGCCCCAAAAACGGGGTTACAAGTACATCCTGGTCATCATAGACTTGTTCTCCAAATGGGTGGAAGCATTTCCCACAAGAAAAGGACAATGCACACACGGTAGTACAATGCCTCCTAAAGGATGTCATTCCCAGATTTGGAGTTCCGGGTAGCATAGAGATGGACAGGGGGACTCACTTCACTGCTAGGTTCACGACTAGCATTAGCGAGGCACTAGGGATACCATGGCGACACCACACCCCCTACCAACCTCAGTCATCAGGAATGGTCGAGCGGATGAATAGCACCCTTAAAACCACACTGACCAAGATCACCCAGGACACAGGACTGACCAGGCCAGACACTTTGCCACTTGCCCTGTATACTATACCTGTACAGGCAAACCACATGACTAGGCTCACCCGTTTTGAGATGCTTATGGGGTGACCTATGCCCACCGATACCAGGCCCCCTAAACTCTCCACAGAGACAGCTCTTCTCCTGACACAAGAGGCCCTGCAGTATGTCCAGGCCCTTAGCAGGAGCATTAGTGTTACGCACGACCAGGTCAGGGCTGCATTGCCCACATCCCAATCAGTGCCCATTCATCCGTTCCAACTCAGGGACTACATCATGATAAGATCACTCGAAAAGGACTCCCTCTCCCTGAGTTGGAAAGGCCTGTACCTCACCCTGCTGACAACCTGAACAGCTGTGAAACTGGAAGGAAGGCTCAAAATGGACACATGCCACCCGCTGCAAGAAGGCTCCACAACCAATGAACAGGGACCAGAGAGAGAAGAAGACACTACTCCAACCACCGAGGATGGATCCAGCTGCTCGCCTCAGCATCAGCACCCTCGGCCTGACCATCACACTGTGACTTGCTGGTAAACAGGGACAAGGGGCAAGATATTTAATAATCCGGCGTGACTTGTGGGCCAACACCTTCCTGAGAATGGCCCAGAGATTCAACCAGACCCACTGTTGGGTCTGCACTAGGGTCCCTGTCCACTCTCATGGGGGCATTCCCTTAGCCCCATTCCCTTTTAACATCTCTGACAAGGTGGAATGGTGGCTGGAATCAGACAGGTCCCCGGAGGTTACCACACTCAAAATAGCACCAGCAATGACCAAATATGGAGACAAGAGCCCAGCCTGCTGGAGGTCTGTGGGTTACCACCTGGACAAATTGAAAGAGTGGTTTTACCCGGCCTACAACCTCTCCCATGAGCCCCCAGCTCTGACCATTGCTGACACCAGCCCACATGGGCCACCTGCGGGATCCATCTGTTTGAAACACACACAGCCATCCGGATGGGAGGCTGGCTGGAGCCAGTGCATTGACTCCCTGCTCCTAACTCCCACACACGCCGATCTACTGAAGATGGCAGCATTTTAAACCAACGGGTCCTCAACAGGATCACCCAGAATACCACCTTCCTCACCATCTGGACAGGGACCCAGACACTCCATCTCCAAACCTACAATGGCACCTATTTTATCTGTGCCCACAAAGCCTATCCCTGGTTGCTGTTATCCTGGACTGGGAGCTGCTATGTCAGGTACACGGTACCATTCATCTATCACTCCCAGTCCCCTCCCTTCCCAAAGCCCATGACATGCAGCAGATAAGCCCTTGCTGCCCTTGAAGTAGCCCTCTACCTGATGGCACTGCATCGCCACCCACCCCCCACCCCCAATATCTTGCACATCTCTATCAAGTCACCTCTCATTCTTCTTCACTCCACGGAGAAAAGCCTTGGCTGCCTCAACCCTCCAGCCCAGGCAGCATGCAAGTAAATCTCTCTGCACCTTTTCTAAGTTTCCACATCTTTCCTATAATGAGGCGACCAGAATGGAACACAGTATTCCAAGTGTGTCTCACCAGGATTCTATGGAGCTGCAACATAACCTTGCATCTCTTAAACTCAATACCTCGCTAATGAAAGCAAACACAACATACACCTTCTTAACAACCTTATCAGCTTGAATGGCAATTTGGAAGGATTTGTGGACATGGGCCCCAAAATCCCTCTGTTCCTCCATACTGCCAAGAATTCTGCCTTTAACTCTGTATTCTGCATTCAAATTTGACCTTCCACAGTGAATGACTTCACACTTTTCCAGGTTGAACTCCATCTGCCACTTATCAGCCCAGTTACGCATCTTGTCAATGTCTCATTGCAACTTACAACAGCCCTCCACACTATCCACAACTCTACCAACTGAATGTGGTACACGTGGCAATAAATCAAATCAAAATGCTCTCCCAAACAGCCCTCAGTGGGAATCTGACCCCTGGCCAGCCCCCTATTTCTCATACAGATTCAGTCTCCTTGCATCTGTCCTTATGGCAGATCAAGAGACAATTAAATGTGTCAAGTTGAGGAAACAAAGCTGTCACACAAATGTGGACCAACATTTTCCACCGTCTGTCCGCTCCTCCGGATTGACTTGCGTTCCCTCCAGCTCCTGCAAACCAACAGTTAAACCTCAGGGAGAGAAAAGAAATGGAAAAGGAAGCGGAGGGTGAGAAAAGAGAGCATTGTGCTCACAGATGTTGGACAGAAGAAGACTGGGATAATGTTTATTCTTCATTGAGAAAAAGAGCAGCATTGGGGAGGCAGGGCTCTGATTGGCAGGAGGACCAATCTCCTTCCGGTCCTCCAGGGTTGACCAAAGGTCGATTCCCGTCCATCAAAACAATGAGGGGCGGGGCCCTATTTCTCACACATGCGCACCAGCACCTCCATTACTGCACGCATACTGCCACGGCAGATAGCGGTTTCTAGGCCGCATAGGAATGTGGGAGCTAAAGCCGCCATTAACGTGGTGAAATCCATTTTTCCTATGCCTTCTTAAGGTCCTATTCATGTGTTGGTGAAGTATATGCCAAGAGCCAATCTTTCATCGAGTTTCGATTTATGCACTGAGTTAAAACACTACAAGTGTTTAATTCTAAACTCTGTTTCCAATTCAGTGTCAGTATATCACTTTCTCTGTCCTCAAGTAAGGACCGAAACAGTGCCCTCCATCTATCTCTCTTTTCTAGGGTTTTCTTTCAGTTGGAGATTCAAACTCTCTGTTTCGATCATTTATTAAACATTACTCGTGGTGCATGGGCATCACTGGCTAGCCAGCATTTAGTTCCCCTTGAAAAGATGGTGGTGGCCTGCCTTTTTCAACTGCTGTGGTCCACACACTGTACAGTGACCCATAATGCCTTTGGGGAGGTAAATTCCAGGACATGGACCCAGCAACGCTGAAGGAACAGCAATAGGTTTCCAAGTCAAGATGGTGAGTGGCTTGGAAGTTATTTGCAAAAGGTTGTGTTCCCAAGTACCTGTTGTCCTGGTCCTTCTAGATGGGGTTAAACATTACACAATACCAGATTAGAGTCCAACATGTTTATTTGGAAGCACTAGCTTTTGGAGGCTACTCCTTCATCAGGTGGTTGTGGAATATGAAGAAGCACACCTAAAGCTCGTGCTTGCAAATAAACATGTTGGACTATAAACTGCTGTTGTGAGATTTTTAACTTTGTACATCTCAGTCCAACACCAGCATCTCCAAATCGCTTCTACATGGAGGTGATTGTTGATTTGGAAGGCATTTTCCAAGGATCTTTGGTGAATTTCTGTGGTGCGTCCTGTCGATACTGGACACTATTGCTTCTGAACCGTGGGGCAAACGGAGTGGCTGTATGTGGATATGGTGCCAATCAAGCAGGCTACTTTGTCATGGAGTCATAGAGATGTACAGCATGAAAACAGACCCTTCAGTCCAACTCGTTCATGCCAACCAGATATCCCAACCTAATCTCATCCCACCTGCCTGCACCCAGCCCATATCCCTCCAAATCTTTCCTATTCATATACCCTACCAGATGACTTTTAAAATGTTGCAATTGTACTAGCTTCCAACACTTTCTATGGTAGCACATTCCAACCACGCATCACCCTGTGAGTGAAAAAGTTGCCTTTTAGGTCTCTTTTATATCTTTCCCCTCTCATCCTAAACCTCTGCCCTCATTCTGAACTTGCCCATCCCAGGGAAAAGCCCTTGTCTATTCACCCTATCCATGCCCCTCATGATTTTATCAACCTCTATAATGGTCACCCCTCAGCCTCAAATGCCCCAGGAATACACCCAGAGTCTATTCAACCTCTCCCTATAGCTCAAGTCCTCCAACCCTGGCAACATCCTTGTCAACCTTTCAAGTTTCACAACATCCTTCCGATAGGAAGGAGATCAGAACTGCACGCAATATTCCAAAAGTGGCCTAAACAGTGACGTGTTCAACCAACCTAACAGTATTTAAAAACTTGGCTTCAATTAACACATACCTCAGTTTCCTAGACTTGCGTATTAGCATATTTGCTTCCTATTTGTCAAATGCAAGTTGCAGTTCAACTGATCGACCTTACTTAGTGATCTAAACTTGCGTATCTCTTACTCCTTTTTAATGCTATAAGGTTATACTTGTCCAAAATTCCCCATAGCACATCCTTCCCCTTCACATTTGCTGCTCTTATTTCCAACTTCCCCAAAAAATATTTATCCATTTTTGTGGCATTGTAACTAAACTGAACATACTGTCCCAGATAAGCAGCAATATTTAAACAAGGCAAAAATGCTCTTGTCCCAGTGTTCTGGTTATATTTCCCAATACTTCAAAACTATGTCTCATTAAACAGTACAAACAGCGTACTATCATTCCTCAGTTATACAATCGTTTGACTCATGCGAATAACTTTTAATCTCAGTTGAAATTTTAGTTTTCACTCGTTTTCTTTCCCATAACTCATTTAAATCCCTTGTATATCTTTAGCACTTATTGAGTACGTAATGCTGTCTATTGTAGTTTTATGGAAATTTGATAAAGGTTGCAATTGGTTTTGATTCCTACGTTATTTAAAGATCAGAAGCAACAAGCGTCTAACGGCCTTAGCATTCCACTCAACACCATTCCCTCAGTCTCAACCCAATTCTTTCCAGTTGCACTTTTTCTTATTTTTGAACTAAATTCTTAGTTTGATTTCCCATAGAATTAAATGCTTTTGCTGGGTTCAAACTTTAACATGGAATGATAGATTGTGACCACTAAGGGCGAGATACTCAGTACAGGTTTCAAAACTGAATTTCATCAATTGAATGTCCGGTTTACAGATTAAAACTGAATGTCCAATGCCTTGAGCTGCTACTAGTAGCTCTGGAACATCTTTCATAAATTGCTAATTCAACTTTTCTAAAATAGTTCAAAAAATCTTCACTTGATCTATAAAGTTTCTAATCTTCATTTATTCTAAGTGGATTGCAGAGTTGTTTTTTCCCAGTTCCGTGAGACCCATTTCCATTAGAATTCAGCATTGAGAAACTCAACGTCAGATCTTTCTAATTATTAGATATTATTTTTTAAAGTAATAAAATCCTATGCTGTTTTCATCCCTTAAGTCAAATCAATGGATAATTGAAATTGCTATTTACACAGAAAACAACTAACCAGTAATTATCAAGAGGCAGATTGCTTGGCAAAGATTCCATTTATTATTCACCATATCTCCAGCATACATCAATAGTAATCTTGTTAAACTGAATTGTTTTAAACTCTCAGTTTATAGTCAGCAATGTGCATTGATGTAATCCCGGATGGTATCAAGCTTTTTGCATGTTGTTGAAGCTGCACCCATCCAAGCTGGTGGGGGAGTATTCCACTACACTGCTGACAGGTTTTGGGAGTCAGGAGTGGAGTTACTCGCTGCAGTATTCCTGACCTCTGACCTGCTCTTGTAGCCACTATGCATATGTGGCTAGTCGAGTTGAGTTTCTGGTAAATAGTAACCCCCAAGGATGTTGGCAGTGGGGTACTCAGTGACAGTAATACTGTTGAATATCATGGGGCAGTGGTCAAACTCTCTTTTGTGGATGAGTCATTGCTTGGCATTTGCATGGCACATGTTACTTGCCACTCATCAACCCATTGGATATTGTTAAGATCTTGTCACATTTCAAACTGAACTCCTTCAATTTGGGAGGAGTTGTAAATCGTGCTGAACGTTGTGCAATTATTGGCGAACATCTCCACTTCTGATGATGGAGGAAGGTCATTGATGAAGATGGTTGGGCCAAGGACACTACCCTATGAACTCCAGCAGAGACGTCCTGGACCTGAGATGACTGACCTCCAATTTCCACAGAAAGATGGCTATGTGCTGGGTATGACTTAATTATTAAGATGCACAAACAATATTTCAAAACTAATTGAAGGAATAGGTATGAGACACCCCTCTTCTGGGTGTTTCTAGATCCAAGTGTTGACTTTCATCACTTTTTTTGATCTTGGCAGTTTTCTTTCTCTCCAAAATTTGTTTCATGTTAGCAAGTTGAATTCTTCATTTCCAGGAAAACATTTTATAGAAGGTAACATTCTTAATATCTGTGTAACTTTCCGTGGGAAAATTGTTTGTAGTCTGCCAGTTGGAGAGAATTTCTCTGAAAATATTTGACAAATGCACAGCTTCCACAAGACCCAGTGTTCCCAAAGTTGGAGTACTTTTAACAGCCCCTTTCTATTTTCCAGGATTCCCAGGATCGGGGACATGTGCCACTTTTACCCACAAATCTCCTGAAACTGGGTGCACTAAAAAAATCCAGCAGGAAGATCGTCAGTAAAAAGGTCTGGTTTTGGTAATAGTTATAGACTTATAGAGAGTCACACTGCACAGAAACAGACCCATCGGTTCAACTCATCCATGCTGCCCAGATATCCCAATCTGACCCAGTCCCAAGTTCCAGGATTTGGCCCATATCCCTTTAAACCCAAAATGTTCCTCCAGTCACCTTTTAAATGTTGTAATTGTACCCACCTGCACTACTTTCTCTAGCAGATTGTTTCACACGCACACCACCCTGTGCAGGAAAAAGTTGCACCTTTGTAAATTTTTCCCCCTCTCACCTTCAACTTATACCCTCTAGTTCTGGACTCCCCCTCCCTGGGAAAAAGGGCCTTGGCAATTTTCCATATCCTTGCCCCTCGTGATTTTATAAACCTCTATAAAGGTCACCCCTTCGACTCCGATGCTCAGGGTAAAAATGCCCCAGCATCTCCCTCTAACTCAAAACCTCCAGTCCTGGCAACATCCCTGTAAATCTTTTCTGCAGCCTCTCAAGTTTAAGAGAGTCCTTCCAAATGAATGGCGACCAGACTTCCATGCCGTGTCCCAAAAGTAGTCACCCCAATGTCCTGTACAGCCACAACAGGACGTCCCAACGCCTCTCCTCAATGCTGTGATTAACGAAAGCAAGCATTTTCTTCACAATCCTGTCTTCCTCCAATTCCACTTTCAAGGAATTATGTGCTGCATTCCTGGGACTAGTTGTTTAGCAGCTGATACATTCACTGTATCAATCTGCCCTGCTTAGTCTTCTCCAATTTTGTTCCATTTGCCCACACAGGTGTGTCTTGTTGACTTTGTTCTGAGCAGTGTGGACGCTTTCTCCCTTCCATTAACACCTATATGATACCTCAATTGCTTCTTCACCATCATTACCAATGTATGCCTTTGGCTCTAGGTACTCTCACCATGTTACCCTCGCTCTTATTCTCCCCTCTGACAAGGACATAAAAACGAGCATTTTCCAGCACCATTCAGTTCTGAACAAGAGTGAAATCAGACTTTGGATATGAACTGTTTCTCATTCCATGCACGTTTCCTGATGTGAAGACTTCTTCCCCCCTCCCCGCCAGCCCACACAAGGATAGAAATGTCAGGACCTATTTCTCCAAATGTCATGTTTGATCTGTTCATGACACATTCCTTGGATTTGGAGTGTTCTGATGTAGTGTTTAATAGGGATCCATCAAAAGCAACATCCAGTCTTGTCTGAGAGCAGAACCAACTCAACTGACCGAACAAGCTGCACAACTCTTCTGTCGGATCTGTAGATGCGACATCCTCTCTGTCTCATTAATGCAACAGGATTAGAGAGGCTTGGAGTACTATTCTCTCTAAACACTATTCCTAATCTACTGTTGTTCCAGACTTATATGTGTAACATCTAAACCTAAATAGTTAAAGCTCCTCAGCCTGATCTCCCACAAACAACAGAATGGTTTCAGCACAGAAGGAACGTGCTCTAACAGAAATACGTCTTCTTAAATTCCACGTTAAGGTTATTATTGCATTAATCTATTATAAATGGTGTCTGTTTCAGAAAGGCACAGAGGCATGATTTTGTGGAACACTACAGGAGTTTTCTGATCACAGAATCATATAGTACAGAAAAGGCCCTTTGGCCCATCAAGTGTATACCACCAATATATTATCACTTACACGAGAGTCATAGAGCTGTACAGCAAGGAATCAGACTCATTGGTGTCCAAAACTAGAGGGCATAGGTTTAAGGTGGGGCGGGGAATCTAAGGGGCAACATTTTCACTCAGAGTGGTGCATGTATGGAATAAGTTACCAGAGGGAGTGGTGGGACTGGTACAATTACAACACTTCAAAGGCGTCTGGATGGATAGGTGAGTTCAGAGAGATATGGGTCAATTGCTGGCAAATGGGATGAGATTAATTTCAGATATCTGGTCATCACGGCTACATTAGATGGAAAGATCAGTTTCTGTGCTGTCCAGTTCTATAGTGGGGTCATAACCCATGTCCACATTCCCCCCTCCACCCTGCCACTCGTTGTGTGGCTCAGAGCCCGGGAATATCGTTGAGTCACCCAAACCCTGACAATTTCCACATAGCTCTGGGCATTTCTCACAAACGCCACTCGGATTGTCAGACGCCGTCAGAAACTTTAGTTTTCTTTTTTATCCATCCTTCAGCACTGGGCAAGCATTCTCTGTTCCCGTTGTGGAATCATGTTCAAATAGCAACCAAAATCAGCGACTGGCGAAAATAGCCTCTTTATTCAGCAACTGCAAGTTGTACAAATTTGAGGTGGTGATGGAAACCCGAAATACCGTCCTTACAGCAGCCTCTTTACACACAGTTCTTATAGAGATTAACACTCCGTCACTATGGTGTCCCATTGTTTTATCTATTGTACACAAACGCTGGCTGCTACTCCCGATAGGATTGAGATTGTCTGTGTGGTCTGCTTGCAGAACTAAGAGGTGACAGTCCTTTTGCCTGTTAAGTCAGCAAATGTTAGGAAAATTATTAGGCCTCTGTGCTCTAAATAAGTTAGCCATTGTACCTGCACTGAATAAAAGAATAAACGGAATTAAACTGTTTACCGCAGCTGGGTTGGGAGACTTGTTTAGTATTTGCCAGTGAGAGTTTCATTCATTCCTGCAATTTCATGGAAGCGCAGTCTCGATAGTCAGCTTCTTAAAGGGGACAGTGGCTGCGAGTCAGGGAAACTGTTTGATGTATTTATGTATTCAGGTCCCGATAGACGGTTGGCAAGGGCTGATTAATATTGTATTCTTTCATGGAGATAAGCTGGCAGGGAGGTATTGTTCTGAAAACATGTTGACAGTTATTGAGAGGTAGCTTTTGATGCAGAAATAGGCCTAAACACTGCTTGTAGCAAGAGCTGGTAAGGGATGAAGGTGTGAAAAATCAGGAATGAGTTGAAAGAGGTGTTTTAGCTTATTCTATTTTGTAATAGTAAAATACACTACAAAACTGTGATTTTATGAATGAATGAATGAATGAATGAATGAATGAATGAATGAAGCTATGTTACAGGAAAGAGTTATGAGTGAATGAAATGGGAATGCAATATTATTAGATACAGGGCTCCTGTGAGCAGGTTAGAAAAGACTTATGAATAACTAAATAGAAAGAAAGAGTTTGAGAGTGTTAGTAAAGAGACCTACAACACAATATCTCGCACCATGTCATCATCCTGCCAGCCTTGTGGAGTCGGAGAAACCGGAGCCAATCTTTACACAGGGCAGGTTTCTTCAGCGTCAAACATGACAGATATACACCTCCTGACTTCAGTCCATGTTCCAAATCAGTAAGGGTGTCTTAACAGTTGCTCAACTCACCAGGCAATGTATGCCCTCGTGAATATTAAGACAAGTAACACCCACAAAGCATCCAAATGTTCACTACTCTGTGACTGGATTGGTGTCTGAGCAGATGGCATGACTGACTGAATCTCTTCCCACACACTGACCAGGTGAATGGTCCCTCCCCGGTGTGGACCTGCTGGTGACTCTGCAGGTGTGAATGAATGCCTTCCTGCAAATGGAGCATGTGAACGGCCTCTCCCCGGTGTGGACCCGTGGTGTCTCTGCAGAGAAGACGAATCAATGAAGCCCTCCCTGCACATGGAGCAGGTGAATAGTCTCTCCTCGGTGTGGATCAACCGGTGTCGCTGCAGGGTGGATGAATCGCTGAAGTGCTTACCGCACACAGCAGATGAATGGCCTCTCCCCGGTGTGGACCCGTTGGTGGGTAAGCAAGGCAGAGGACTGGGTGAATGCCTTCCCACACATGGAGCAGGGGAACGGCCTCTCCCCAGTGTGAATCCGCCAGTGGGTCACCAGGGTGGATAACTGAACGAACGCCTTCCCGCAGACAGAGCAGGTGTACGGCTTCTCCCCGCTGTGGACCCGCTGGTGACTCTGGAAGTTGGATGACTGGTTGAACGCCTTCCCACACACAGAGCAGGTGAAAGGCTTCTCCCTAGAGTGGACCCACTGATGACTACGCAGGGTGGATAACTGAACGAACGCCTTCCTATACACCTTGCATGTGAAAGGCCTTGTTCCCCCGTATAGACCCGCTGGGGGGTCACCAGGGCGGATGAATGGGTGAACCCCTTCCCACACACAGAGCAGGTGAATGGCTTCTCTCCAGTGTGACAGTGGTGATGGCTTTTGCAAACTCTGGAATTTGAATTCCTTCCCGCAGTCCCCACATTTCCACTGTTTCTCCATCACGTGGGAATCCCCACCGCCCTCTAGTGTCTACAATCAGTTGAAGGACCACTCACAAATGGAAGGTGTTCTATGCCTTGCTGCTGCGAATGAGGTGTTGCTATTTCAGTCTTTGTACCCGCTTAAAGCTCTTCCTACAGTCAGTTCACTGGTACACGCTCACTGAGGTCTGTGTACTTCGGTCTCACTGAAGTTTGAAACCTTTCAAATCAGACAGGACAGAAGACAAATTAAATATCCAGTGAGATTCAAAAGGCTGATAACATTCCTGTGCCAGTGAATCGATTGGCTCGATCAGATCTTGTTTTGAGATTTCTGGCTGCAATTCCATCCATTCTCATATCCTGCAAAATGGAGATTACAGAAGACATCACTGTCTACGCAGGATAGAAACTCCAAACAGACAGTTTTGGTTCCTGTGGAACATTCTTTCTTCTCTCCCTCCCCCCAGAATTTGAATCTCAATGCCACAGTCTCCCTCCATTCTCACTAGGTATTGCCCCATGTTCCAAATTCTCCATAAATGCTGAAAAATGTTGACTGATGGATCTATGCTCGCCTCTTCCTGCCCTGGACACAGGTTGTCACAGATTGAACCAGAGGTAAGCTATTCACCTCCTGAGGTTTGCTCTGCTGTTCCATAAAATCATATCTGTACTGCTTTGGCCTTCACTCCATTTCCTGCTGTTCTCCATAACCTTTCACATCCCTGTCATTTAAAATGCTCTTCAATTAAGCCTTGAATATATTCCATGAGCCAGTCTCCATTATTCTCTATGGGGGTGCATTCCATAGACTAACAAGAAAGGAATACATTCCGAATTTCTCCCTGAAATGGGAGACCACTTCCAGGCAGGTGGAGACTAGTTAGGTTTAGAATCATGTTCAGCATGGACTGGATGGAATAAAGAGTCAGAAACTGAGCAGTTTAACCCCAGAATGGAAAGGGGGGTAAAAAAAAAGTGCCGTACTCACAGATGGTGGACAGAGAAAGGAAGTTGCAGTCCGAGGTGAAGCTCAACCTTCATTCCGGGGGGTGGGGGGGGGGGGGGGGGGGGGGGGGCAGGAGTAACATCAGCTTCAGAGGCTCATGGTCAAACTGATTGACACGCGGAACAATCACCTTCCAGCCATCCAGGCATTCCAATTGGCTCACAATTGACCTGTGTGATGTCATGATATGTGGCCAATAGGAGAGACCCATCTTGGAATACGGGATTGTCATCGGCCGGCTCCCTCCGGACGTCCCGCCCTCGTATGTGGACGTCACAATGCGGAAGTAGCTCGATCAGTTTCAGACTGATACCCCGAACTCTGAGCAACATCTGGGAGCAAAGCAATATTTCCCCCTTTCTATTCCTCATCCTGGGAGGGAGAGAGAAGAGGGAAGGCACTGTGCACTTGTACCAATTGGCGTCGGAGAGTGTCGAATGCAAGCGAAGGGGTTTCAGATTCGCGCTCTCATAAGGCTTTCTGATCCTCGTGGTATTTATCAGAACTAGAACGTGAAAAGGGTCAGAGATTTATCCAGTGTTATTAAACTGCTAAACATTCAACGTGCTTTTCGTGGCTTTCTCACATTCGATTGTAATTAATTGTTGTACTTATGTGTTGTTGCTATGTCATACACTTCCAATTATGCTGTTATCGAAGGGGACGGTAAGTGGGCACTGGACAAAGAGACATAGCGATGTCCAGCATGGGAACAGACCCCTCAGTCTAACTCGTTCATGCTGACCAGTTAACCTGGATAAATCTAGTCCCATTTACCAACATTTGCCCATATCCCTGTAAACCCTTCCTAATTCATTCACCCATCCAGATGCCTTTTAAATATTGTAATTGTAGCAGCTTCCACCACTTTATCTGCAGATCATTCCATATGTACAAAGAGAGTACATTCATCAGTCTAACAATGGCAGGGAAGAAGCTCTTTCTGAACCTGTTGCACGTGTTTCCAGATTCTGTATCCTCTGCCTGACCAAAGATGTTGTGAGAGAGCATTCGGGGGTTGGAGGAGAATTTGATGATTTCGGCAGCATTTCTGTGGCAAAGGGAAATGTAAGTGGTGACCATGGATGGTAGGTTGACTTCCATGATGGTCTGCGATGTGCATAAAACCTTCTGTAGTATCTTACCATTCTGGGCAAAGCAGTAGCTGGACTAGGTCATTACACATCCAGATAGAACACTTTCTATAGTGCATCTGTAAATGTTGGTGAGGGTCTTATTGCCATGCCGAATTTCATAAGCCTCCTGAGGAAGGAGTGTTGTTGTGTTATCCTGACTGAGATTGCCCCATCATTTTTCCAGATGGTGAGAAATAATCCACCAAGGAGTTTGCATTGCTGACAGAAAGCAGTTTGTGTTCAGCAGCAGCTTAGTCACTCACGCACTAGGTGCTGTGAGATTAAAAGTACAAAGAGCCATGAGGAACTAGAGGTTTTTCCAACCAACATTCAAACTGATCAGTCTAAACCTTGAAGTCTCAAACGAAATCTAGAAGTTCACTTAGCCAAAAGCTAATGGAGGCATCCTCATAAAATTACCAGATATTCTTGGAATCCTGAGAAGAATTCAAATGAATCCTAGCAAGATATTGCATGTCTTGGACTATTTTCAAAAAGTGAATAAACTATCAAGATTCATATAAAGATTTGTGGGAACTATGGCAGGGAAGGAAAGAAAACTAGATTTACAATTTAATGCCATACACACTATTCTGCTAAGTTACTCATGTTGATTAGGTCTTCACATTTTTTAAACAAAAAAAAGAGCTGTTCTTCCAGTTAATGACTGGGTTTTCAAACTTCTCTTCAAAGTTCATAGTTCTTTTCTTCAAACTGAATGTTTGTAACAAAACAGCATCTCATTGTTGAATTTTGAATCTGTAGGATGTGCTTAGTAAAGTTTGAATGAACAATATTTCAAAGTGAATTTTATCATTTTAAGTACCAAGACATTCTGGAGAGGAAAGACTTGTCCTTGTGTGTTTTACAACACTTAATCAAGGTCAGTTCAATAGAAGAAGTAGACAGGTTGATGCTCGAGTTGAGAGCTGGGGAAAAACAGCTGTAATGATGCTGGCAGTAGCACAGCAATTAGGGTTAGAAAGTTAGCCAAAAATACAAAAACAGGTAGGAAAGTTTCTTCAGCTTTCTTTTAAAAAGTTAACAAAATAAGTGTTGGCTCTATAGAAAATGAGTCTGGGGATTCAATAACGGAGGATAAAGAGATGGCAGATGAATTTAAAAAGAGCTTGAATCTGTTTACACTAGAGAGGATACAAGTAACACCCTGGAACTAGCCATAAATCAGGAATTCAAAGGGAGGAAGGAACTGAAGAAAATTACAATTACCAGGGAAGTAGTACTGAGTAAACTGTTGGAACAACAATTTGACAACTTCCGGGTACCTGAAGGATTTCATCCAAGACTCTTAAAGAAACACTAACCAGTGAAATGGTTAACACATTGGTTTTAATTTTCCACAACGCCATTAGTTTCAGGGAAGGGTTCTTTAAATTGTTAAACTCTTTTCTTCAAAAAGGGAGACAGAGAATGGGAAACTGCAGACCATTTACCTTAACGTATGTCATAGGGAAAATGTCGAAAGCTATAATTAAAGATGTTATGACAGGGCACTTGTATAAGTTCGAGGTAATCAGGCAGTGTGAATGTATTTTGTCAACGGGAAATAATGTTGTAATAATGTTTTGAAGAACTGCCTCTTCCCAATGTGACTGAGCTGATGAATCTCCGGTGCCAACAGAGAATGGTATCCCTTTCCCCAGTCCCCACATTTCCACGACTTCTCCGCAGTTGTGGTGTCCTTTTAGCTCTTTATTTCTGATGAGCAAGTGAAACTGTGATCACACTCAGGAAACGTGCACAGTTACTCTCTGCTGCGAATAGTGTAACGTTTCTTCAATCTGTGTAACTGGTTACAGCTCCTTCCCACAGTCAGCTCACTGGGGCACACACTCTCTCAACATTGGGAAAAGATGGACAAAAGTTGAGCAGCGAGACAAAATGCAAAAGCAATAAAATGTTGAGCCGCAATGAAGATTGAGCTTCACCCAGATTGCAAATTCTTTCCTCTGTCCAATATCTGTGAGTGCGGTATTTTCTTTTCTCACCCCCTTTTCCATTTCTTTTTCATTCTGGAGTTCAACCGTTGACTTGCAGCAACTGAAAGGAAAGGAGTGAATCCGGGAGGGGAAAGACTCTGGAAATGTTAGTCCAGGTCTGTGTCGTAATAGGAAAAGTAGACAGGCAGGAGGCTGCAAGAACATAGCAAGCCAGGCAACATCAGGAGGTGGAGAAGTCAACATCTTGGGTATAACCTTTGTTCATAACTGGGGGTGGGTATAGGGAGAGATACAGAGAAAGGGTGTGCTGGGGACACGATGGTGAAGTGGGGATAGGTGAAGACAGGTGGAGGGTACGACCTGATGGGTCAATGGGAGGAAGGAATCTGGTTGGTGGCAGAGAGGAGTGGAAAGGAAGGGTCAAGGCTGAGAAGGCAATTGGGGGATGGGAAATGAAAATGGGGAGCTCTATGTTGAGTCCTCTGGGCTGTAGGCTGCCCAGGTGGAAGATGGGGTGTTGTTCCTCCAAGTTGCAGTTTAGTTTGTTTTGACAATGCAAGAGGCCAAAGATGGTCATGTCAGAAAGGGAGTAGGAAGTGGAATTAAAATGGATGGTGTCTGGGGAGGTATGAGCTGAAAGTGTGTTGCTGGAAAAGTGCAGCAGGTCAGGCAGCATCCAAGGAGCAGGACAGTCGACGTTTCGGGCCTGAGCCCTTCTTCAGGAATGATGTGTGGATGTACAAAGGAGCCTCAGCGTCCTTCTACACCAGTCACTGCCAGTTGTCAGACAAGTGCAGCAAGTAATCAGCAAGGCAAGTGGTATATTAGCAAGAGAAATTGAGGTCAGATGTGGGGATATCTTCCTGCGGTTAGGGGGCCATTCCTGAAGAAGGGCTCCGGCCCGAAAAGTCGACTCTCCTGCTCCTTGGATGCTGCCTGACCTGCTGCACTCTTCCAGCAACACACTTTCAGCTCTGATCTCCAGCATCTGCAGTCCTCAATTTCTCTACTGGGGAGGTATGGTCAGCCTCTGTGGACCCGGCTGTGATGCTCGGCGAACCGTTCCCAAGTTTATGCTCTGTCTCCCCGATGTAGAGAATACCACCATTTTCAAACACACGGTAAATGCAGTACTGTAATGTGAAGTTATAGCCTTTGCTGTAAAAAAAGGCAGAAAGGAGGTGTATTGTTTAAACCATGATGTATTGGGATGTGGTGAAAGGGAGAACTGCAGATGCTGGAGATCTGAGTCAAAGTGTGGCATTGGAAAAGCACAGCAGGTCAGGCAGCATCCAAGGAGCAGGAGTGTCGACGTTTCGGGCACGAGCCCTTCATCAGGAATGATGTGTGGATGGACAAAGAGGTCTCAGCGTCCTTCAACACCAGTCACTGCCAGTTGTCAGACAGGTGCAGCAAGCAATCAGCAAGGCAAGTGATATATTCGCAAGAGGAGTTGAGGTCAGAAGTGGGGATGTCTCCCTGCAGTTAAGGGTCATTGAATATATCCAAGGCTGCATTCATCTGATTTTTGAACATCAAATAAGTGAGCGTTTATGGGGAAAGGCAAGAAAATGATTTTAAGACCAGTATAGGACAGTTACAGAGTCATACAGCACAGAACCAGACCCTTCAGACCAACTAGTCCATGCTGAATATATTCACAAACTAAACTAGTCACAGCTGCCTGTGTTTGGCCCATGCCCCTCCAAACCTTTCCTATTCATGTACTTATCCAAATGCCTTTTAAACATTGTTACTGTACCTGCATCCACCACTTCCTCTGGATATTCATCCACACACAAACTACTCTCTGTGTATAAAACAAAAGGTACCCTTCATACCTTTTTAAAATCTTTCTCCTCAAACCTTCAAATTGGCTGCCTAATCTTGAAACCCCCATCCTAGGGAAAGGATACCCGGCGGTCAACTCAGCTATGTCTCTTGTGATGTTATAAACTTCTGTAAGGTCACCTCTCAGCCTCCTATGTTCCAGTGAAAATGTCCCAGCCCATCCACGTAGATGTTGGCAGATTCATATCCAGTTATGATCTGTTGAATGGTGGTGCAGGCTTGAAAGACCAAATAGCTTACTCCTGCTTCCAATTCTCACAGTCTGTGTCCAGGACAGCAAGAGACCATAGGACATAGGAGCAGAAATTAGGCCATTCAGCCCATTGGGCCTGTTCCACCATTTAATGATGGTTGATAGGTTTTTCAACCCCATTCTCTCACTTTGTCCCCGTAACCCTCTTATCCCCTTGATACTCAAAGTCTCCATCTCAGTCTTAAATATCCTCAATGACCAGGCCTCCACAGCCTTCTGTGGCAGTGAATTCCATAGATTCACCACTCACCGCCATTCTGAAAGGTCTTCCCTTTACTCTAAGGCAGTGCCCACTGGTTCTAGTCTCTCCAACCAATGGAAACATCTTCCCAACTTCCACTCTGTTCAGGCCGTTCAGGATTCAGTATTGTTTGTTTCAATTAGAACCCCCCCCCCCCCCTCAAGTGTGGGCCTGTTAACCAGCATGAACCAGACCCTTCAGGTTGTGGTATAGGAAGGATTAGGTTGAGCAAACTGATGGAGGGAGAGTATGTGGGATGGAGATTTTCAAATTCGAGGGAACAAGAGAGGAGAAATAGAGTTCACTATAAATTAGAATTGATTGGATGGGCTGAAGAGCCAAGGAGTGGCAGATGAAAATGCGTGGTTTGCATTTTGGTCAAGCAATGCAGGAAAGACTGACACACTTCAGAGGGGTGTTGAAGAACAAAGAGACCTTGGAGTGCAAGTTCATAGTTCGTTGTAGATGGAGTCACTGGTAGACAGGATAGTGAAGAAGGCATTTGGTATGCTTTCCTTTATTGGTCAGACCATTGAGTATAGGAGTTGGGAGGTCATGTTGCAGCTGTACAAGCCATGTTTGGAAGACTGCATTTGTTTCTGGTCTCCCTGTTATTGGAAAGATATTGTGTAACTTTGAAAGTGGTCAGAAAAGATTGACAAGGCTGTTGCCAGAGTTGGAGGGTTTAAACTATAGGGAGAGGCTGAATACACCAGGGATATTTTCGATGGAGCAGCGGAGGCTGAGGGGTGACCATGTCGACATTCATAAGGGGCATGGATAGGGTGAATACCCAAGGTCTTTACCCCAGGGTAGGGAAGTCCAAAACTAGAGGGGCATATGTTTGAGGTGAGAGGGGAATTTTAAAATTCTTCTGGCTGGGTACATGAATAGAAATGATTTAGAGGGATATGGACCACATGCAGGCAAATTGGACTGGATTAATTTAGGATACCTGTTTGGCACAGACAAGTTGGACCGAAGGGTCTGTTTCCGTGCTGTATGACTTTAATCGTCTTCTGTGAAAGCAGAAATCTGATGGTGAAGACTGGAGTTTCAGGATGTTTTGCCTTTCCTGGGAGCAGAAATGTTTGACTGAAGTGTGTTGGTGTTAATGTCTTGATGTTCCATTTTGCTCCCACCTTCCCAGGGATGTTAACCAGGTTGTTCATCAAGAAGCTGCAATGCACCCTAAACTGACATTTTTTTTTGCTGAGGCAATACTTACTTCGAGTTACGCTGTACAAAGGATCCAGTTACAAAAGGACAACTTGGTGGTGACAAACAGTGAAGAAGGTGAGGTGGGATGGGTGGAGAGTGTGTGTGCTTTGAACGGTTTAAAAAGCAGATCCTTTTTCTTCGCGTTTTTGCTGGGGGAGGGTGGTTCTGAAGCTGGGTCACAATAAAGATTACTGAACTTACTACCGGGCTCAGATTCTCATTGAAAGCTTTGAGCTCCAAGAGTTTTTAGTTTTAAAGCTACTCATTTCTTTCAGCCTGCTGCACTAAGTTTCCAATGTCGCGTATCAAATGGAGCAGTGAATGAGTAGCTAGTATCTTGAAAAATTGGGAATTTTTCAGGAGTGCAGAGTGAGTCATTTCATTGGCATTGTAAAGTGTAATGGCAGCACCGGGAGGTGTGGGCTGTGTTCACAAGTTACGAAATGCAGGAGCTGGTATTGGAGTGGGTTGGATAGAGTTAAAAATCTCACATCACCAGGTTATAGTCCAACAGATGTATTTGGAAGCACTCGCTTTTGGAGTGCTGCTCCTTCATCGGGTAGCTGTGGACCAGGGTAATAAGACACAGATTTCATAGCAAAAGATCACAGTGCCATGCAACTGATAGGAGATATTGAACAAGCCTAGATTGCTGTTACCTCTTTCATCTTTTAGAATGGGTTGCAGGTTTTGGTTCATTAATATAAATCTTTTAAACCACATTCTCGAGATGACTTAAGGTTTTATAAAAAATAGGTGACATCTCAGTTCAGACAATGCTTTAAAGGTGTGAGGTTCGAGCCTATCAGTATCCCAATCTTGAATCAGACTGGTTCTATTTCCAAAGTAGGAATGTATAAAATATTACATGGATTGACTGCCTGCAGTTTACGTGCTCTTTGAGCAAAATTGAATGTATCTGCAAGAATAATCCTGCCAATACAAATTCACCCCAAAGAGTTATGTGTGTGCATTCATGAAAGAATGTGAGTGTGTGCATGTAAGATTGTGTGCGTGCAGGTAAATTGTGAGTGTGATGGAGTATAAGCCTGTGAATGTGTTGGGGGGAGTATGTCTGTGTGTCTAAGAGAGAGCACGTGTGTATGAAAGTTATGGATAAAAGCAAGGGCTTGCATTTTGTGAAAACCAGGAAGGGCAGGACATGTACAGTTAATGGTAGGGCCCTGGGTTATGTTGTAAAACAGAGAGACATGGGGGGGGGGGGGTGGTGAGGGATCATGTACTTTTTTAGAGAGGCTGGGACTTTTTTCACTGGAGTGAAGGAGGCTGAGGGGTGACCTCATTGAGATTTATAAAATCATGAGGAGTGGCGGTAAGGTGAATAGCAAAGGGTTCTTCCTTAGCATAAAACTGTTAAAATGAGCTCGAGGCTAGGTGACATATTTCTTTAAGATGAGAGCAGAGAGATTTAAAAGGAACCTGATGGGCAATGGTTTAACAGAAGGTGATTTGCACGTGGAATGAACTTGCTGAGGAACTGGTAGATGCAGGTACAGTTACAATGTTTAAAGACATTTGGGTGGGTACATGAATGGAAAGGTTTAGAGGGATATGGGCCAAATGCAGGCAAGTGGGACTCGTTTAGTTTCGGAATCCTGCTCGGCATGGACGAGTTGTTCCTGTGTTGGATACCTCTATGAACCAGAAGTGACCTTATTGAAACCAATAGAATTCTGAAAGGGGGTTG
Organism: Hemiscyllium ocellatum; assembly: GCF_020745735.1. Classification (NCBI taxonomy): domain Eukaryota; kingdom Metazoa; phylum Chordata; class Chondrichthyes; order Orectolobiformes; family Hemiscylliidae; genus Hemiscyllium; species Hemiscyllium ocellatum. Next base: position 62,914 of record NW_026867496.1, read on the forward strand.
ACAGAATAGATACAGATAAAATGCTCCTTTGGTGGGGGGCGTGGTTAGGGAGTCATAGAATCCCGAAAATGTGGAAGTAGGCCATTCAGCTCATCTATTCTACACTGGCCCTCTGAAGAACATCCCACCCATACCTACCCCCTTACTCCATATTTCCCATGGATAATCCACCCTAATTTGCACATCCCTGGGCACTATAGGTAATTTAGCACAGCCAATCCACCCTAATTTGCACCCTAATCTATAAATTACCTTCTCAAGAGTGTAATTTAAATGCAGAGCTTTTCTAAGAGAAATGTCAGTCTGACTCAACATTGGGACCCAGACAGAATTCACACCTGTTATTAGAAAAACTCTGCATTTAAATGACATTCTTGAGAAGGTAATTAAAAACTAGTTCAGGGATTAACATATCACAAAACAGAAACCCATTCTAAAAGATGGAAGATTTAATCTAAAATTGTTTAATGTATCACATTTTCATGACACTGGACTCTTGCTACAAATTCCGGGATCACGATCTAATTCTCCACAACCACCTGATGAAGGAGCGGCGCTCCGAAAGCTATTGCTTCTAAATAGACCTGTTGGATTCCAATCTGGTGTTGTGTGATTTTTAACTTTGTTCATGGGAAACTCATGAGTTGTGGGACTGGTAACAGTTGTTATTTTGTGATCCATTCCAAGTGAAAATTATCCTCTGCGCAGACACGGGTGAACAGTCTGTTTTTGTGCATTGTGCGGGATCGGGCTAGCAGCTTTTAAATCCTTATGTTCAGTAGCAGAAGCAAACTGTAGATCAGCAATCGTATTCTGAGAGTGGTACTTCCAGCCCTGGTTAATCCCATTGGGTCAACAGAGAGAGAGGGAGAGGATGTCACATCTAAAGTTCAGGCAGAATAGTTATTTCGGTTGTTCAGTCAGTTGAGTTGGTTTTGCACTCAGATGAGACTGGATATTGCTTTTTAATGGATCACAATTGAAACAACAATGAAACACCTTAAATTCAAGGAATTTTGATGGGCAAATCGAACCTTGAAGAAATAATATTCTTACATTAATAACTTTGGGTGACCCAAATTAGACATTTTTTATTGATAGCTCCATAATCATATTCCTGCTGAATTTTTTTCAGGGCTAACAATTTCAGATGGGAGAACTTCTGTATCCTGGCAAGGCAGTGAAATAAAAAAAACGGCTGTTTAAAGCATTTTAACTGTGAACCCACGAGCTCTTGTCAATTAAATCTCTTTATTTGCAACAATAGCCCGTGATAATGTCCATGTCCCTTTAAAATGCAGATTTCTCCCTTTAGATTTGACGACGTTTCGATATTATGTAGAAATATCTGTTTAAATGGAGCCGTGAGCTTTCCCAATGTAGACAGGGCTCCTCGAAACGTGGCAGTGTCCCCCCTGCAGCTGCAGAGCGAGACAGGAGAGTTTGTTTTTGTGAATGAGCAGTTGTAGCGCGAGGTGGCTGTTGCTTGGTGACGGTGAGGCTCCCCCGGCCCCGCCCATCCCCCCGTGCAGACGTCACGCGGGGGCGAAGGCGGTTGGGAGGAGAAGTCGCTCGAGCGGGGAAGCGGCGGCCGTTAGGAAAATGGCGCCGTGCGGCCCGGGGCAGACCCCCGTCACTGGTCACCGCCGCCTTCCTGGCGCAGCTGCTGTGTCACGGCCACACCGGCTGGCTGTACAGCAGGCAGGAGCCGGTGACCATTCTGGAGGCGGATGGGGTTAAGGGCCTGTTTGGGAACTGGTCGGCCGCCTGGGTGGTGGAGTTCTACTGGTCGTGGGGCGGCCCCTGTGTCAACTATGGGGCCACCTGGAAGGTACTGGGCCCGGGAGGTGAAAGGTGAGGCAGGTTGTGGGGGGGACGGAGGGGAAGGAATGTGGGGCCTGTCCTGTCATAGTCACATTTTACACTCACTTTCCATCTGCTTTTACTGGCGCTTGTGCTGTTTACCCCTCACTGTTTTATTAATCCTTGAGCTTTTTGCCCTCAATGTTTTTTAATCCTTTGCTGTTTATCCTCACTTTTTAAAAATCCTTGTGCTGTTTACTCTTGCTATTACTTGTGCAATATCCTAGGGTAGTGTGGAAATACTAGTGAAGGAGATTAGGTTAGTGGAAGTACTGGTGAGGTAGATTATGCACCAGCATGTATATGTTCCTCAGTCATTGAAGGGGTAGGATCCTGTTGAGAATGGTTAGTAAAGTATGTTGTGTACTAAGCCTTGTTAACAAGGACATACAGTAGTTTGTAACTTGTCAAAGTATGCTTCTCATAGACTTGTACAGACCCTTTGGGCCAACCTGTCCATGCCAACCAGATATCCAAAATAGTGACAGTGTAATGTTGGAAAAACACAGCAGCTCAGGCAGCATCCGTGGAGCAGGAGAATCGATGTTTCGGGCATAAGCCCTTCATCAGGCGAGCGTATGCCCGAAAGGAATCAAAAGATTCCAAATGAAGTGCTTATGTCCGAAACATCGATTCTCCTGCTCCTTGGGTGTTGCCTGGCCTGCTGTGCTTTTACAGTACTTCACTCTCGCCTCTGATTTCCAGCATCTGCAGTCTTCACTTTCTCCTAGTTGGTTTCAACATTACTGCGAAGCCTCTTCCATGGAAGCCTACCTGGAAGAAGTTCTCCTCCTCTGTCTACAAAGATCTGAGTCCCTCTCTCGCTGTACCCCCCAAGTCCTCTCCTCTGCCCAGAATTTATTCAGCCATGTCCTCAAGCAATTTGACTACCACAGCCATATCTCCTTTCTCATTGCTTGGCTACAGATCCATCTGATCCCACATGGACTCCGGGTCACATTCAGACCAACCTAGTTTGGACCTGAACAGGATACCAAGTACACCCTACAAAACCTTCAACGATTCTCTTCCTGAATCCTCCACTCCACAGTATCAGCCATCTACTTTACCTGCAGTCAGTCCTGCCCAAGCTCAGAGCCTCACTTTTCCCAGAACTGCAACCCAGATTCTACATCCTCAGAAAAGATTCCTGTTGAAGGGCTTATGCCCAAAATGTCAATTCTCATGCTCCTTGGATGCTGCCTGACCTGTACTGTTCCAACATTCTCAACTCTGATCTCCAGCATCTGCAGTCCTCGCTTTCTCCAAGATATCCCAAATTAATCTAGTCCCATTTGCCAGCACTTGGCTCATATCCCTCTAAACCTTTCCTATTCATATACCCATCCAGATACAATTACAACATTTAAAAGGTATCAGCCTCCACCACTTCCTCTGGCAGCTCCTTCCATACATGCACCACACTGTGCATGGAAATGTTGCCCCTTAGGTACCTTTTACATCTTTCCGCTCTCAACGTAAACCTATGCCCTCTAGTTCTGAACTTCACCCCTACAGCGGGGAAAGCACAGAGATTGAGCAGCCAGACAAAATGCCAAAACAATAAAATGTCAAGCCATGTGGGAAAAAAAGTTGTGGCTCTACCCCCTTTTTCTCCTCTTGGTATTTGGACACTTAAAATCTGTCAGTCACACTAGAATCGCCACAGGGCATATTGCAGGGCGCGTGTTCAGTGGTGTCACCAAAACATTGGGCATGTTCTTTGCTGTCGGCAGAAAAAGTACAAGATCTTCTTTTGATGGACCGATAAGGAGCACTGGAGGACCTGAAGGTGACTTGTCCTCTTGCCAATCACAGCTCCCCTACTGTCTGAAAGCAGAAGCTGGACCATGACCTTCTGAAGCTGCTGCTGTTCCACTCTCTCAGAATGAAGATTGAGCTTCAGCCCAGACTGCAACTTCCTTCCTCTGTCTAACATCTGTGAGTACAACACTCTTTTCTCACTCCTTTTTCTATTTATTTTTCATTCTGGGGTTTAATTGTTGACTTGCAGCAACCAAAAGGAGAGGGAACAAATCCAGGGAAGGGGCAGACTCGGGAAATGTTGGTCCAGGTCTGCGTCTGAATTGGCAAAATCGACTGGCAGGAGGCTGGAAGAATGCAGCAAGCCAGGCAGCATCAGGAGGTGGAGAAGTTGACGTTTCAGGTGTAACCCTTGTTCCAGACTGGTGATGGTTGTAGGGGAAGATGCAGAATAAGGTTGTGCTGGGGGCAGGGTGGTGAAGTGGAGATAGTTGGAGACAGGTAGAGGGTACAACCTGGTTGATCAGTGGGTGGAAGGAATCTGGTTGGTGGCAAGGAGGAGTGGAATGGGAGGGACTGGGAAGGGAGTCGGGGATGGAAAGGGAGGTTATTTAAAATTGGAAAACACAATGTTGAGGCTTCCGGGCTGTTGGCTGCCCAGGCAGAAGATGAGGTGATGTTCCTTTAATTTACGGTTTGGTTCATTGTGGCAATGCAGGAGGCCTAAGGTGAGTATGTCAGAAAGGGAGTGGGAAGGGAAATTAAAATGGGTGGTGACAGGGAGGTCCATTCAGACTCTGCGGCTTCAGCTGTGGACCATTCCTCAAACTTACATTTGGGTCTCCTCGATGTAGAAAAGACCGCAATTGACAAACACGCGACGAATGCAGTACCGCAATATGAAGTTATAGCCTTTGCTGTGGGGAAAAAAAAACAGAAAGGAGGTGCATTGTTTAAATGCTGACATATTGGGATGTGGAGAAGGTGAGGTCTGCAGATACTGGAGATCAGAGTTGAAAAGTGTGGTGCTGGAAAAGCACAGCAGGTCAGGCAGCATCCAAGGAGTAGGACCATCCACGTTTTGGGCATGAGCCCTTCATCAGAAATGATGTATGGATGTACAAAGGGGGCTCAGCGTCCAGTGAACGCCAGTTGTCAGAAGTTGCAGCAAGCAATGAGCAAAGCAAGTGGTATGTGAACAAGAGGAATTGAGTTCAGAATTAGGGATGTCTTCCTGCAGTTAGGGGGTCATTGAATATATCTAAGACTGCATTCATCTGATTTTTGAACATCAAATAAGTGAACATTTATGGAGAAAGGCAAGAAAATGATTTTAAGACCGGTATAGGACAGTTACAGAGTCATACAGCACAGAAACAGACCCTTCAGACCAACTAGTCCATGCTGAATATATTCACAAACTGAACTAGTCACAGCTGCCTGTGTTTGGCCCATGCCCCTCCGAACCTTTCCTATTCATGCACTTATCCAAATGCCTTTTAAATATTGTTACTGTACCTGCACCCACCACTTCCTCTGGATATTCATCCGCACACAAACTACTCTCAATGTATAAAACAAAAGATTACCTTTCATGTCTTTTTAAAAGCTTTCTCCTCAAACCTTCAATGACAAGGCCTCCACAGCCTTCTGTGGCAGTGAATTCCATAGATTCACCACTCACCTCCATTCTGAAAGGTCTTCTCTTTACTCTAAGGCTGTGCCCACTGGTTCTAGTCTCTCCAACCAATGGAAACATCTTCCCAACGTCCACTCTGTTCAGGATTCAGTATTGTTTGTTTCAATTAGAACACCCCTCTTTCCCCCCCCCCCCCCCCCCCCCCCAAGTGTGGGCCTGTTAACCAGCATGAACCAGACCCTTCAGGTTGTGGTACAGGAAAGATTAGGTTGAGCAAACTGAGAATGGAGGGAGAGTGTGTGGGATGGAGATTTTCAAATTCTAGGGAACAAGAGAGAAGAAATAGAGTTCACTATAAATTAGAATTGATTGGATGGGCTGAAGGGCCAAGGAGTGGCAGATGAAAATGCATGGTTTGCATTTTGGTCAAGCAATGCAAGAAAGACTGACACACTTCAGAGGGGTGTTGCAGAACAAAGAGACCTTGGAGTGCAAGTTCATAGTTCGTTGAAGGTGGAGTCACTGGTAGACAGATTAGTGAAGAAGGCATTTGGTATGCTTTCCTTTATTGGTCAGACCATTGAGTATCGGAGTGAGGTGGGAAGTTTATCTGAACAACAAAGGAGTGGATGTTTATGGGGGGGAAGCAGAAAATGGTTTTAAGATTAGTACAGAACAGTTACAGAGTCATACAACACAGAAACAGACCCTTCAGTCCAACTACTCCATGCTGACTATGTACTGAAACTAAACTAGTCTCACCTAGATTGGCCCGTATACCTCAACCTTTCGTATTCATGTACTTATCCAAATGCCTTTTAAACATTGTAACTGTCCCTGCGTCCACCACTTCCTCTGGACATTCATTCCACACAAACCACTCTGTAAAAAAAAAAATCATGCCCCTCATTACTTTTTAAAACTTTCTCCTCTCACCTTCAAAATTTGCTCTCTAATCTTGAAACCCCCCACCCAAGGGAAAGGACCTCCGCCTTTCATCTCATCTATCCCCTTCATGATTTTTATAAACCTCTAAAAGGTCACTTTTCAATCTCCTGTGGTCCAGTGAAAATGAGTGTGGTGCTGGAAAAAATACAGAAGGTCAGGCAGCATCCGAGCAGCAGGAAAATCTACGTTTGGGCATAAGCTCTGATGAAGGACTTATGCCCGAATCATTGATTTTCCTGCTTTTCAGATGCTGCCAGTCCTGTGCTTTTCGAGCATCGCACTCTGGACTCTGATCTCCAGCATCTGCAGCCCTCACTTTCTTCCAGTGAAAACACCTCGGCCTATCCACCGAGATGGAGGTAGATTCATATCCAGTTATGATCTGTGCAATGCTGGTCCAAGCTTGAAAGACCAAATGGCCTACTCCTGCTCCCAATTCTGACACTGTGTCCAGGATGTCAACAGACCACAAGACATAGGAGCAGAAATAATGCCATTCTGCCCATCAGCTCTGCTCCAACATTTAATCATGGCTGATGAGTTTCTCAAGCCCATTCTTCCACTTTCTCCCTGTAACGCTCAATCCCCTTGATACTCAAGAACCGATCTGTCGCAGTCTTAAATTTTCTCAGTGACTTGTCCTCCACAGCCTTCTGTGGCAATGAATTCCATAGATTCGCCGCTCTCTGGCTGATGAAGTTTCTCCTTGCCTCTATTCTGAAAGGTTTTCCCTTTACTCGAAGGCTGTGCCATCAAGTCCTAGTCTCTCCTACCAGTGGAAACATCTTCCCAATGTCCACTCTGGCCATGCTGTTCAGTATTCTGTATGTTTCAGTTAGATCCTCCTGAGTGTGGGCCTGTTCATCGGAATGATCCAGACCCTTCAGGATGAGGTTCAGCAAAGTAAAAATGGAGGGAGAGTGAGTGGGATGGAGATTTTCAGCTTCTCAGGAATAAGATAGGAAAGAGTGTTCACTATGAATTATAATTCATTAGATAGGCCGAGGGATAGTAGATGGAGTTTGATTTAGAGAAATGTGAGGTGTTGCATTTTGGAAAGGCAAATTGGGACAGGATGTATATACTAAATGGTCAGGTCCTGGGGAGTGTTCCTGAACCAAGAGACAGGAAGTATAGGTTCCTTTCCTTAATAGTGGAGTCACAAGTAGAGATGGTAGTGAAGAACGTGTTTGGTATGCTTTCCTTTATTGGTCAGTGGATTGAGTATAGGAGTTGGGAGGTTATGCTGAGGCAGTAGAGGAGGTCATTTTTGGAATACTGTACACAGTTCTGGTCTCTCTACCATAGGAAAGATGTTGTGAAACTTTTGAAAGGATTTTGAAGAGAGTTACAAGGCTGTTGCCAGAGTTGGTGAGTTTGAGCTACAAGGAGAGGCTGAGTAGGCCAGGAATGTTTTCCCTGGAGCATTAAAGGCTGAGGTGACCTTAGAAGTTTCTCAGGGGCATGGATAGGGTGAATAGCCAAGGTTTGTTCCCAGGGGAGGGGAGTCCAGAACAAGAGGGGCATAGGTTTTAAGGTGGGTGAGGAAAGGGACCTGAAAGGCATTTTTTTTCAAGCAGAGGGTGGTGCATGTATGGAACAAACGAACAGGGGAAGTGGAGGAGGCTGGTACAATTACAACATTTAAAAGGCATCTGGCTGAGTACATGAATAGAAAGGGTTTAGAGGGATGTGGTCCAAATGCTAGCAAATGAGAGGAAATTAATTTAGGATATCTGTTCGCTATGGACGAGATGGACGGAAGGGTCTGTTTCCATGCTGTATGATTCTAATCGTCTTCGGTGAAAGCAGAAATGTGGTTATGAAGAATGGACTTTTTTGCCCTTACTGGGAGCAGAAGTTACAGTAAAATCTTTCAATTGTGAGACTGCAACTGAGTACATCTGGGATCTTGGTGGGAGATGGGAATTCATTGCACTGTGGAATGCAGCCCTATCCTATCCACACATTTCTGCTGGTGAATGAGACCAGGTGTCAAGATTAGGGGGAGTAGATTTAGGACAGACATTAGGAGGAACCACTATTCCCAGAGAGTCATGAATCTATGGAATTCTTTGCCCATGGAAGCAGTAGAGGCAGCTTCATTAAGTATATTGAAGACACGGTTGGATAGGTTTTGCATGGTCGGGGACTTAAGGGTAGTTGGGACAATGCAGGGAGGAGGAGCTGAGATGATGGATAAATCAGCCATGATCTTAATAAATGGCGGAGCAGATTGGACGAGCCAAATGGCCTACTCTTGCTTCTATTATTATGAAACTATAACCTTGCATTTCCCATGGTTCACCATGGCATGTTGGAACCGACGGGCAATGAGTTGAGCGTCCCTGAATACTTCTAAGTGCCCGTCACATTCTTCCTCATCTGAACAGATCCTGTGTGTGCGTAGGGCTTGTCCATAAGGGGATGGCTGTTTTGGGTGGAAGCTGGAGAAGTGTATCATCGTGAGGTTATGCGTGGTTTTGAGGTTGTGTGTGGTGCTGAGTTGCTGCCCATCCTTGATGGAGATGCAGGTGTCCAAGAATGAGACAGATAGTAGAGAATAGTCCAAGATGAGTTTGACGATGGGATGGAACATGTTGATATCACTGTATAGCTTTTTCCGTGACTCCTCTCCATGCATCCAGAAGAAGAAAATGTCGTCAATGTACCCGGTGTATAGTGTTGGTTTGAGGCCCTGCGTAGAGAAGTCGTCTTGTTTGAACCAGTGCGTGAAAATGTTGGCATATTGGGGTGCAAATTTGGTCCCATGGCTGTTCTGTGTGTCTGGATGAAGAACTGGTTGTCAAAGGTGAAGATGTTGAGATCGAGGATAAAGTGGATGAGTTGTAGGATGGTGGTCAGAGACTGGCAATTGTTGGTGTTAAGTAATGAGGCTGTTGCCGTGATGCCGACATTGAGACTACTGGTCTGTGGGTGCTGAGTTTCTGTAAGAAATCTGTAGTGTCGTGACAGAAGCTAGGGGTTCCATGAATGATTGGTTTCAAGATGCCTTTGACATAGTTGGAGAGATTCTCACACAGTCCTATTGTCAGGGATGTGCAAGTTAGGATGGATTAGCCATGGGAAATACAGAGTAAGGGGGTAGGTATGGGTGGGATGCAAAATAGAGGGCCAGAATGGGCCGAACGACCTGCTTCCAAGTTGTCAGGATTCTATGACGCCCCCAACGAAGGAGAATTGTATCTGCATCTATCCTGTTAAACCCCTTTCAGAATTCTACTAGTTTGAATAAGATGACTTCTGGTTCATTGAGGTATACAGCACGGTCCAACCCCTTCATGCTGACCAGGATTCCCAAATTAAACTCATCCCATTTGCCTGCATTTGGCCCATATCCCTCTAAACCTTTCTCTTCATGTACCCATCTAAATGTCATTTAAATGTTGTAGCTGTACCTGCATCTACCATATCCTCAGCAAATTCATTCCACATGCAAGCAACATTCTGTCAAAACGTTGCCTTTCAGGTTCCTTTTAAATCTCCCTCCTCTCACGTTAAAACAATATGCCCCCCAATTTTGAGCACCCCGACGCGAAGGAACAGCCCTTTGCTATAATCCTTATCTGCACGCATCAGATTTTATAAATCTCAATGAGGTCACCCCTAAACCTCCTGTGCTCCACCCTCTCCTTATAATTCAAACCCTCCAGTCCTGGTAACGTTCTGGTAAATCTTTACCGAACCCCCTCTAATAGAGTTCTTCCTATAACAGGGTCACCAGAACTGCACTCAGTATTCTAAAATGGCCTCACCAACATTCTGTACATCCTCAACATGATGTCTCAACTTGGAAACTCAACAGCGTGAACAATGAAGGCATTTGTGCGAAATGTCTTCTTAACCACCCAACCTACCAGTGATGCAACTTTCAAAGAACTGTGTACCTGAACTCCTACTCCTCCATGTCTCTGTTTCACAACATGATCCAGCAATCCCTCATTTTTATTCATAACACACACACAAACACTCCATCACACACACTTTACCAAGCATGTGCACATGCTTGCATGCACTCTCCACACAAATCCACATGCATACAGAGTCTCTCATGCATGCACACACAAACTCAACTCTGTGGAGTGATTTTGTATTGGCAGAATTATATTTGCAGATTCATTCAATTTTGCTCAAAAAGCACACAATTTGCAGGCAGTCAATCCATGTAATTTTTATAAATTCCTATTTTGGAAATAGAACCACTCTGATTCAAGATTGGAATACTGACAGACTCGAGCACTTTTCATGCATTGTTTGAACTGAGATGCCACCTTTTTTAAAAATAAAACCTTATGTCATCTAGAGAACGTGACTTAAAAGAGAAGCGAGTCAAACAGTCAGGGCAGGCAGGGACAAGGTAGGACTAATAAATTAAACTGCATTTATTTTAATGCAAGGGGCCTAACAGGGAACGCAGATGAACTCCGGGCATGGTTAGGAACATGGGACTGGGATATCTTAGCAATTACAGAAACATGGCTCAGGGATGGGCAGGACCAGCAGCTTAATGTTCCAGGATACAAGTGCTACAGGAAGGATAGGAGCGGAGGCAAGAGAGGAGGGGGGTGGTGGTAGGGGGTGGCATTTTTGATATGGGATAGCATTACAGCTGTGCTGAGGGAGGATATTACCAGAAATATATCCAGGGAAGCTATTTGGGTGGAACTGAGAAATAAGAAAGGGATTATAACCTTATTGGGATTGTATTATAGACCCCCTAATAGTCAGAGGGAAATTGAGAAACAAACTTGTAAGCAGATCTTCGTTATCTGTAAGAAAAATAGGGTGGTAATAATAGGGGATTTTAACTTTCCAAACATAGACTGGGACTGCCATCGTGTTAAGTGTTTAGATGGAGAGGAATTTGTCAAGTGTGTACAAGACAATTTTCTGGTTCAGTATGCAGATGTACCTACTAGAGAAGGTGCAAAACTTGATTTACTCTTGGGAAATAAGGCAGGGTAGATGACTGAGGTGTTAGTGGGGGAGCACTTTGGAGCCAGCGACTATAATTCTATTGGATTTAAAATAATGATGGAAAAGGATCGACCAGATTGTAAATTGGAGAAAGGCCAATTGTGACGGTATTAGGCAAGAACTTTTAAAAGCTGATTGGGGGCAGATGTTCGCAGGTAAAGGGATGGCTGGAAAATGGGAAGCCTTCAGAAATGTGGTAAAGAGAATCCAGAGAGAGTATATTCCTGTTAGGGTGAAAGGAAAGGCTGGTAGATATAAGGAATGCTAGATGACGAAAGAAATTGAGGGTTTGGTTAAGAAAAAGGAAGCATACGTTGTGTATAGTGAATCCTTAGAGTATAAAGGAAGTAGGAGTATACTTAAGTGGGAAATCAGGAGGGCAAAAAGTGGACATGAGGTAGCTTCGGCAAGTAGAATTAAGGAGAATCCAAAGAGTTTTTACATATTAAGGACAAAAGGGTAACTAGGGAGAGAATAGGGCCCCTCAAAGATCAGCAAGGCGGTCTTTGTGTGGAGCTGCAGAAAATGAGGGAGATACTAAATTAGTATTTTCCATCAGTATTTACTGTGGAAAAGGAAATGGAAGGTATAGATTGTAGGGAAATAGATGGTGACATCTTGCAAAATGTCCATATTACAGAGGAAGAAATGCTGCATGTCTTGTAACCACCTAACAGTGGATAAATTCCCAGGACCTGATCAGGTGTACCCTCAACTCTGTGGGAAGCTGGAGAAGTGATTGCTGGGCCTCTTGCTGAGATTTGTATCATTGATAGTCAACAGGTGAGGTGCTGGAAGACTGGAGGTTGGCTAACGTGTTGCCACTGTTTATGAAGGGTGCTAAGGACAAGCCAGCAAACTATAGACCAGTGAGCCTGACCTCTGAGGTGGGCAAGTTGTTGGAGGGAATCCTGAGGGACAGGATGTACATGTACTTGGAAAGGCAAGGACTGATTAGGGATAGTCAGATTGGGTTTTTTTGAGGAAGTAACAAAGAAGATTGATGAGGACAGAGTGGTAAATGTGATGTGTATGGAATTCAGTAAGGCATTCGACAAGGTTGCCCATGGGAGACTGATTAGCAAGGTTAGATCTCATGGAATACAGCGAGAACTAGCCATTTGGATACATAACTAGCTCAAAAGGTAGAAGACGGAGGGTGGTGGTGGAGGGTTGTTTTGCAGACTGGAGGCCTGTGACCAGTGGAGTGTCACAAGGATCAGTGCTGGGTCCTCTACTTTTTGTCGTTTACATAAATGGTTTGGATGTAACCATAAGAGGAACAGTTAGTAAGTTTGCAGATGCCTCCAAAATTGGGGGTGTAGTGTACAGCGGAAGAGGGTTACCTCCGATTACAACAGGATCTTGACCAGATGGGCCAATGGGCTGAGAAGTGGCAGATGTAGTTGAATTCAGATAAATCTGAGGTGCTGCATTTTGGGAAAGCAAATCTTAGTGGGACTTATACACTTCATTGTAAGGATCAACTAGGCAAAAGTGAGGACTGCAGATGCTGGATACCAGAGTTTCGATCAGAGTGGTGCTGGAAAAGAGCTCTATTCCTGATGAAGGGCTTTTGCCTGAAATGTCGATTTTCCTGTTCCTTGGATGCTACCTGACCTGCTGTGCTTTTCCAGCACCACTCTGATCTAAAGACTGAATGGTAAGGTCCTAGGGAGTGTTGCTGAACAAAGAGACCTCGGAGTGCAGGTTCATAGCTCCTTGAAAGTGGAGTTGCAGGTAGATAGGATAGTGAAGAGAACTTTTGGTATGCTTTCTTTTATTGGTCAGAGTATTGAGTACAGGAGTTGTGAGGTCATGTTGCGGCTGTACAGGACATTGGTAGGGCATTGTTGGAATATTGTGTGCAATTCTGGTCTCCTTCCTATCGGGAAGATGTTGTGAAACTTGAAAGGGTTCAGAAAAGATTTACAAGGATGTTGCCAAAGTTGGAGGATTTGAGCTATGGGGAGAGGCTGAACAGGCTGGGGCTGTTTTCCCTGGAGAGTCGGAGGTTGAGGGGTGATCTCATAGAGGTTGACAAATTTATGAGGGGCATGGATAGGGTAAATAGACTAAGTCTTTTCCCTGGGGTCAGGGTGTCCAAATCTAGAGGGCATAGGTTTAGGGTGAGAGGGGAAAGATATAAAAGAGACGTAAGGGGCAACTTTTTGACTCAGGGTGGTGCATGTATGGAATGAGCTGCCAGAGGAAGTGGTGGAGGCTGGTACAATTGCAACATTTAAGAGGCATTTGGATGGATACATGAATAGGAAGGGTTTGGTGGGATATGGGCCAGGTGCTGGCAAGTGGGACTCGATTTGGTTAGGATATCTGGTCGTTGTGGACAAGTTGGACCGAAGGGTCTGTTTCCATGCTGTACATCCCTATGACTCTATGTTCTGGGATTTACATATTAATGATCTGAAACCTGCAACCCGTTTTAAAAGAGGAAAGACTGAATAGCAACCTTAGGTTGTTCAATATATCCTATCAGTTGCATGACACTGTGATCTTTTGCTATAAAATCGCTGTCTTATGCTCATGCACCACAGCTCCCCGATGAAGGAGCAGTGCTCAAAAAGCTAGTGCTTCCAAATAAACCTGTTGGACTGTAACCTGGTGTTGTGTGATTTTTAACTTTACCCACCCCAGTCCAATACCGGCACCTCCACAACATTTTTAGTGAACACAGCCCACACCTCCTGGTGCTGCCAGGAAACATTACAATGCTGATGAAGCGAAGCACTCTGCACTCCTGAAAAACTTAGAATTTCAAATAATACTAGCTACTCACTCACTGCTTCTGCTGATACATGACATTGGAAACTCTGTGCAGGAGGCTGAAAGAAAGGAGCAGCTTTAAAACAAATCCTCTTGGAGTTCAAAGCTTTCAATGAGAGTCTGAGCCCGGCGATAAGTTCAGGTAACCTTTCTTGCGAACCAACTTTGTTACAGCTTCAAATCCCCTCAGCAAAAAGGCACAGAAAAGATAGCTGTTTTTAATCAGCTCAAGGTCAAAGCTCACACACTCCCCATTCCACTTTCTTTACTATTGGTCGCCACCGAGTTGTCCGTTTGTAATTGGATCCTTGGTACAGCCGTAACCCGGAGGAGGTGTTGCCTCATTCAGCAATTTCACCCCATACACTGCATCTAAGTCAGTTTCTTCCCACTCGTTTGCCCAAATGGGACAGTGTTGAGTCATCCATATTGCTGTGGGTTGGCAGGGCACAGGCATGGGTAAAGCCCTTACCGCACTCTGAGCAGCTGAAGGCCTCTCCCTGGCGTGGACCCACTGGTGCCTCAGCAGAACGAATAACTCACTGAAGGCCTTCCCACACTCTGTGCAGAGGAACAGCCTTTCCTGCAGTCTCCACACTTCCATGGTTTGTCCATGGGGCAGGATTCCTCTGGTTTCTCCATGGCCAAAGCTGTAGCCGCACACAAGTGAGTGAGTGTATAGCAACTTCATGCCGTGAATTCCTCTTTCCAGGCTGTTTCAGGTTCCACACTCCAAGGTCATGTTGTGGCTGTACAGGACATTGGTTAGGCCACTGTTGGAATATTGCATGCAGTTCTGGTCTCCTTCCTATCGGGAAGATGTTGTGAAACTTGAAAGGATCCAGAGAAGATTTACAAGGGTTGGAGGATTTGAGCTATGGGGAGAGGCTGAACAGGCTGGGGCTGTTTTCCCTGGAGCATCGGAGGTTGAGGGGTGACCTTCTAGAGGTTTACAAAATCATGAGGGGCATGGATAGAATTAATAGACAGTCTTTTCCTTGGGGTTGGGGAGTCCAAAACTAGAGGGTGTAGGTTTAGGGTGAGAGGGGAAAGATATAAACGAGACCTAAGGGGCAACCTTTTCACACAGGGTGGTACGTGTATGGAATGAACTGCCAGAGGAAGTGGTGGAGGCTGATATAATTGTAACATTTAAAAGGCATTTGGATGAATAGGAAAGGTTTGGAGGGATATGGGCCAGTGCTGGTAGGTGGGACTCGATTGTGTTGAGATATCCGGTTGGCATGGACGGGTTGGACTGAAGGGTCTGTTTCCATGCTGTACATCTGTCTCTTATGATAATTGGTAAACAAGTTAAGTCATAAAGGTTAGGTCATCTTTATCTTGAGATACAAAGGGCTTGCAGAGTGTGGTTAGTACTTTCTCATCGGTCTACTTCTGCATTCTAATGGTTTTAGTAGTTATTTATACAGCTATAGACACAAACAGCAGCTCGTCACGTAGCAATGCAGAAGCAATCTTGTGCAGCTCCTTCAGCCATTTTATCCAACCTTCCAGAGGCCCCATATCCTCTCACTCTCCCTCCATTCTCACTTTGTCGTACCTAATCCCATCTCATCCTGAAGTGTCTGGTTCTTGCTGATTAACAGGTGTCACAAAGCTAGTACCTTTTTTTTCCTGAAAGATGTTCCTTGGCTCAAGGAGACTGTGTCTTTGATTTTTTTTTTCCCCCAGAGGGATAATAAACTGGGTCAATCTCCGATCAGTCTGCTTTGGTACAGAGATGAAAAGGATTTTAAGATGCCTTTTGTTTATATGTAAACTGATGAGATTTCAGGCCAAAGTGGTCATATTTTAGAAGTGGCCTGTATATTTAAAAAAAAAGGGGGCGTAGTCAGCTCTTGAGCTGAGCAGTTTTAGTTCATCTTGAACTGGTTGGAAGCTGTGTGGCATTGCTCTCTCGCGTGCTCTCTACTTCAATCTGTAGGCATGTGTTCTATTTATACTGATTTTCAGATTGAGTTTGCTTATTGGGACTGTTGTATATATTCAAACAGCATAATTAAGTTCTAGTTGGATAGGCTGACCTCTGTAGGTGTTCTTTATTCTGATCTTTGTGTTTAATGATGTAATTTTATGAATAATTCTCCGTTTTAAAATCTAGTCATCAACCAAGCAAACTTATTCCAGGTAATTTTTACTGTACACTTACCAAAACAAATTGCAAAGTCATGGTGTGGGGCTGCCTGCTTAAGAATGTTTTGCATGGTCTGGTTTAGTCCATAACACAGGCCCACACACAGGGAGATCTAATTGAAACATACCGAACACTGAATGGCCTGGGCAGAGTGGACGTTGGAAGATGCTTCCACTGACAGAAGAGACTAGGAACCGAGGCCACAGCCTTCAAGTAAAGGGAAGACCTCTTAGAACAGAGATAAGGAGGAACCTTTCAGCCAGAGAGTGGCGAATCTATTGAATTCATTGCCACCGATGGCTGTGCAGGCCAGGTCACTGAGGATATTTAAGACCGAGATAGATAGGCTCTCGAGTATCAAGGGGATTGAGAGTTACGGGGAGAAAGCGGGAGAATGGGATTGAGAAACTTATCAGCCATGATTGAATGGTATGAAGATACCTGATGGCTGAATAGCCTAATTTTGTGCTCCAATGTTTCATGGTCTCTTGCTGTCCTTAGACTTATGAGGGTGAGAATTGGGAGCAGGATGCCATTTGGTCTTTCGGGCCTGCACCAGCATTGAACAGATCATAACTGGATATGAATATACCTGCATCTAGGTGGATATGCTGGGACATTTTTCACTGCAGCACAGGAGGTTGAGAGGTGACCTTAGTTTATAAAGTCAAGAAGGGATATTGATGAGGTGCGTGGCAGATGCTGTTTCCTTCGGGTGGGGGTTTCAAGATTAGGGAGTACATTTTTAAGGTGAGAGGAGAAAGATTTAAAAAAAAAAGACATGAACAGTACTTTTTTCTTTTGATTCCACACACAAACCACTCTCTTTCAATGTCCTGAGGAAATGGTGGATGCAGGAATAGTGATAACATTTAAAAGACATTTGGATAAGTGCATTAATAGGAAAGGTTTGAAGGGATATAGGCCAAACTAGATGGGATTAGTTTAGTTTGTGAATATAGTCAGCATGAATTAATTGGACTGAAGGGTCTGTTTCTGTTCTGTATTACTCTGCAACTGTTCTGTACTGGTCTTCAAAACTTTTTTTTTAATTTCCCCCATCACCATCCACTTTGTTGTTCAAAAATCAGATGAACTCAGCCTTGAATATATTCAATGACCCCCTAACTGCAGGAAGACATTCCTACTTCTGAACTCAACTCCACTTGCTAATATACCACTTGCCTTGCTGATTGCTTGTTTCACCTCTGACAATTGGCATTGACTAGTGTAGAAGGACGCTGAGCCTCCTTTGTACATCCACACATCATTCCTGTTGAAGGGCTCATGTCTGAAACGTCGACTCTCCTGGTCCTCGGATACTGTCTGACCTGCTGTGCTTTTCCAGCGCCACACTTTGACTCTTAATGTCTAGCATCTACAGTCCTCACTTCCTTCACATCCCAATGTGTCACTTTTAAACAATGCAACTCCTTTCTGATTTTTATTCCACATTAAACGCTACATTATCACATTGTGGTAACGCAATTGCCATGTGTTTGCCAACTGAGAACAGACCTGGACCAATGTTTCCATAGTCCGTCCTGCATTCACTCTCTTTCCTTTCACTTGCTGTAAGTCAACAATTGAAGCCCAGAATGCAAAACAAGAAATGGAAAAGAGAGTGCTGTACTTCACAGATATTGGACAGAGGAATGAAGTTGCAGTCTGGGGTCGCAGCTCAACCATTCAGAGATGAGCAGCTTCCAAAGCTCATGGTCCGACTTCCGCATTCAGAGAATGGGGAGCTCTGACTGGCAGGAGGTCCAGTCTCTTTCCGATCCTCCAGGGCGCTCTATTGGTCCATCAAAAGAAGGTCGCAAACCGTTTGTGCGGAAATCTAGGAGTATACGCAGATTTTTGCTGACACCGAAGAGCATAAGCAGTCCTTTGCTGCCTCTGACTCTTGTTCGACATAGTTGGAACCTATATCACAAGACTAGGAATACACCGCTCACCCATTACAGCCTATACCTAACTGCACATATTTCAGTGCAGATTCAGAAAAGTGCCTGCAGCTTTTTAATAAAATTGAAGATGCTTTAATGATGTTTCTGAATATATCACCTTAGCTATTCTTTTTAAAGATCAGCCATTTCTCATGCACCCCCATCTCTCATATAGACTCATCAACATTCATTCTCTCTCTTTCTTGAGGCACGAGAAATAACAGGTACTGGGGGGAAAAGGGAAAGAGAATGGTTGGGGGTCTAGAGAGAAAATTGACAGGAGTTGGGGGGACAGGAAGAGAATGGACAGCGGGCAGCGACACCACAAATCCCACCTTTCCCAGGACCTCAGCAGTTACTTCTCAATATACACATGGCCATGGCAGCAGAATCATATAATCCCTGCAGGCTATTTGGCCCATCTAATTCACAGGAGAAAGTGAGGTCTGCAGATGCTGGAGATCAGAGCTGAAAATATGTTGAATTCCTGATGAAGGGCTTATGCCCAAAACGTTGAATTTCTTGTTCCTTGGATACTGCCTGACCTGCTGCGCTTTTCCGGCAACACATTTTCAGCCATCTAATTCACACCAAACTTCCAAACAGCATCCCACCAGACCAACTCACCTACCATATAGCTCTGCAGCTCCCCATGGCTTACCCACCCTAAACTGCAGATTGTTGGACTGTGGGTAGAAACCACAGCACCCAGAGCTAAACCATGCACAAAGTCCACACAGACAGTCCCCAAAGGCTGGAATCAAACCCAGGTCCCTGGCGATGTGAGGCAGCAGCACTAGCCACAGAGTCACTGTGCTGCCCATAGCTTTGGGGTTCTGCTTTGTCTTTGTAGCTTCTGACTGGCTGTCTCCTCCTGACATTGTTGGACCACACCCACTGCAGCCTCCCTTTCCCACTTCTCCAGCCCTAAGCACGTTGGTTCCTGAATCCTGGTGCCATCTGGCCTCCTGCTGCCAACTGCAGAGAACAGAGACGATTGTCACTATTCTGTCCCTTACCGTCACCTTTCTCTCCTCCCCCCCACCCCAACTTTGTTCTTCCTCCCACCACCCAGCCAGTTAACTCCTCCCCCCCTGCAGCCCTCTCTCAAATCCCCTTTACCTGCGTGATTCACACTCACACCCACCTGATCCTGTCCACTGACCCAATGAGAAGGCTCTGTCTGGAGATGAATGACCATTACCCGGAATAAAATGCTGGTTAACTTTTCCCCCTGATGTCTATGCAGCCTGGCTTCCAGCTCCAATTCTGAGCCGAAGGTCCTCCAGCATGTGTTTGCTCTCATCCAGAGCCTCCCACCTTCTGCAAAACAAAACACAAGTCCCACCCTGTACTGTCCAATGCGTGTTGTGTAACTGCTCAATTGTTTTTAGTGGCTGAGCAGAGGCTGATAGCCAAGTTCGGAACCCATGAGGATGGTCTCAACAGGGACTTTGGGTGACCCCACTACATTATACACACTCTCTCTCACACAGTCACACAGACCCTCTCATATACACATGGTCTCTCAGACACACACATACAAACACACCCCACTCACACCCATGCACACGCCTTCTCAGAGGCTTATACTCCATCACACAGACAAACTTTACCAAGCATGCACACATGCAAACACATACACATGGGTCTATGGGGTGAATTTACATTTGCAGATACATTCATTGTGCACTTTCTGAGCAGAAATCGGCAGGTAGTCAATCCATGTATTATTTTATAAATTCCTACTTTGGTAATAGAAACCAGTCTGATTCAAGATTCGGATACAGACACACTCAAACTTCACACCTTTCATACATTGTGAGAGCTGAGCTGTCACCTATTTTTATAAAACCTTAAGTCATCTCGAGATTGTGACTTAAAAAGTGTTCTGGGATTTATACATTAATGAATCAAAACCTGCAACCCATTCTAAAAGATGAAAGACTTAACAGCAATCCAGGTTTTTTTCAATATATACTTTCTGTTCTATGACACTGATCTTTTGCTATAAATTCTGTGCCTTATGATCCTGCTCCACAGCTACCCGATGAAGGAGCAGCGCTCTGAAAGCTAGTGCGTCCAAAGAAACCTATTGGACTATAACCTGGTGCTTTTTAACTTAACTATGATTTTTAATTTTACCCACCCCAGTCCAACACCGGCTCCTCCACATCGTTTTTAGTGAACACGGCCCACACCCTTTACTGCTGCCAGTAAACTTTACAATGCTGATGAAATGGTGCAGCACCTGCACTCCTGAAAAATTTACAATTTTTAACGATAGTAGCTACTCATTCACTGCTCCATCTGATACACAGCATTGGAAACTTAGTGCAGGAGGCTGAAAGAAATGAGCAGCTTTAAAACAAAAACCATTTGGAGCTCAAAGCTTTCAATGAGAGCCTGAGCCCGATGTTAAGTTCAGGTAACCTTTATTGTGACCCAACTTTGTTACAGATTCAGATTCCCCCCCCAGCAAAAAGGCATAGAAAAAGTAGGTTTTTTTAAAAACAGCTCAAGGTCAAAGCGCACACACTCTCCCCACCCAACACCACCGCCACCAACCCCTCCAACCCGTTGCTCCTTCAATCTTCCTGCGATGGCACGTGAACTCGCTGATGGCTCCGCAGGTTGAAGGAGCGGGTGAAACCCTTCCCACACTGAGAGCAGGTGAAGGGTTTCTCACCCGTGTGGACCCGCTGGTGGTTCAGCAGGTTGGAGGAATTGCTAAAAGCCTTCCTGCACACGGTGCAGGGGAACGGCCTCTCCCCAGTGTGGAACCGCTGATGGGTCAGCAGGTGGGAGGAACTGTTGAAAGCCTTCCCGCACTCGGGGCAGCTGAAGGGTCTTTCCCCCGTGTGGACACGCCGGTGGGTCAGCAGGTTGGAGGAATTGCTGAAGGCCTTCCCGCACTCTAAACAGCTGAAAGGCCTTTCACCCGTGTGGACCCGTTGGTGGTTCAGCCTGTAGGAGGAACTGCTGAAGGTCTTCCCACACTCTGGGCAGCTGAAGGGTCTTTCCCCTGTATGGACACACCGGTGGGTCAGCAGGTTGGAGGAATTGCTGAAGGCCTTCCCGCACTCTAAACAGCTGAAAGGCCTTTCACCTGTGTGGACCCGTTGGTGGTTCAGCCTGTAGGAGGAACTGCTGAAGGTCTTCCCACACTCTGGGCAGCTGAAGGGCCTTTCCCCGGTGTGGACCCGCCGGTGGGCCAGCAGGGCAGAGGAATAGCTGAAGGCCTTCCCACACTCAGGGCAGGAGAACGGCCTCTCCCCCGTGTGGACCCGCTGGTGCTTCAGCAGGTCAGAGGATTTGCTGAAGGCCTTCCCGCAGTCAGGACAGCTGAAGGGCCTTTCCCCTGTATGGACCTGCCGGTGGGTCAGCAGGGCAGAGGAATCACCGAAGGCCTGCCTGCAGTCAGG
The DNA here is from genome assembly GCF_020745735.1 of Hemiscyllium ocellatum. Classification (NCBI taxonomy): domain Eukaryota; kingdom Metazoa; phylum Chordata; class Chondrichthyes; order Orectolobiformes; family Hemiscylliidae; genus Hemiscyllium; species Hemiscyllium ocellatum. The sequence goes on from NW_026867496.1 coordinate 84,442, forward strand.
GCAGGAGAATGGCCTCTCCCCTGTGTGGACCCGCTGGTGCTTCAGCAGGTCGGAGGAATTGCTGAAGGCCTTCCCACACTGAGCAGCTGAAGGGCCACTCCCCCGCCTGGACCCGCTTGCGGGTCAACAGAGTGGTGGAATTGCTGAAGGCCTTGCCGCACTTGGGGCAGCTGAATGGCCTATCCCCAGTGTGGCTGTGCCGATAAGTCTCCAGGGCAGACGGGGCATGAAAGCCTTTCTCACAATTATCACACTTCCATGGTTTCTCCACAGGGCAGGATTCCTCCGGTTTCTCCATGGCTGAAGCTTCAGCTGTACACAAATACGTGTACAACCCCCTTCCCGCTGTGAATTCCTGTTTTCAGGCCATATAGCTGTTACACACTCCACGCTCAGTGCGCTGCGACACTAGGGTCTCTCATCTAGTCCCACTGATGCTGAAATAGTACTCAAACAAGAACCAAAAAGCTTGTTTCCTTCTCACAGAATCATAGTTGAAAATTGTTGCGGTCCTGATGGATTGGGTGACTGTCAGACATTGATGTCAAAGTGAGGACTGCAGTCGCTGGAGAGTCAGAGTCAAAAAGTGCAGCGCTGGAAAGGCACAGCAGGTCAGGCAGCATCCGAGGAGCAGGAGAGTCAATGTTTCTGGCATAACACTTACACCTGTTCATTTTGAAACTTCTGTCTTCAGATCTGCAAAAAGAAATTGTAAAATTCATCACTGTCAGTGCAGGGTAGAAATTCAGAACAAGCAATTCTACTTTCTGCAGAATATTCTTTTCTTATTCCACAAAATTGAAAACACCATCCCACTCTCTCCCCCTCTGTTCTCACTCCGCTCTAACTAATTCTTACGGGGCAACCAACAAGGTGACTTTGTCACTGTATGAGTTCAAAATTAATATGAAAGAAGTCTTCGATAAGTTGTTGGCACTGAGAAGATGACAAGGCACTGGGACTCGATGAAATGTATCCAAGGATCTTGAAGAAAAGGACGACAGAAATTGTGGGAGCACTCGCCATAATTCAACAGTCTTCCATGGAATCGGAGGAAGTGACTGGAAAACTGCAAACATTATAGCCTTATTTAAGGAAGGTTGTAAAGATATACTCAGCAATTATAGGGCAGCCAGTTTAAATTTGGTGGAAAAGCAGAATTAGTTATTCTGGTCAAAATTAGTAGTCACATGGAGAAAGGTGGATTGATTAGGAAGAGTCAGCGTGGGATTGCTGAACGGAACATTGCATTTCACTAACATGATGGTGTTTTTTGCAGAAGTTACAGGCTTGACGAGGATAACACTTCAGCTCTCCTCTTTGTTATCTATCCTGGCTGTCCTAGGGAGTCTGGTACCCCTACAGCCTTGACGTTAGGCTGAATTTGAGGGGTTCAAAGCACCAAAGTGTGACTTCAAATTACTTGGCTGCACGGGTGTCTCAGTTTTGCTATCGTATCTCTCCCATAAAAGCTGACAGAACAGGCGGTGTACAGGAGTCTGCTGGGCACCACCTTCATTCATCAAAAGGGAAAGAGCTAATGATTCAGCACCTCAGTAAATCTTGAGGCAGTCTTGGCTCCTATGCACATGTTGGGATGCATGTAAGGAGATGTTTATATTTTGCTTCTGTACTGAGAATTCATAAATTGAAGCCAGTGTACATTTTAAAAATATTCAAGATTAAAAGAGGAGATCAATATTATACAACAATCCAACAACCCCGTCCCAAGACAACATGCGCCTGACCTTCTTAAAGCTGGCGGCCGGTTGCCCGGACAACCCGAGAGCTCCTTCGCCGGTGAAGTAAACACTGGGCCTGTGGGGCTTTTATTCGCGGCCTGCGGCCTCCCCCTAGGAGTTTATAAACTCCCCAGTCTCCCTCCTCCCGCGGTTCCCAATCCTACCCTGTCTCACTGTCTCCTCTCCCCGGGGGCAGGAGCCAGGTCTTGGCGCTCGGACCTGGCGACCTCCCCGGGATGTTTCTGAAACCTGGTCCTGTTCTGAAGAAGGATCCCCGGACCCGAAACACGTCCTCACATTTCTCTCAACACGAGCTGCCGGACCTGCTCAGCTTTTCCAGCGGTTTCTGTTCTTGTTCCTTCAGCCGCCGGCGCCATTCCTCTCCCACACTCAGTAACACTGACTTTGTCCCATTGCACATGCGCCAACTCACAGGGGGCGGGAGTCCCACCTGGTGACGTCATCACCCGCCGAGGTGGCGCGGTTGGAGGAGTCCTCCAAGAATTCGGAGACAATGGGGGCGGGGCGATCGTTTTTCCCGCCCCCAGCCACTTGAAAGGTGGGTTTCTTTAAAGTTTGAATGTAGTTTTCTTTCAATTTTCAGAAATGTTATTCCAGACCTCTGGAAGGCTGAAGCATTGAGAAACTTGCAAACATAAACAAAAGGATACGAATAAAATTCATAAAAATAGGTAAGGCAAATTACGAAATAATTCCAGCACAAAATATCAAAAAGAATAGCAAGAGCTTCTATTGGTGTGCTGAAGGGAACAAAATCGCTGAAACCGCTGAGTTAATAGGGGAACACTGAAATAGCAGAGCTGCTGAATCAAAACTTTCCTCAGCTTTCACATTGGAGGACAGCAATACTATCCTTATTGGAACAGGCAAGTCAGAGGCTGTAGAAAGGGTAGAACTTAAACAATCAACGTTGACATGTACACTATCAGGATTGAGGGCGGACAGGTCCCCTGAGCCTAATGGCCCACATTCTAATGTACTAAAGCAAGTGGCGGCAGAGATAGTGGCTTCGTTAGTTACAATATTCCAAAATTCCTTGGACATAAGAAAGATTAATTGACTTTATTTAAGACTGAGATGGGTAGATTCTTGATTGTCAAGGTGATCAATGGTTACGGGGAGAAAGCGCCAGAAAGGAGTTGACTTCAGCCGTGATTGGATGATGGAGCAGACTTGCTGGGCTGAATGGCCTCATTTCTGCTCTGATATCTTATGATTCCACTGGAGTGGAAAAATGCTAATGTAACACCTGTATTCAAAAAGGGAGCGAGGCAATATGTGAGAAATTGCAGACCAGTTAGTTCAACATGTGTTGATGGGAAGTTGTTAGGATCAATTATCAAGGAAGCAATATCAGGATGTTTGGAAAGTCAAAACTCTTCAGATAGCTCCTTTCAAACTACTACCGTTAAGAAGGTCAAGAGCAGCAGTTACATGGCAGACCATTACCTGCAAGTTCTCTTCAAAGACACTCACCGTTGGAGCAGCACACACATTTCAACACACGGAGATTACAAAGATAAAGATGGGAAAACCATTGGAGAGATTTGAAGACTAAAATGAGAATTTTAAAATTTGGTTGTTGCTTGAATGGGCACTAGTACAGGTCAGTGGTCACATGAGCCATAGAGGAATGAGAATTGTTGCCATGAAACAAGAGCAAAGTCTGAGATGATTTCAAGTTTCCAGAAGGGCAAATGCATAAAATTATTGATTGCAGCATTGAAGTAGTCCAGCCTGGAGGTAAGGAAGAGACAAAAGATGATTCCAGCAGCAGCAGCTACTTTGAGAATGGGACTGGCTCGAATAAGATGACAGAGGCGGATACAGGAGGCTTTGTGCTGGCACAGGTCAGAAGCTCCTCTCAGAATCCAATGTAGCAAGTTATGAACACAGAAACAGACCCTTATCCGAGGATGGATGCGGTGTCCCTACATTGGACAGGCAGAAAACTAGCCACTAGGATATATGAACATCAACTAGCCACAAAAAGACATCACCCACTATCCCTAGTATCCTTACATATACATGAGGAAGGACACCTTCAGACAATAGAGAGGCTGTGATTAACAAGAAGACTAGACTCCTACTGGTCCTGCAGTACTCATCATTGGTCCATCAAAACAATGTAGTGCCGTTTTTGCGGACAGCTACAAGCATGCACGTTTTTTTTTGCTGACACCGAGGAGCACGCGTAGTAGACTCTGTGGAGATGGAGTTACTGACAGTTTCTCACTGTCCAAAGGCCAATGTGAGAAAAAAAGATAGAGCCACAATGACCACCACCACACTCCCGCCCCGCCGCACCCATCCTTTCACCCCCCCCCCCCCCCGTAGCTTGACATCTTAACATGTGCGCCTTGCTATTTTTGCTAATCACTTTACTCCACCTCTCATGATTTTATATATCTCATTAAGGTCACCCCTCAACCTCCTCTGCTCTAGTGAAAGAAGTCTCAGCCTCTCCTTATAACTCAAACCCTCCAGTCCTGGCAAATCTTTTCCGAACCCTCTCCAATAGTATTCTTCCTATAACAGGACAAACTGTACTCAGTACTCTAATAGTGGCCTCACCATCATCCTGTATAACCTCAACATTATGTCCCAACTCCTATACTCAATGGTGTGAACAATGAAGGCAAGTGTGCTAAATGCCTTCTTAACCAACCAGTCTACCAATGATGCAACTTTCAAACTACTATGTACCTGAACACCCCCAGATCTCTCTGTTCCACAATACAACCCAGGGCTCTCCCATTAACTGTACAAGTCCTGCACTGCTTTGTTTTAGCAAAATGCAAACTCTCACTTTTATCCATACCTCTCAAACACACTCTGTCAGACATACACACACCCCAACACTCTCAACTCCTGAGGCTTATACTCCAACACACCCACACTTTACGAAGCATGGTACGTGCACTCTGATGCACAAGGTCACATGCATGCATACACACATATATATAAAATCTATGGGGTGAATTTGCATTTGCAGAATTACATTTGCAGATACATGCAATTTCGCTCAAAAAGCACACAATCTGCAGACAGTTAATGCAGGCAGTCAATCCATGTAGTATTTTATAAATTCCTACTTTAGAAATGATACCACTCTGATTCAAGATTGGGATACAGACAGACTCAAACCTCACATCTGACATGCATTGTCTGAGCTGAGAAGTCACCTATTTTTATAAAACCTTATGTCATCATGAGATTGTAACTTAAAAGAAATTCTGGAATTTATACATTAAGGAAACCTGCAACCCATTCGAAAAGATGAAAGACTTAACAGCAATCTATGTTTGTTCAATATAGCCTATCAGTTGCATGACTCTGTGATCCTTTCCTATAAAATCTGTGTGTTATGATCCTGCTCCACAGCTACCTGATGATGGAGCAGCGCTCCGAAAGCTAGTGCTTTCAAATAAATGTGTTGGACTATAAACTGGTGTTGCGTGATTTTTAACTTTATCCACCCCAGTCCAAGACCGGCTCCTCAAAACAGTTTCTAGCGAACGCATCCCACACCTCCCAGTGCTGCCAGTAAACGTTACAATGCTGATGAAATGATACAGTACCTGCACTCCTGAAAAATTTACAATTTCTAATGATACAAGCTCCTCATTCACTGCTCCATCTGATACACAACATTGGAAACTTAGTGAAGCTGAAAGAAATGAGCAGCTTTAAAACAAAAATCACTTGGAGCTCACAGCTTTCAATGTGAGTCTGAGCCCGATGGTAAGTTCAGGTAACCTTTATTGTGACCCAACTTTGTTACAGCTTCAGATCCCCTCAGCAAAATGGCATAGAAAAAAGTAACTGATATGTTTTTAAACAGCTCAAGGTCAAAACCCACACACTTCCTCCCACTTTCTTTACTATTGGTCAGCACCTAGTTATCCCTTTGTAACTGGAGAAAGTGAGGACTGCAGATGCTGGAGACCAGAGCTGAAAACATGTTGCTGGAAAAGCGCAGCAGGTCAGGCAGCATCCAAGGAGCAGGAGAGTCATGAGTCCTTCTTCAGGAATTCCTGAGTTTTGGTTTTCTTCACCCCCAAAAATGGTTTCATCGTTAAATACTGAACTCCAGGTTTCTGACCGAATTCCAATTCCGCCATCTTCCGAGGCAGGATTTGCCGGAACTCGGTTGTGAGTCCAGTTGATAATGGCACTAGGCCATCGTTCCTTCAAACCCCTGCGATGACAAATGAACTCGCTGGTGCCTCCGCAGGAGGGAGGAGCAGGTGAAGGCCTTCCTGCACTTGAGGCAACTGAAGGGCCTATCCCCCGTGTGAACCCGCCGGTGGGTCTGAAGATTAGAGGAATCGCTGAAGGCCTTCCCGCACTCGGGACAACTGAAGGGTCTCTCCCCCGTGTGGACCCGTCGGTGGGTCTGGAGATTAGAGGAATTGCTAAAGCCCTTCCCGCACTCGGGGCACCTGAAAGGCCACTCCCCGGTATGGACTAGCTGATGCCTCAGCAGGGCAGAGGAATCGCTGAAAGCTTTCCAGCACTCGGGGCAGCTGAAGGGCCTCTCCCTGGTGTGGAGCAGCTGGTGCTTCCGCAAGGTGCCCACTTGACTGAATCTCTTCCCACACTCGGGACAGCTGAAGGGACTCTCCCGCGTGTGGACACGCCGGTGGGTCAGAAGGTGGGAGGAATTGCTGAAGGCCTTCCCGCATTCGGGGCAGGGGAATGGCCTCTCTCCAGTGTGGACCCGCTGGTGAGTCAGCAGGATGGAGGCCCGGGTAAAGCCCTTCCCACACTCAGGGCACCTGAATGGCCCCTCCCCCGTGTGGTGCCGCTGGTGCCTCAGCATGGAGGAAGCCTGGGTAAAGCCCTTCCTGCACTCGGGGCAGGAGAATGGCCTCTCCCCCGTGTGGACCTGCTGGTGCCTCAGCAGGGTGGAGGCCTGGGTAAAACCCTTCCTGCACTCCGTGCAGGAGAATGGCCTCTCCCTGGTGTGACTGCGCTGATGAATCTCCAGGGCAGACGGGACACGGAAGCCTTTTCCACAGTCGCCACACTTCCATGGTTTCTCCACAGGGCGAGATTCCTCGGGATTCTCCATGGCCAAAGCTTCAGCTGCACACAAACATGTGTATAGCCCCTCCCCGCCGTGAATTCCTCGTTCCAGGCCGTATCACTCATCCATGCTCCACACTCAGTGCGGTTCAACAGTCGGGTCTCTCATCCAGTCCCACTGATGCTGAAAATGTACTGAAACAGGAACCAAAAAGCTTTGCTCCTTCTCACAGAATCTAAGTTGAAAAATTGCTGAGGTCCTGATGGATTGAGTGACTGTCAGATATTGATGTCAAAGCAAGGATTGCAGATGCTGTACAGTGAGTCGAGAAGTGTGCTGGAAAAGCACATCAGGTCAGGCAGCATCTGAGGAGCAGGAGAGTTGATGTTTTGGGCAGAAGTCCTTCATTTGTTGATTTGAAACTTCTATCTTCAAATACTCTGTAAAACGAGATTATAAATGCCATCACTGTCAGCCCAGAGTAGAAACTCAGAACAAGCAATTCTACTTTCTGCAGAATATTCTTTTCTTTTGTTATTCCACAAAATTGAAAGCACCATCCCACTCTCTCCCTCTGTTCTCACTCCATTCTAACTAATTCTCCTGAAGGTACTGATTCAGGATCTTACAGGGGCAGAGAAGCAAAAATATCAAGACTGACATCTCTCTGAAGTTTGGATGACTCCACCTGAAAGTTAATATCTTCCATGAAACTGCTGAGAGCGAGCAGGTCTGATTTTGGGAAGCAAACAAAAATGTTAATTCAGGGTGAACCTGCCATGCAGCTTCATGAGGAACAACCAGACACAAAATGGTTAACGCCCCCAGGAAGAGGGGAACAAAATGAGACATCAAGGCATGAACACTGACACCAGAAAGAAACTGAACATACAGATGTGGCAAACTTTAGTGGAAAGCCAGAGTCATAGAGATATACAGCACAGAAACAGACCCTTCAGCCAAACTCTTCCAGATATCCTAAATTAATTGAGTTGCATTTGCCAGCACTTGGCCCATATGCCTCTGAACCCTTTCTATTCATACACCCATCCAGATGTCTTTTACATGCTGTAATTGTACCAACCTCCGTCACTTCCTCTGGCAGCTCATTCCAAACATGCACCAGGCTCTGTGTGAAAAATTTGCCCCTCATGCTTTTAAATGCCCACCCCACCCTAAACCTCGGTACTATCTAGTCCTGAACTCCCCTATCCCACGTAAAAGACCTTGTCTATTTGCCCGATCCATACCACTGAATGATTTTATACAAGTCTATAAGGTCACCCCTCAGACTCTATCACGCTTGGGTAAACAAACCATCCTATACTTCCATCTTCACTCACCCGGGTAATTAAGATTCATAGCTGAGTTTGCTCCCTCCCTGGATTCACTCCAGTTGCTCAAGTGAACAAATGTCCCTCCCTTCTCTCTCTTGCCCCCAGGATGAAGAGTTGCCCAGAGGGAGGAAGTTTCACTCTGAAACTGTAGGGCCACTTCCGCGCTGTGACATCAATAACGATTCACAAGATCGGACCTAGGCCAACACACAGCCCCCGCACTGCACCGGCTCCGGACGCCGGCGTGCGACTGACCTGCATTACGTCTGCTCCGGATGGCCGGCGTGCGACTGACCTGCATTACGTCTGCTCCGGATGGCCGGCGTCCGACTGACCTGCATTACGCCTGCTCCGGATGGCCGGCGTCCGACTGACCTGCTTTACGCCTGCTCCGATTGGCTGGCAGCCTCCAGCTGACCTTTACTTGCGCCTGCTCCGGATGGACGGCATCCGGCTGACCCTCACTGCGCCTACTCCGGACGGACGGCATCCGGCTGACCCTCACTGCGCCTACTCCAGATGGACGGCATCCGGCTGACCCTCACTGCGCCTATTCCAGACGGACGGCATCCGGCTGACCCTCACTGCGCCTACTCCAGACGGACGGCATCCGGCTGGCCCTCACTGGGCCTGCTCCAGATGGACGGCATCCGGCTGGCCCTAACTGCGCCTATTCCAGACGGACGGCATCCGGCTGGTCCTCACTGCGCCTACTGCGGTCGGTGTCAGACTGACCCGCATTCCGCCCGCTCCAGACGGCCGGCACAGGACCTGCACTGCCCTGCACATTTGGGAAAATCTCTTCCTTTCAACCAATCCCCAAAGTGCGGAAAAAAGCAATTCGGCCCAACGAGGCCACACCGACCCTCCAAAGGGTAACCCACCCACACCCTTTCCTCAACATACACCCCCTGACGAATCCACTGAACCTGCACAACCGTGGCACTATGGGTAATTTAGCATCGCCAATCCACCCGAACCTGGACAAAGTTAAAAATCACATCACACCAGGTTATCGTCCAACAGGTTTATTTGAAAGGAGTAGCATTTGGAGCGCTGCTCCTTCATCATGTGGTTGTGGAGAATAAGATCATAACGCACAGAATTTATGAAAAAACATTACAGTGCCCTGCCACTGAAATGATATATTGAACAAACCTGAATTGTGTAATCTTTCATCTTTTAGAATATGTTGCAGGTATTACAAATATGTAAATCCCACAACTTCCTGCAACGCACCTTCGAGATAACTAAAGTTTTATCACAAAAGGTGACATTTTTCAGACAAGGAGGGGGGAGGAGAGTGGGAGTGGAAGGGGTAGGGGTAGGGGTAGGGGGAGGGGGAGGGCAGAACTAGAAGGCATAGGTTTAGGGTGAGAGGGGAAAGATTATAAAAGAGACCTAAGGAACAACCTTTTCACAAAGAGGGTGGTACGTGTACGGAATGAGCTGCAAGAGGAAGAGGTGGAGGCTAGTACAATTGCAACTTTTCAAAGGGATCTGAATGGAATATTTGAATAGCAAGGGTTTGGAGGGATATGGGCTGGGTGTGGGAAGGTGGGACTAGATAGGTTGGGATATCTAGTCAGCATGGACAAGTTGGATCGCGGGGTCTGTTTCTGTGCTGTACATCTCTATGACTCTATTTCAGCTCAGACAATGCATGAAAGGTGTGAGATCAGAGCCTGTCTATCCTAACCTTGAGTCAGGCTGGTTCTATTTTCAAATTTCAAAGGGCGGCACAGTGGCAAAGGGCGGCACGGTGGCACAGTGGTTAGCACTGCTGCCTCACAGCGCCAGAGACCCGGGTTCAATTCCCGACTCAGGTGACTGACTGTGTGGAGTTTGCACGTTCTCCCCGTGTCTGCGTGGGTTTCCTCCGGGTGCTCCGGTTTCCTCCCACAGTCCAAAGATGTGCGGGTCAGGTGAATTGGCCATGCTAAATTGCCCGTAGTGTTAGGTAAGGGGTAATGTAGGGGTATGGGTGGGTTTTGCTTCGGCGGGTCGGTGTGGACTTGTTGGGCCGAAGGGCCTGTTTCCACACTGTAAGTCTAATCTAAAAAAAAGTTGAATTTAGATAATACTACATGTATTGACTGCCTGGAGATTGTTCATTTTAGGAGCAAAATAGAATGCATTGGCAAATATAATGCTGCAAACACAAATTCACTGCCATGGACTTGTGTGGACACACACACGCATGAGAGAAATAAAAAGTCTATTTCTGTGCTGCATATCACACAGACATTGAGATAACAGATGCTTTGTTTCTGCGGTTGTAAATGTTGTTGTAATTTATAGCTGGGTACTAATAGTAGATATAAGGGACAGAATTCCTCAAAATAGGGCACTATAAGAAACCTGGGAGAACCCTATTCTGGTTTACTTACTAGTGAACAAACACTAAGCACAAGTATCTATTTATTTCTAATTTTTTTTCGTTTTTCTTGTTTGATTCCCTGCTCTGACAACACTGTATCTGGATGGTTGACAGGCTGAGATGGTGGGTTGGGCCTCGATTGACTTCAATGTTTTATTGTTCCAAATGGTGCAAAATGGGTGTCAAAGCTTCAGCAGAAATCCAGCAGAGCTGACAGACCAACATCTTACTCTAAGCGAACAGGGAGATCAACAGAGGAGAGAGAAATCTGAGCTGACACCAGACTACCCTGTGATCAATGCTTTGATTAGCAGTGCCAACCCTCTACCTTTACATCGTTCACATTTGACTACCCCCTCAATATTCAGGATACAATCCTTGTCATCCTGAAGCTGGGTTAGCCATGCGAAATGCAGGGTTATAGTTCCATCGTAATAAAAGCAGGAGTAGGCCATTTGTCCTGTCAGGCTTACTCTGCCATTCATTAAGATCAACCCACCATCGCAGTTCCTCCTCCCTGCATTGTCAAAGCTACCCTTAATTTACCAACCATGCAATAACCCGAATTTCCTGTTCCTTGGATGCTGCCTGACCTGCTGTGCTTTAACCAGCAACACATTTTCAGCTCTGATCTCCAGCATCTGCAGACCTCACTTTTTACTACAACTTCAGCTCCCAGTCAGGGCAAAACATCTTTGACAGCTGCTCTGAAAGTTCAGTCTTCACAACCACACTTGTGAATCATTCTCCTCTCACCTCAATATGCACCGTCTAGTTTTGGACTGCACCATCCTGGGGAAAGGATCTTGGGTATTCACCCTATCCATGCCCGTTACAAACATCAATAAGGTCACCCTTCAGTCTCTGATGCTCCAGGGAAAATATCCCTGGCCTATTCTGCCTCTCCCAGTAGGTCAAACCCTCCAACTCTGGCAACAGCCTTGTAAATCTTTTCCAACCTCTTTCAAAGTTTCACAACATCTTTCCTCTATCAAGGAGACCAGAATTGAATGCAGTGTTCCAAAAGTGGCCCAACCAATTTCGTGTACAGCGGCCACATGACCTCCCAACTCCCATACTCAATGTTCTGACCAATAAAGGAAAGCATACCAAACGCCTTCTTTACTATCCTAGCTACCCAAGACTCCACTTTCAAGGAATTATGAACCTGCACTCCAAGGTCTTTGTTCAGCAACACTCCCCTTAACTGTGTCAGTTCTGCCTGGATTGCTTGACCAAAATGCAACTCCTCATATTTGTCTAAATTAAACTCCATCTCCCACTCCTCGGCCCAATGACCCATCTGCTCAATTCCCAATTATAGCAAACTCTCTTTCCTCCCTTATTGCCTAGAAGCTGAAAATCTCCTTCCCACACACTCCCTCCATTCTCACTTTGCTGAACCTAATTCCTGCTGTATCTCATCCTGAAGGGTCTGGTTCATGCTGATACACAGACCCACACTCTAATTGAAACATACAGAACACTGAATGGCCTGGACAGACTGGACGTTAGGAAGATGTTTCCATTGATAGGAGAGACAAGAACCTGAAGGCATAGCCTTAGAGTAAAGGGAAAGCCTTTTGGAACAGAGATAAGGAGAAACTTCTTCAACCAGAAAGTGGTGAATCTTTGGAATTCATTGCCACAGAAGGCTGTAAAGGACAGGTCATTGAGAACATTTAAGACGGAGGTAGACAGGTTCTTGAGTATGAAGGGGATCAAGGGTTACGGGGAGAAAGCAGGAGAATGGGGCTGAGAAACTTATCAGCTGCGATTGTGTGCTATCAGCAGACCTGATGGGCTGAATGGCCTAATCTCAGCTCCTATATCTTATGGTCTGTTGCTGTCCTGGACACAGAGGGTGAGAATTGGGAGCAGGACTAGGACATTTGGTCTTTCGAGCCTGGACCAGTATTGCACAGATCAGAACTGGATATGAAAATACCTACATTTTGGTGGATAGGCTGGGACATTTTTCATTGGAGCATAGGAGGTGAGAGGTGACCTTACTGAGGTTGATTAAATCATAACAGATATAGCTAACGTGAATGGCAGGTGTCCTTTCCCTTGGGTGGGGGTTTCAAGATTAGGGAGCAAATTTTGAAGGAGGAGAAAGATTTGAAAGACATGAGGGACACTATTTTTCATTTTACACAGAGAGTGGTTCATGTGTGGAATGAATGTTCAGAGGAAGTGGTGGATGCAGGTGCAGGTATAGCATTTAAAGGACATTTGGATAAGTATCTGAATAGGAAAGATTCAGAGGATATGGACCAAATACTGGCAGTTGGGACTAGTTTAGTTTGAGAACATAGTCAGCATGCACTGGTTGGACTGAAGGGTCTGTTTCTGTGCTGTCTGACACTGGAACAGTTCTATACTGGTCTTGAAACCATTTTCTTGACATCCCCCATAAACATCCATTTCATTGTTGTTCAAAATATCAGATGAACTCAGCAGTGAATACGTTCAATGACCCCCTAACTGCAGGAAGACATCCCCACTTCTGAACTCAATTCCTCTTGCTAATATACCACTTGCCTTGCTGATTGCTTGCTGCACCTGTCTGACAACTGGCAGTGACTGGTGCAGAAGGACACTGAGGTCCCATTGTACATCTACACATCATTCTTGGTGAAGGGGTTGTGCCCAAAACATCAACTCTCATGCTGCCTGACTAGCTGTACTTTTCCGATGCCACACTGCGACTCTGATCTTCAGATTCTGCAATCCTCACCTTCTCCACATCCCAATGTATTACATTTTAAAACGCACCTCCTTTCTGCTTTTATTTTGCCACAACAAAGGCTATAGCTTCACATTGAGGTACTGCATTTGCCATGTGTTTGCCAACTGTGACACTGACCTTGTCCAACATTTCCAAAGTCTGTCTGCACCCCAGAGAATCACTCCCTTTCCTTTCAGCTGCTGCAAATCAACACTACATGAACAGGGATATCGGCTGGGTGCTGGCAAGCAGGACGAGATTAGGTTGCAATATCTGGCCGACATGGACGAGTTGGACCGAAGGGTCTGTTTCCGTACTGTCCATCTCTATGACTATAAATGAACACCAAAATGAAAACTAAGTGGAAAAGGGGGTGAGAAAAGAAAGTGCTGTACTCACAGATGTTGGACAGAAGGAAGTTACAGTCTGGAGTGAAGCTCAATCTTCACAGCAGCGACAAAAGCTTATTCTCCTCCTTCTGCATTCAGACAATAGGGGTGCTCTAACTGGCAGGAGGACCAATCTCCATCCGGTCCTCCAGGCTTTACCATTGGTCCATTAACAGGAAGTCGCGTGCCGTTCTTCGGACTTCGAGGAGCATGCGTACTACTTTGCTGACACCGGTGAGCATGCGCCTTCCTCGCTGACACCTCGGAGCATGCGCAGTGTGCGCTTTGGTGACTACTGTTCCTGACAGATGTAAAGAATCTAAAGGCCAAAAGGAGAAAAAACGGCTGGAGCCACAATTTTATTTTTCCGGGTGGCTCGACGTTGTATTCTTTTTGCACTTTGTCTGGCTGCTCAACTTTTGTAAGTCTTTTGACCAGGGCAGATGAAGTTGTAAACTGGAGGGCATCGGTTTAAGGTGAGGGGAGAAAGATTTAAAATGGTCCGAAGAGGCAACTTTTCTGCACAGAGGGTGGTGTGTGTACGGAATGAACTGCCAGGCGAAGTGGTGGAGGCTGGTGCATTTACAATGTTTAATAGGAATCTGAATAGGAAGGGTTTAGAGGGATATGTTAAATTCGGATATGGTTAGATCAGTTAAATTCCCGAAAGTGTGGAAACAGGCCCTTCAGCCCAACCAGTCCACACCAACCCTCCGAAGAGTAACCCACCCAGACCCATTTCTCTCTGACTAATGCACCTAACACAATGGGCAATTTAACATGGACAATTCACCTGACCTGCACATTCTTGTACTGTGGGAGGAAACCGGAGCACTCTGAGGAAACCCACGCAGACATGGAGAACATGCAAATTCCACACTGACAGTCACCCGAGGCTGGAATCGAACCTGGAACTTTGGTGCTGTGAAGCAGCAGTGCTAACTACTGAGCCACCGTGCGGTCATTCAAGTAAATTTCTCCCCGGGGGAGGACGGACAATCAAGAGTCAACCATACTGCTATGGGTCCGAAGTCACATGTAGGCCAGACTGGGTAAAGAATGCAGCTAGGACAACTGAGTGAATCCTTTCCCACAATGGCAATTTCCTTCCCTAAAAAGGATATGAGTGAATCAGATGTCTTTTACCCCCACTAATTCAAAAGATCACATTAGTTTTGGTTCCTTCATATGTAAATCCCACAACTTTTCGAAAGTTACATTCTCAAGATAGCTTTAACAATCGGTGCCATCTCAGCTCAGATAATGCATTGAAAGTATGAGGTTAAAGTCTGTGTTCCAATATTTCTATCCTACCCATGCCCCTTATTTTATAATCCCCTATAATGTCACCCCTCAGCTTCCGACGATCCAGGGAAAACAGCCCCAGACTTTTCGGACAATATAGCTCAAATCCTCCAAACTTGGGAACATCCTTGTAAATCTTTTCTGAATCATTTCAAGTTTTATAACATTCTTCCAATAGGAAGGAGACAAGAATTGTACACAATATTCCAAAAGTGGCCTAACCAACGTCCTGTACAGCCGCAACACGACCTCCCAACTCTTATAGTGAATGCTCTGACCAAAAAAGGAAGGCATACCAAACATGTTCTTCATTATCTTATCTACCTGTTTCAAAGGGAGACTCCCTCTGGGCAACATCTGGGAACAAAGCATTGTCTCCCTCTTTCCATTCCTTATCCGGGGGCGGTGGGGCGGGGTATGGACTCGCCCACACTGGGGAAGCAACATCAGTATTCACCCTATCCATACCACTCATGATTTTTTTAACCTCTATAAGGTCACCCCTCAACTTCTGAGGCTTCAGAGAAAACCAGTCCCAGCCTATTCATCCTCTCTCTTTACCTCAAACCCTTCAACCCTGGCAACGGTCTTGTAAACTTTTTCTGAATCGTTTAAGTGTTAAATCCTTCCCAAAGCAGAGAGACTGGAGCTGAACATAGTATTCCAGAAATAGCCTCAATTATTTGGGATATCTGGTCGGCATGGACGTGTTGGACTGAAAGGTCTGTTTCTGTGCAGTGGAGTTTTATGGCTCTATGGTCGGGACATAACCCATGTCTACATTCCCCCCTCCATCCTGCCACTTGTTGTGTGGTTCAAACCATGGATCTCAGTTGGTCACCAGACTCTGACAATGTCCAAATACCTTGAGGCATTTCTCACATAAGCTACCAGGATTGTAGCCGCAGTAAGAAACTTTATTTTTCCTAATTTTAATTGTCCAACCTTCAGCACTGGAAGAGCTCTCTCTTTTACTCATGTAATCATCCTGACAGCCTCACTGGGAAGGGAGAAAGTGGAGCTAATCTTTACATGGGGCAGATTTTGTCACAGACTCAGAGGAGGCGAGGACTGCAGATACTAGAAATTCAGGGTCAAAAAGTATGGCACTGGAATGTGATGTAGGGCTTATGCTCGAAACATCAACTCTCCTGCCCCTTGGATGCTGCCTGACCTGCTGTACTTCTTATAGTGCCACACTTTCCAACTCAGATTTCTTCAAAGAGTCAAACATTTCAGGTATATACCTCCTGATGTCACTGAATGTTCCAAATTGTTAAGAGCCTCTTAATAGATGCTCAACTGACCAGTAAATGTGTGCTATCTTGAATACTAATACAAGTCACACCTACATAAAGAATTTCAAAACTCTCTACTCGGTGTGGCTGAAGAGGTGTCTCAGCAGATGGGACGGCCGACTGAAGGCCTTCCCACACACTGAGCAGGTAAATGGTCTTTCCCCGGTGTGAACACACTGGTGTATCTGCGGGGCGGAGGAATCTGTGCTCCCTGCAGGTGGAGCAGGAGAATGGCTTCTCACTGGTGTGAATGTGCTGGTGAGTTAGCAGAGAAGTCGCATGGGTGAAGTCCTTCTCACACACTGAGCAAATTAATGGCTTCTCCCCAGTGTGAACCCACCGGTGAGTCACTAGGTGGATAGGTGAACGAATGCCTTCCCATACACTGAGCAGGTGAATGGCCTCTCCCCAGTGTGACCACGATGATGGGAATCAAGCAGACACAGGAATTTGAATTCTTTCCTGCAATCCTCACATTTCCATGGCTTCTCCATCACGTGGAAGTCCTGGTCTCTCTCCAGGTTTGACAATCAGTTGAAAGACCACTCACACACGGAATGTGTTCTGTCTCTTGTCCCTGCAAATGGGATGTTGCTATTTCAGGCTGTGTATCCACTTAGAGCTCTTCCCACAGTCAGTTCACTGGGACATTCTCACTTAGGTCTGTGTGCCTCAGTCTCACTGATGTTTGAAACCTTTTGAAGCAGACAGGGCAGCAGAGAAATAATAAATCCTGACAGATTCAAAGGCTGATGATTGTCTCTATCAAATCTTGTTTTGATATTTCTGGCTGCAATTCCTTCCCTTTCTCATATCCTGTAAAAGGAGATTACAGGAAGCATCACCATCTGCACAGGATAGAAATTCAAAACAGACAATTCTGGTTGCAGTGGAACCCTGGGTCTGAATATCGTGCATAGGTTGAAGCACTTTATCCATATCTGCCCTGTCAAGATCCCACAGGATGTTTATAAAACCTTTGACCAAAATAATCCATTCAGCCCATTGAATCTGCTCCACTATTTATTACCATAATGTCTAATATTATAATCCAAATATCCACGTTCAAGCCTTATTATTGATTCCCTTATTGACTAAAATTCTGCCTACCATCTGCCTTGACTATACTTAGTGATAGAACTTCAGTAGCCCTGTCATTCATTACCCTCTGAGAGAAGATATCCACCTCATCTCCATAATAAATATGCAAACACTTAAGATGAGAGGTTATTCCTTCAGGTCTGAGACTCTCCCACAAATGAACAGCACCTTTTTGGCAACTAACCTTTCAGGCCCACTAAGATTCTGATATTTATTCATTAAGGTCTCCTCTCATTCTTCCAAACTCGAACGAATGCTCAACTAAGCTACTCAACATTGCATCATTAGCAAACACGTCAATTCCCAGGATTAATTTTGAGAACGCTCTCTCACCAGCTTCCAATGTTTCTGTCATCTCCTCTACTTCGAGGGACCAGAAGTGCAAAACACACAAGTTACAGCATAATAAAAGAATGATAAATAATACACATTTTTCTAGCAGCAATTCGAAGTTGTGCAAAAGAGTCCAATCAGAAAGTGTTAAGGAGTCAGATGGCTTAGGTGAAGAAACTATTGCACAATCTGGTCGTGAGAGACTGAATTGGGAGGTGGGTTGGCGGTGGGGGGGGGGGGGCGGGAGTTGGAGTTCCTCGCTGCCACATAATTTTGCGCCTCAAACTATGCATAAAAAGTTGTTCAACTCATCCAGCAGTGGGGAGGCACCACCAGCACAACCAGGCAATGCTGGTCGGTGGTTAGTGATGGCCTGGATGCCCTTGCACACGCTCAGTTTATCACTGCTATCCTGAAAGTGGCTGTGTATTTTCTGTGTGTATGCACATTTTGACTCTTTGATGCCCGGGTCAGGTTGGCCCTCACTGTTGTTAGGCCCGCCTTGTCATCTGCTATGAAGGTAGAATCACAGGTCCTCAGCACCGCACACCTTTGCAGTCATTCATGGCTTCTGGTTGGGGCAACAAGTGATGGTCTTGGACAAAATTACACCGTCAATACACTTGCTAATGTAGGAAATCGCCGACACCATGTACTCCTCTAAATTGATGGAATCGCTATCATTTGTGGTCTCCCTGAACACCCACCAGTCAGTGCGCTCAAAACAGTCTTGAAGTGCAGAAATGGCTCCACCTGGCCAGGTTTTACCTGCTTCAGAACCAGTCTGACACGCCTGTATACTGGGATTAGCATAACAGAGATGTGGTCTGAGGAGCTGAGGTAGGGCAGGGATATCAGTTTAACCCCAGAATGAGAAAAGAAATTGAAAAGGATGGGAAGGGTGTAGAAAGGAAGTGCCATACTCAGAGATGTTGGACAGAGGAAGAAAGTTGCAGTCTAGGGTGAAGCTCTATCTTCATTCAGAGAAGTAGTAGCAGCTTCCCCAGCTCATTTAGACAATAGGTGAGCTCTGATTGGCAGGAGGACCAGACTCCTTTCGGGTTCTCCAGGGTTTGCAATTGGTCAGTCGCCAAGTATGATTCATGTCATTGTGCGACGTACGGGCCGTTGGCCAAAAGGACTTCGAACACAGCGACATCACCGGTCGGTGCTGCGATTCCTATTGGCTCCTTCACGACGCCCCGCCCTCCATCGTGAACGTCACAACGCGGGACGAGGCCAGTTTCAGAGGGAAACTCCCTCCCTCTGGGAAACATCTGCGAGCAAATCAATGTCTCCCCTTTCCATTCCTCACCCTGGTTTGGAGACGGGGAATGAGAGGGGGAGGGGTAAAGCAATTCAATATAGCAGCTGGAAAAAGAGGAAGTGAATCAAATAGAAAGGGTTTCAGATTCTGTCTGTCTCTCAAGGCTTTCAGATCTGCAAGGCATTTATCAGGACTGGAACTTGAGAAAGGACAGAGATCTATCTGAGATTCAAATACAAATATCTGTTGTATTTTGTCCTTTAGCTATGTCATATACTTCCAATTATAGAATTATTGAAGGGAACAGTAAGTGACCATTGGAGAGAGACCTCCCAATTCTTATACTCAATGCTCTGACCAAGATAGGGCTACTTTATCTGTAGTGTCAGAGGGTGAGGGGGTGACATTATACAGGTTTATAAAATCATGAGGGGCATGGATAGGGGAAATAGACAAGGTTTTTTTTTCCCAGGATGGGGGAGTCCAGAACTGGCAGACATAAGTTTACGGTGAGAAAAGAGACCTAAGGGGCAACTTTTTCACGCAGAGGGTGGCACATGTATGGAATGCGCTATTAAAGGATGTGGTGGAGGCTGCTACAATGACAACATTCAAAATGGCATCAGGATGGGTATATGAATAGGAAGGGTTCGAGAGACATGGGCCAAGTGCTGGCAAATGGGACTAGTTTAGGTTTGGATGTCTAGTCAGCACGGACAATTTGGAATGAATGGTCTGTTTCCGTATATACATCTCCATGATTCTAAGGCTCTATGACTCTCCCTAGAGCTCAAACTCTCCAGGCCTGGCAACATCCTTGTACATCTTTTCTGAAACCTTTCAACTTTAACATCCTTCTGATAGCAAGAAGGCCAGAATTGAACACAATATTTCAGAAGTGGCCTCACCAATTTGGGATAACTGGTCAGCATGGATGAGTTGGATGGAAAGGTCCGTTTCCATGCGGTTAGGTTCTGTGACTCTATGGTAGGGATATAACCCATGTCTGCATTCCCTTCTCCATCCTACCATTTGTGGTTTGGCTCAGACTCTGGGAACATCAGTGGGCCACACAGACCATGACAATTTCAAAAATACCTCCAAAAGCCACCAGGATTGTAAGACATTATCAGAAACTCTCATTTTTCCAATTTGTTCAACCTTCAGTAATGGACAAGCATTCTCTGTTTCCCATGTTATCGTCCTGACAGCCTCCTGGGGAAGGGACAAACTGGAGCCAATCTTTCCATGGGATAGATTTCTTCACAGAGTCAAACATGACAGGTATACATCTCCCGACTCCACTGCATGTTCCAAATCAGTAAGTGTGTCTTAATAGGTGCTCAACTGACCAGTGAATGTAAGCACTCTTGAGTATTAATAGTCGAGAGTGCGTTGCTGGAAAAGGACAGCAGGTCAGGCAGCATCCCAGGAGCAGGAGAATGGATGTTTTGGGCATAGGCCCTTCATCAGGATCGATGTTCAGGCAGAAGCCCTTCATCAAAATCAGCTATTCCTCAGAACTGCCTATGGAACCATCTGATCTCACATGGACTCCGGACCACATTCAGCCCAACACAGTTTGAACCTGATCAGGATACCCAGTACACCTACAAATTCAAAACCTTCATCAACAATTCTCTTTCCGGATCCTCTGCTCCATGCTATCAGCCATGCACCGCCACCTACTCTACCTGCAGTCAGTCCAGCCTCAGCAATACTCCCCTTCCTCTTGAATACTAACACAAGTCACACCCACAAAGAATCCAAACGTGCTCTGCTTGGTGTGACTGGATTGGTGTCTGAGCAGATGGGATGACTGACTAAATCCCTTTCCGCACTTGGAGCAGGTGAAAGGCCTTTATCCAGTGTGAACCCGCTGGTGTCTCTGCAACTGGAATAATCTGTGAATCCCTTACCATACACAGACCCGGAGAATGGTCTTTCCTCAGTGTGGATGCGCCTGTGCGCCAGCAGGATGGATGAATGGCTATACCCTTTCCCAAAGACGAAGCAGGTGAACACCCTCTCCCTGGTGTGAATGTGCCGGTTTGTCTGCAGGTCAGAGGAGTTAGTGGATCCCTTCCCACACTTGGACCGAGTGAATGGCCTCTCCCCAGTGTGAACCTGCTGGTGGGTCACCAGGGTGGAGAAATGAATGAACGCCTTCCTGCACATGGAGCAGGAGAACAGTCTCTCCCTGGTGTAAACTCGAAGATGCATAAGCAGGGCAGACAAATTAATGAATACCTTCATGCAGACACAGCAGCAGGATGGTCTCTTCCCTGGTATGGACCTATTGGTGGATCAGCAAGGCGGATGACTGGGTGAATCCGTTCATGCACTTAGAGCAGGCGAACGGCCTCTCTCCGGTGTGAGCCGGCTGGTGGGTCACCAGGGTGATAAATAAAAGAACTCCTTCCCACACACGAAGCAGATGAAAGGTCTTTTCCTCGTGAAACTCTACCGGTGGATCACCAGGGTGGATAAATGAATGAAGCCCTTGCTGCACATGGAATAGGTAAATGGCTGCTCCCCGGTGTGACCATGGCAATGACGTTCAAGCAAAGATGGAATTTTGAATTCCTTCCCACAGTCCTCACATTTCCACGGTTTCTCTATGATGTGGGAATCCATGTCTCTGTCCAGCTTCGACAACTGTTTGAAGGACCACTCACACATGGAACGTGTTAAATCTCTTGCCACTGCCATTCATCAGGCTTACTTTCCAATTAAGAAGATCATGCATGTCTGCTGTAGTGTTAATTTCATTTGCTACCTGTACTCAATAACCTTTCATTCCCTGTCACTCAAAATTCAGTTCAGTTCAGCCTTAAATACATTCAAAGAGCCTGTCTCTATTACTCTCTGTGTGGGAGCATTGCAATAAAGAAGAGAGAATAAATTCCTCACTCTGCCTGATATGGGAAAGCCCTTATTAATAATCTGTGTCATCGAGTTCTAGATTCTCTGACAAGGAAGCATTTTATTGGCATCTATCCTGACAAGCCTCCCCTCCTCAGAAAGTGCCGTACTCACATGTTGGACAATGGAAGGAAGTTGCAGTCTGGAATGAAGCTCTATCTTCATTCAATTTCAGAGTAAAACTCCCTCCTCTAGACAACACCGAGGAGCAAAGCAATGTCTCCCCTTTTCCATTCTTCATATTGGAAGGGAGAGATGGGGGAAAACTGTTCACTGATTGCAACTGCAGTGAATCCAGGGAGGGACAAGACTCTGCAAAGGTGCTCAGATGCTCTCTGTCCCTCTTAAATGTATTTTCACTTTTTTCCTTAATTTGGCACATTCATTTGAATACAATTTGCACCCTAGAAATGGATAGCTTCTTTCCTCACGTACACAAATAAAGGGGTAGTTTCTGATGGAACCGAGCAGCATTTAAGGAATTAGCACATTGTTATAAACAGTACATATGTGTTGCTTCACTTTGAGTATATCTATTATTATTCACTGTGGTAAAAGTTTAATGGCTAATATGTTTCACCTTCTAATAACATTCTATATTTCTTGTCATCTTTTTCATTTAATAGAATAGAAGGAAGTTATTCAGCAACTTAAATGGCTTTCTTTTCTCAAGCGGCCTTGATATTTCATTTTAATGTCCTTGATTCAGCTCCATTTGCAGCATCTTTGACAGCATTTTGTTCTATGTCATTGTGTATGGAGGAAAGCTTCACTTAGGTGATTCTTAAGGCTGGCTGACTGCATGACAGTTTTCAGTTTTGGTGTCCTGGATAACGTGTGATCAGAAGGCATCTGGCAGTTTACAGGAATTTGGTGCCTATGCTATGTTCATTTAACAGCACACTTACTTTGTTAATTTTTCTGAAGGATATCAATTGAAAGACCAGGGTTGAACAAGGGAACCACATTTGCTATCCTCCAGTCTTCTGGCACTATTCCTGTAGACAACAAGGACATAAAAATCAAGGCCAATGGCTCTGCAATCTCCTCCCTTGCTTTCCAGAGAATCCTAGGATAAATGCCATCAGGCCCAGGGGACCTATCTATTTTCCCCCTTTCCAGAATTTCCAATACCTCTTCCCTACATACTTCAAAGCTATCCATTCTAATTAATTGTGACTCAATATTCACATCCGCAACAATGTCCTGTTCCTCAGTGAATACTGACAAAAAGTATTCATTCAGTGTCTCCCCAATCTCTTCAGCCTCCATGCGCAATTTCCCACATCTATGCATGACTGGACCTTTTCCTACCCTAGTCATTCTTTTATTCCTAACATACCTATAGAAAGCCTTTGGGTTTTCCCTAATCCTACCAACCAAGGACTTTTCATGTCCCCTCCTTGCTGCTCTTAACTCTCTCTTTAGATCCTCCCTGGCTACCTTATAAACTTCAATCACCCCAATTGAACCTTCACGCCTCATCTTTACATAGGCCACCCTCTTCACTTTAACAAGGGATTCCAATTCATTATTAAACCACAGCTCCCTTACACTACCCTTTACTCCCTGCCTGACAGGTACATACTTATCAAGGACACTCAATAGTTGCTCCTTGAACAAGCTCCACATATCGATTGTGCCCTTCCCTTGAAGCCTACTTTTCCAAGCCACGCATCCTAAGTCATGCCTCACCGCATCATAATTTCCTTGCCCCCAGCTATAACTCTTGCCCTGCAGTGCACACGTATCCCTCTCCATCACCAGAGTAAAAATCACCGAATTGTGGTCACTGTCCCCAAAGTGCCCACCTACCTCCAATTCTAATACCTGGCCTGATTCGTTACCCAGAACCAAATCCAGTACGGCCTCACCTCTTGTTGGCCTGTCAACATATTGTGTCAGGAAACCCTCCTGCACCCATTAGACAAACACCGACCTAGCTAACGTACTCGAGCTATAGCTTTCCCAGTCAATATCTGGAAAGTTAAAGTCCCCTATAACAACCATCCTATTACTCTCACTCTTCTCCTGAATCATCCTCGCAATCCTTTCTTCTATGTCTCTCGGACTATGAGTAGGTCTGTAGAAAACTCCTAACAGGGTGACCTCACCTTTACTATTTCTAACCTCAGCCCAAACTACCTCAAATGGCGAGTCTTCATCCATCGTTCTTTTACCGCTGTAATACTATCCTTGACAAGCAATGCCACACCTCCCCCTCTTTTACCCCCACCTCTGACCCTACTAAAGCATTTAAACCCTGGAACCTGCAACAGTCAGTCCTGTCCCTGTTCTACCCATGTCTCCGTAATAGCCACAAATCGAAATCCCAGGTACCAACCCACGCTGCAAGTTCACCGACCTTATTTCGTATACTTCTCGCATTGAAGTATATACACTTCAAGTCACATTCCTGTTTACAGGCACCCTCCTTCGAGATTGATGCCATGTTCCTAACCTCCCTACACTCAAGGTCCTGCACCCTAAAGCTACAGTCTAGGTACCCATACCCCTGCAGAGTTAGTTTAAACCCCCCAAAAGAGCACTAGCAAACATCCCCCGAAGGATACTGGTGCCCCTCAGGTTCAGGTGTAGACCATCCTGTTTATATAGTTCCCACCTTCCCCAGAAAGAACCCCAGTTATCCAGATACCGGAATCCCTCCCTACTGCACCATCCCTGTATCCATGCATTTAATTGTTCTCTCTCACTATTCCTCGACTCGCTATCACGTGGCAAGGGTAACAAACCAGAGACAACAACTCTGTTTGTTCTAACTCTGAGCTTCCAGCCTAGTTCCCTGAAAGCCTGCCTAACATCCTCATCCTTCTACCTACCTATGTCTTTGGGGCCAACGTGGACTACGACTTCAGGCTGCTCCCCCACCCCCTTAAGGACCCGGAAAACACGATCAGAGACGTCACTTACCCTTGCACCTGGGAGGCAACATACCAATCGTGGGTCTCTCTCGCCCCCACAAAACCGCCTATCTGTGCACCAAACTATCGAGTCCCCAATAACTATTGGTCTGCTCTTCTCCAAACTTCCCTTCTGAGCAACAGGAACAGGCTCCGTGCCAGAGGCCTGAACCCCATTGCTTACCCCTGGTAAGTCACCCCCCCCACCACAATTATCCAAAATGGTATACTTGTTCATGAGTGGAACGACCGCAGGGGGTCGCTGCACTGGCTGCTTTCTCCAAGTTCCCCTCACTGTCACCCATCTGTCTGCAACCTTTGGAATTACTGGTTCCCTAAAGTTCTGATCTATGACCCCCTCCGCCCCCGAATGATTCGAAGTTCATCCAACTCCAGCTCAAGTTCCCGAACACAGTCTTGGAGGAGCTGGAGATGAGTACACTTCCTGCAAGTGTAATCAGCAGGGACGACCATGGCATCCCTCACCTCAAACATGTTGCAAGAGGAACATTGCACTGCCTTCACTACCATCCCTCTAAAAGTAACCTTTAAAAAATGCTAGGTCTAAAGAATAGAACCAGCAAAACGCAGCACTTACCTGCTTACCACAACGGGTCTTATTATCAGGTTAGAGGAGGAGGGCGGGTGGGAGGCACTACCCCTGTAGTGCCTGGGGTCCCTCTCCTGCGCGCCTTTACAGGGAAAAAACACCTACCCAGGTAAGCTTGCGCTACACCAGCTTCTGGGTCCGCTCCGCGCTTTTTTCCCTATAAAGGCGCGCAGGAGAGTCGCGGAGATGTGACTTGACTCTCTAGTCTCCCCAATGTTCTCGAGATCGGTGGAAGTCTTCTTACTGCCGCAGCCCGGGTACGATTCCCGTGCAGAGAGGAAATTTTCAGCAGAGCTACAGGAATGAATCTACGTCTCCCTGGTGGTCTAGTGGTTAGGATTTGGCGCTCTCACCGCCGCGGCCCGGGTTCGATTCCCGGTCAGGGAAGCAGTTTTCAGCGGGTCGACGGGCTATCCAATCGTCTTAAATGCGCTGTACGGTTGTTTATTGATCTTCGTCGTTCCTGGGTGCTGCAGACTGAAGTAGCTCGTTGAAATAGCATCCTGATGCGGATTTGTTTGCATGTGTTGGGATGATTGTTTCTGCAGCTATAAACGAGTGAACAATCCTCACTCTCTCGGCGGAGCAGGACAGGGCTGTTTGTAGACGCGGTTACGTTTGTTTGACAGTTTAAATTTAATTTTTTGTATCCATTGCTCCCGATGCGATCTCTATAACATTGGGGAGACTGGAGAGTCAAGTCACATCCCCGGGACTCGCCTGCGCGCCTTTCTTGGAAAAAAGCGCGGAGCGGACCCAGAAGCTGGTGTAGCTCAAGCTTACCTGGGTTGGTTTTTTTTCCCTGTAAAGGCGCGCAGGAGAGGAACCCTAGGCACTACATGGGTAGTGCCTCCCACCCGCCCTCCTCCTCTAACCTGATAATAAGACCCGTTGTGGTAAGCAGGTAAGTGCTGCGTTTTGCTGGTTCTATTCTTTAGAACCAGCATTTTTTAAAAGTTACTTTTAGTGGGATGGTAGTGAAGGCAGTGCAATGTTCCTCTTGCGACATGTTTGAGGTGTGGGATGCCATGGTCGTCCCTGCTGATTACACTTGCAGGAAGAGCTCCTCCAAGACTGTGTTCGTGATCTTGAGCTGTAGTTGGATGAACTTCGAATCATTCGGGAGGCGGAGGGGGTCATAGATCAGAACTTTAGGGAAGTAGTAATTCCAAAGATTGCAGACAGGTGGGTGACAGTGAGGGGAACTTGGAGAAAGCAGCCAGTGCTGCGACCCCCTGCGATCGTTCCCCTCGAGAACAAGTACACCATTTTGGATACTTGTGTGTTGGAAGACTTACCAGGGGTAAGCAATGGGGTTCAGGCCTCGGCACGGAGCCTGTTCCCGTTGCTCAGAAGGGAAGGTTGGAGAAGAGCAGAGCAATAGTTATTGGGGACTCGATATTTTGTGGCACAGATAGGCGGTTTTTTCGGGGCGAGAGAGACTCACGATTGGTATGTTGCCTCCCAGGTGCAAGGGTAAGTGACGTCTCTGATCGTGTTTTCCGAGTCCTTAAGGGGGTGGGGGAGCAGCCCGAAGTCGTGGTCCACATTGGCACCAACGACATAGGTAGGAAGAGGGATGAGGATGTTAGGCAGGCTTTCAGGGAGCTAGGTTGGAAGCTCAGAGTTAGAACAAACAGAGTTGTTGTCTCTGGTTTGTTACCCGTGCCACGTGATAGTGAGTCGAGGAATAGTGAGAGAGAACAGTTAAATGCGTGGCTACAGGGATGGTGCAGGAGGGGGGGTTCCAGTATCCGGATAACTGGGGTTCTTTCTGGGGAAGGTGGGACCTCTATAAACAGGATAGTCTACACCTGAACCTGAGGGGCACCAGTATCCTTAGGGGGACGTTTGCTAGGTATCTTTGGGGGAGGGGGTTTAAACTAACTCTGCAGGCGCATGGGAACCTAGACTGTAGCTTTAGGGTGCAGGACCTTGAGTGTAGGGAGATTAGGAGCATGGCATCAATCTCGAAGGAGGGTGCCTCTAAACAGCAATGTGACTTGAAGTGTATATACTTCAATGCGAGAAGTATACGAAATAAGATAGGTGAACTTGCAGCGTGGGTGGGTATCTGGGATTTTGATGTTGTGGCTATTACTGAGACATGGGTAGACAAGGGACAGGATTGGCTGTTGCCGGTTCCTGGGTTTAAATGTTTTAGTAGGGTCAGAGGTGGGGGTAAGAGAAAGGGAGGTGTGGCATTGCTTGTCAAGGATTACAGCTGTGGAAAGGACGATGGATGAAGACTTGCCATCTGAGGTACGTTGGGCTGAAGTTAGAAATAGGAAAGGAGAGGACACCCTGTTAGGAGTTTTCTATAAGCCTCCTAATAGTGCTAGAGATGTAGAAGAAAGGATTGCGAGGGTGATTCAGGAGAAGAGTGATAGTAATAGGGTGGTTGTTATGGGGGCTTTAACTTTCCAGATATTGACTGGGAAAGCTATAGCTCGAGTACGTTAGATGGGTCGGTGTTTATCTAATGTGTGCAGGAGGGTTACCTGACACAATATGTTGACAGGCCAACAAGAGGTGAGGCCGTACTGGATTTGGTTCTGGGTAACGAATCAGGCCAGGTGTTAGAATTGGAGGTAGGTGGGCACTTTGGGGACAGTGACCACAATTCGGTGATTTTTACTCTGGTGATGGAGAGGGATACGTGTGCACTGCAGGGCAAGAGTTATAGATGGGGGCAGGGAAATTATGATGCGGTGAGGCATGACTTAGGATGCGTGGCTTGGAAAAGTAGGCTTCAAGGGAAGGGCACAATCGATATGTGGAGCTTGTTCAAGGAGCAACTATTGAGTGTCCTTGATAAGTATGTACCTGTCAGGCAGGGAGGAAAACGTCGTGTGAGGGAGCCGTAGTTTAATAATGAATTGGAATCCCTTGTTAAAGCGAAGAGGGCGGCCTATGTAAAGATTAGGCGGGAAGGTTCAATTGGGGCGATTGAGAGTTATAAAGTAGCCAGGGAGGATCTAAAGAGAGAGTTAAGAGCAGCAAGGAGGGGGCATGAAAAGTCCTTGGTTGGTAGGATTAGGGAAAACCCAAAGGCTTTCTATAGGTATGTCAGGAATAAAAGAATAAGTAGGGTAGGAATAGGTCCAGTCAAGGATAGTCGTGGGAGGTTGCGCATGGAGGCTGAAGAGATTGGGGAGACACTGAATGAATACTTTCCAGCAGTATTCACTCAGGAACAGGACATTGTTGCCGATGTGAATATTGAGTCACAATTAATTAGAATGGATGGCTTTGAGGTATGTAAGGAAGAGGTGTTGGAAATTCTGGAAAGGGTGAAAATAGATAAGTCCCCTGGGCTTGATGGCATATATCCTAGGATTCTCTTGGAAGCAAGGGAGGAGATTGCAGAGCCATTGGCCTTGATTTTTATGTCCTCGTTGTCTACAGGAATAGTGCCAGAAGACTGGAGGATAGCAAATGTGGTTCCCTTGTTCAAGAAGAGGAGTAGGGATAACTCTAGTAACTATAGGCTGGTGAGTCTCACTTCTGTTGTGGGCAAAGTCTTAGAGAAAATTGTAAGGGATAGAATTTATGAACATCTGGATAGGAAAAATGTGATCAAGTATAGTCAGCATGGTTTTCTGAAGGGCAGGTCGTGCCTCACAAACCTTATTGAATTCTTTGAGAAGCTGACTACGGAGGTGGACGAGGGTAAAGCGGTAGATGTGGTGTATATGGATTTCAGTACGGCGTTGAATAAGATACCCCATGGTAGGCTACTGCACAAAATACGGAGTTATGGCATTGAGGGTGCGTTGGAGGTTTGGATTGGTAATTGGCTGGCTGGAAGAAGGTAGAGGGTAGTAGTTGATGGTAAAGGTTCATCTTGGAGTGCAGTTACCAGCGGTGTTCTGCAAGGTTGTGTTTTGGGACCATTGCTGTTTGTCAATTTTATAAATGACCTGGAGGAGGGGCCAGAAGGTTGGGTGAGCAAGTTTGCGGATGATACGAAAGTTGGTGGAGTTGTTGACAGTGAGGAAGGATGTGGCAGGTTACATGAGATATAGTTAAGCTGCGGAGCTGGGCAGAAAGTGGCAAATGGAGTTCAATGTAGGTAAGTGTGAAGTGATTCACCATGGTAAGAGTAACAAGAAGATGCAGTACTGAACTAATGGTCGGATACTTGGTAGTGTGGATGAGCAGAGCGATCTTGGTGTCCATGTACACAGATCTCCGAAAGTTGCCACCCAGGTAAATAGTGCTGTGAAGAAGGCATATGGCGTACTGGCTTTTATTGGTAGAGGAATTGAGTTCCAGAGTCCTGAGGTCATGTTGCAGTTGTATAAGACTCTGGTGCGGCCGCATCTGGAGTATTGTGTGCAGTTTTGGTCGCAATACTATAGGAAGGATGTGGAGAAACAGGAACGGGTGCAGAGGAGGTTTACCAGGATGTTGCCTGGTATGGTAGGAAGATCGTATGAGGAAAGACTGAGGCACTTGGGGTTTTTTTTCCATTGGAGAAAGGAAGGTTTAGGAGTGACTTGATAGAGGTGTACAAGATGATTAGGGGTTTAGATAGGGTTGGCAATGAGAACCTTTTCCACGGAAGGAGTCAGCTATTACGAGTGGGCATAGCTTTAAATTAAGGGGTGGTAAATATAGGACAGGTGTTAGGGGTAGCTTCATTACTCAGCGAGTCGTGAGTTCATGGAATGCCCTGCCAGTAGCAGTGGTGGACTCTCCCTCTTTATGGGCATTTAAACGGGCATTGGATAGGCATATGGAGGATAGTGGGCGAGTGTATGTTAGGTGGGCTTGGATCGGCGAAACATCAAGGGCCAAAGGGCCTGTACTGCGCTGTAACTTTCTTTGTTCTATGTTCTATGAAGCTGCATCAGGATAATATTTCAACGAGCCACTACACACTGCAGCACAGAGAAACTACAAAGAGCAGAAGAGAACGATGTATGTAGTGTATTTAAGGAGAACAGGTACCTAATAAACCCAGTCCGCCGATTTCTCAATGATGCTTCCAAGTTGACTTCAAAAATTCGTTTTGTCCTACCATTTTTTCCTATTTTATTTTGTGAGTTCTAAAAGCTTTCGCAATCCTCTGACTTGAGTATTGGAGTTGGGAAGTTACGTTGTGGCTGGACAGAACACTGGAATATTGTGAAATACTTTTGGAATATTGTGTGTAATTCTGGTCTCCCTCCTATCAGAAGGGTTCTGTGAAATTTGAAAGGGTTCTGAATCACCAATGTGTCCACAGAGAGGAGAGGCCCTTCTGCTGCCCTGAGTGCGGGAAGGCCTTTCATGATTCCTCTGCCATGCGGACGCACCAGTTGGTCCACACCCGGGACGGCTGTTCTCATGCCCTGAGTGCGAGATGGCTTTCAACAGTTCTTCCCACCTGCTGAGACACCAGTGGGTCCACACCGAGGAGAGGCCGTCCTTCTACCCCGAATGCAGGAAGGACTTTGCTCTTTCTTCTGACCTGATGGCCCACTGGTGGGTCCACATAGGGGAGAGGTTGTTGAGTTGCTCTAAGTGCAGGAGGCCTTCATCAAACCTCGGACCTGCATATCTTTGGACAGGACCACCCAGAGAAAACCCACGCAGACACTGGGAGGATGCGCAAACTCCTCACAGACAGTCACCCAAGGCTGGAATCAAACCTGGATCTGTGGCACAGTGAGGCTGCAGTTGTAACCACTGAGCCACTACATATTGCAACCCGAAGTAGGCAAGCAGGAGGTTGGGAGAATACAGCAAGCCAGGCAGCACCAGGATGTGGAGTAGTCAGCATTTTGGGTATTAACCCTTCTTCAGGACTGAAACGTTGACTTCTCTATGAGAAACGGTTTACAGAATGTTGCTGGGGGTTGGAGGGTTTGAGCTCCAGGGAGAGTCTGAATAGGCTGGGGCTGTTTTCATTGGAGCATCGGAGGTAGAGAAGTGACCTAACACAAGTTACAAATTCATGAGAGGGATGGACAGGGTAAAAGACAAGGTATTTTCCGTGGGATGGAGGACTCCAGAACTTGAAGGCATAGGTTTAGGGTGAGAGGTGAAATACATTAAAGGGACAACTTCTTCATGAAGAGGGTGGTACATACATGAAATGAGCTGCCAGAGTATATGGGTCAGGTGCTGTCAAATGGGACTAGATTAATTTAGGTTATCAGGTCAGCATGGAAAAGTTGGACTGAAGGGTCTGTTTCCATGTCATATATGTCTCTGACTACTGGTCCTGATGTTAGTTTAAAAGAGAGTCCAAGTAACTTTGAAAACTTCAATCTTGTTGAGCTCACCTCCTCAAATGTTTCAAATGACTCCCTCCAAACATGCTGAGTTGGACAAAGTATCCCATCAAGTTCAACACAAACCCAGAGTTGATGAAGTCAGAAGTCACACGATACCAAGGGAACCAAAACTGATCGCAATATTCCAGGTGCAGCCTCATCAACGTTCTGTATAACTACACTATATCTTGCCAACATATACTCAATTCCCTAACTTTTGAAGGTTAGTGTGTCTAAACCTTTCTTCACTGCCTTGTGTAGCTATGTTATCAGAGATATAGGATCGACTTTAAACTGATCCACAATCCAGCGACTGGGAGCACTGAAGCAGAGTAGTGCAGCATGAGTGTGCTGGGCACATAACCCAGAGGTCGATTGGTCAAAACCATGTGATGCTATTGCTCAATGTCTCCAAAAGTTGCTTTCCTTGGCAAAGGTGCTCTGTTCTGTATCTTGCCTTTGCATCTGCTTCCCAAAGCTTCTTCAGTGGAGGAGTGACAGTGGCAGCTGGAGCCCAGGAGCTCAACAACCCACCGGAGCTGGAGGAAGCTCCGAGCTCCAAAGTAGGGGGGGGGGGGGGTGCAACTGGAGGCTGGATTTGCTCAAGGCTTGTATCGATTAACTTATTTAAATGTAACCTACTGTATGGGGATTTGGTTCACCTTAAAACTGGAGGATCATGTCAGAGTGTTTGTTTATATTGAGCAGTTGTAGTTGGTAAAATACACTCCCTGGAGAAACACCTTCTATGATGCTGCATTTCTTGCCTTCTGCCCTTTCCCCATTTCTTATCTCCCATCTTGATTGTATTTTTTTTGGGTCAAATTTGATTTCATATTTATCTGACTTGGTATTCACTGTGTGCTATTAATTTGTTTGTTCGAATGTTGTAAGTCAAAATTAATGGTGTAATTTCATTTCTGATGTCAGAGTTTGACATTGAATGTGTAGGTGTGAATACCAGTAAGTTGTGAAAATAAATCAATAACTTGTGATTTTACAGCAAAAAGAGCAGTTCACCGCTATCAATAGCATTGTCTCATTTGAAGGGGATGAGTTGAGCCTGACCAACAATTTCAAACAGTCACCCAATTTTATTAATATTTTCGTTATCTTCATTGAAGATAATAACTGCGGCATGCTAAAATTTACACAATTTGTTTTAAGATTTATTTATATATCCATTGCTCTGCCACATTGGGGAGACTGGATGCCAACTTGCAGAACATTTCAGGGAACAGCTCTAGGACTCCAAACCTAAACGATCCCACCGCCCTGTGGCTGAATATTTTAACTTCCCCTCCCACTGCGTCAAGGGCATGCACGTCCTGTGCCGCATCCCCTCAAAGCTCCAGCTACCTGACCCTTGTAGGAAGAACAGTTCATCTTCCGCCTTAGGACCCACCAACTACATGGGATCAATATCGATTTCACCAGTTTCCATATTTCCCCCCACCCTCACTCCCACACCACGCGCCTTGTCCCAGATCCAAATTTCCAACTCGGCATTGGCCTCTTGAGCTGTCCTACATTTTCATCTTGCTTCCCACCTATTCGCTCCACTCTCCTGTCTTACCTCTCATGATAAATCAGCACCTCCATCGACCTATTTCATTCACAGTTACCTCCCCTCCATCCCCATCCCCTTCCCAATTATCTCTCAGCCCCGTTGGACCAACCTTCATTCCTGATGAAGAACCTATGCTGTAAACCAAGACTGTGGTGAAGGAACATCCTTAATAAGAAAGAGTTCCCAATTCAGACTGATTCCCCATTTGTTCCCCCGTTCTTCTAGAAATAAGAAATGTCTTTTCTTCCACTAGAAAGTGGTCTTACACTTTGCGGTGTCTGAAGTGTTATACAACTCCACTTTTTTGCCTACCTTTTAAGAATCCTTTCAACCTGTTTTTCGGACAATGGTGGCGATGACCAAAAGTAATCATTTCACTCCTCTTCAATGCCTCATTTCTCCTCCTAGGAACCACTTTGACATGTTGTCTGAGTGTGCTTGGTTTTCAAAATGTAATTTGGCCATTGAAGTAAACAGGGTTAGTCTTTATCGATCGCTAGCTTTGTTGCACTAACTGTAATTATCCACCAATTTGCCTTTTGTTTGTTCCACCAAAGCTGGAAACAATGATCTGTATTTATTTTGCACTCAGGTGTGAAAAATCATCCCAAGGGTCGTCATATTATTATAGTTGATTGAAGCTGTAACAGGAGGCATTCTGTGGCAGTTTGAGACTAAAATCTTGGCTGGAAAGAATGTAGATTGATCATGAAAGTCAAAAAGCAGAATCTCTGGCCACAATCTATCAGTCTTGCTTGATTAATTGGTGGCTCTTCAAAAGCACTTCCAAGCCATCACCTCAACTACCAAGAGCAGGTAAGTGTGAACACAGCATTCCAACTGTGAAATATATCGCATTGCTTCTTTGTTATTGATCAAAAACCTGGAATTCGCTCCTGAACATTATTGTAGACCAAATCATAATGTGAAGCAATTTAAGTGGCAGCTCAGCACCACTTTTCCAAGGACAGTTTGGGAAGGGTTGTTGGCAGAGCCAATGATATTCACATCTCATGAAATAATAAGCAAAGAGGCATAGATAGAGGATTGGCTAACCAATGATACAATTGGGATAAGGGGCATGTTCAGGATAGCAACTTGTAACCAGTAGTGTGCCACAGAGATCAGTGCTGGGGCCAAAATGATTTACAATATGTATTATTTACAATTATTTACTTGGATAAGTAAAGTGAATGCATTATTGTCAAGATTCCAGAAAAGATGGTTGATGGGAAGGCAGGTGGTGAGAAGACATGAAATATCTGCAGAGGTTTATAGACAGGTTAACCAAATGGCAAATGGAATAGAATTTGGGGAAATGAGGTTGTGCACTTTGCCAGGAGGAACAGTGCTGAATGTTAAATGGAGAAAGCTGTTGAATAGAGGGATTTGGAAGCCCATACCCATGCATCTCTTCATCCAAGTTCAGCGAATAATAGGGAAGGCAATGGGAGGTTGACCTTTAAATAGAGTATAACATTCGGGAGGTTATAGTGAACCTATGTCAGGCACCAGTCAGGCCACAACTGAACACTGGGTGGGTCCTTTACCCAAGGAAAGATATACTGGCTTTGGAGGCAGTCCAGAGAAGGTTGACCAGGATGGAAAGAATATCATATGAAGAGAAGTGAATAGGTTGGGCCTATACTTCTTAGAAGTGAGAAGATTTAGAGGTAACCTTATTTTCACATAAACGATTCTGAGGAGACTTGACAGGCTTGATGTGGAAAAGTTTACCTTTATGGGTGAGCCTAACACCAGAGGGAATAACCTGCAAATGAGAGATTGCATGTTGAAGAAAGATAGGAATTTTTACTGAGGGCAGTAAATCTGTGGAACACGTTACTACAGAGGGTTGTTGAGGTTGGGTCGTTAAGTACATTCAAGGCTGTGAGTTTTTGTTTAACTAGTGAGGAAATTGAGGATTATGTGGAAATAGCAGGAAAGTGGAGTTGATGTTTACCAGAGCAAACGTGATCTGAATAAATGGCAGAATTGATTCAATGAGCTGAATTAAATAGTTAAGAATAAAGGGGAAAAGGATACAACTGGCAACTACAGGCCAGTCAGTGTTGGAAATTAGAGATTGGACGGAGTTGGTGGCATTTTGGCATTGTTACTGGATTTAACATCTGGAGATTCAAATTGATGCTGCTATGTCCCCGATGCACTTTGGAATCAATTAATATATCTGGAATATAACGCTTATCGCTGCTTTGGTGATCTTAGCAATTGATATAAAGACCTATCTTGTTAAGGAAGGAAATCTTTAGTCCTCACCCAGTTTGGCGATTGTGTCAATCTTGATCCACAGTAATGTGATTAACTCGTAACTGCCTCTGAAATGGCCCTTGGTATTTCTGGGAGATAACGTGCCACATCCCATGAGTGAATAAAGGAAAATATTCAGCAGAAAATTGTCACTGAAGTGAAGATTGTGATCTAGTGATAGTGGTTGAGTAACCCAGAGATCTAGGTCTTCTGAAAACAAAAAGTCAAATCCCATCATGGCAGCTCGTGGAATTTATGTTCAACTAATAAAAAGATCTGGAAGTGAGAGTTTGTCTCAGTACTGGCCACCAGGGAACCATTATTGATGAAAACAATGAACTGCAGATGTTGGACATCGGAAACAAAAGGCACATTGCTGGGGCATTGCAGCAGATCTGGCAGCATCTGTGGAGAGAAAACAGTTATTGTTTTGAATCCAGCCAGTTTTGAAGGGCCATTGGACACAAAACATTAACACTAATCTCTTTGTAGATGTTGCCAGAACTGTTCTGTTTCACCAACCATTATTGATCGATGTGTAATTATTCCTTTATGGAGGAAAATCTACTATTCTTTAACACTGTGCGTGCACCAGGGACCATGTGATTCCAGACCTACTACAGTGTGGGGTTGACCCTCAGCTGCCTTCTCGCATGTAATCAATTACTCGGTCCAAGTGACATCAGGGACGGTGAGAAAATGTTGCACATGTTTGCAAAAATCATATGCCGCAATTTCTTTGTACAAGAAAAGCACCAGTTAACGAAGGACAGCCAAGACAAATTGCTATGGGAAGGTCATGCCCAACTGGTTTCATTTCCTTGTAGTAATACCAGAATTGTAAGTATTTTTAAAAGTCGTGTTCAGAGGTTACAAAGCTGTAGGAATACTGAAAGGGTTCAGAAAAGATTTACAAGGACGCTGCCGGGGTTGGAGAGTTTGAGCGCAAGGAAAAGGCTGGACAGACACGAGCTATTTTCCCTGGAGCTTTGGAGGCTGAGGGATGACTTTATAGAACTTCATAAAATCATGAGGAGCATTGATAGGGTAAATATGAAAGGTCCTTTACCTGGGGTGGGGGGAGTCAAAAACTAGAGTGCATAGGTCTAACTGAACATGTGGCTGCAAGGATGGTGTAGGAGGGAGGGTTTCAGGTTCTTGGATAATTGGGGTTCATTTTCGAGTTTTTTTTATAGACTTCCGCAGAGTTCCAGGGAGGTGGAAGGGAGGATAAGCAAAATTATTCTGGGTAGAAGTGAATGGAACAGGGTGGCCATTATGGGGGACTTTAACTTCCCCAACTTTGACTGGAAATGCTATAACTCTAGTACGTTGAATGGGCCTGTTTTTGTCCAATGTGTACAGGAGGGTTTCCTGACACAGTATGTCGAAGGACCGAGAAGAGGCCACATTGGATCTGGTGCTTGGTAATGAACCAGGCCAGGTGTTTGATTTAGTGGTAGATGAGCAATTTGTAGAGAGTGACCATAATTCAGTTGCATTTACTTTAGCGATGAAAAGGTTTAGGTACATGCCACAGGTCAAGAGTTGTCGGTGGGGCAAGGGCAATTATAATGCGATTAAGCAGGAATTAGGATGCATAGAATGGAGTAGCAAAATGCAGGGCGTGCAGACAATGGAAATGTGGAGCTGGTTTAAGGAACAGATATTGCATGTCCTTGATAGGTATGTCCCTGTCAGGCAGGGAGTCAGTGATATGGTAAGGGAACCGTGGTTTACAACAGAAATTGCATCTCTTCTTACAAAGAAGAAGGAGGCTTTTGTGTTGATGAGGCAAGATGGTTCAGATGAGGCGATGGAGAGTTACAGATCAGCTCGGAAGGATTTAAAGAGACAGATTCTGGATTAGTGGTGCTGGAAAAGCACAGCAGTTCAGGCAGCATCCGAGGACCAGTAAAATCGACGTTTTGGCACCTGGATACCCCGTGCTGGCCTATTACCTGCCCTCGATCTCTTCATTTCCAACTGCCACCAGGACATTAACCACCTCAACCTGTCGACCCCCCTCCCCACTCCAACCTTTCATCCTCACAACGCACAGCCCTCCACTCCCCCTGCTCCAATCCCAACCTCACCATCAAACCAGCAGATAAAGGGGTGCAGTGGTAGTCTGGTGCACTGAGCTCTACACCGCTGAAGCCAGAGGCCAACTCGAGGACACCTCCTCCTACCGCTCCCTCGACCATGACCCCACCCCCATCACCAAACCATCATCGGCCAGACCATACAGAACCTCATCACCTCAGGAGATCTCCCACCCACAGCTTCCAACCTCATAGCCCAGGAACCCTGCACTGCCCAGTTCTACCTCCTTTCCAAGATCCACAAGCCTGACCAGCCTGGCTGACCCATTGTCTCAGCATGCTCCTGCCCCACTGAACCCATCTATACCTACCTCGACACTGTCCTATCCCCCCAGCCCAGGAACACCCCACATACGTTCGAGTCACCACCCATACCCTCCACTTCCTCCAAGACTTCAGTTTCCCCAGCCCCCAAAGCCTCATCTTCACCATGGGTATCCAGTCCATCGACACCTCCATCCCCCATGACCAGGGCCTCCAAGCCCTCCGTTTCTTCCTATCCCGACGTCCCCAACAGTACCCTTCCACCGACACTCTCATTCATTTGGCTGAACTGGTCCTCACACTTACCAATTTCTCCTTCGAATCCTCCAACTTCCTCCAGACCAAAGGGGTAGCCATGGGCACCCGTATGGGCCCCAGCTATGCCTGTCTCTTTGTTGGCTAGATAGAACAGTCCATCTTCCGGAATTATACCGGCAGCACTCCCCATGTCTTCCTCCGCTTCATTGATGACTGTATTGGCGCAACCTCGTGCTCTTGCGAGGAGATTGAGCAATTCTTCAACTTTACCAACACGTTCCACTCTCTTAAATTTACCTGGACCATCTCTGATACCTCCCTCCCCTTCCTGGACCTCTCCATCTCCATTAATGTCGACCGACTTGACACCGACATTTTTTACAAACCCACCGACTCCCACAGCTACCTGGATTACACCTCTTCCCACCTTACCTCCTGCAAAAATGCCATCTCGTATTCCCAATTCCTCCACCTCCACCGTATCTGCTTCCAGGAGGACCAGTTCCAATACAGAACACACCAGATGGCCTCCTTCTTTCAAGACCGCAATTTCCCTCCCCACGTGGTTAAAGGTGCCCTCCAACGTGTCTGGTCCACATCCCGCACCTCCGCCCTCAGACCCCACCCCTCCAACGTAACAAGGACAGAACTCCCCCATGTGCACATCTTCCACCCTACCAAGCTTCACATAAACCAAATTACTCGACGACATTTCCGCCACCTCCAAACGGACCCCACCACCAGAGATATATTTCCCTCTCCACCCCTTTCCGCCTTCCACAAAGACCATTCCCTCCGTGACTACCTGGTCATGGCTACGCCGCCCAATAATCCACTCTCCTGTCCTGGCATCTTCCCCTGCCACGGCAGGAATTGCAAACCCTGGGCCCACATCTCCTCCCTCTCCTCCATCCAAGGCCCTAGAGGAGCCTTCCACATTCATCAAAGTTTTACCTGCACATCCACCAATATCATTTATTGTATCCGTTGCTCCCGATGCGGTCCCCTGTACATTGGGGAGACTGGACGCCTCCTGGCAAAGCGCTTGAAGGAGCATCACTGGGGCACTCGCACGAATCAACCACACCGCCCTGTGGCCCAACATTTCAACTCTCCCTCACACTCTGCCAGGACATGGAGGTCCTGGGCCTCCTTCACCGTCGCTCCCTCACCCACCCAACGCCTGGAGGAAGAACGCCTCAACTTCCGCCTTGGAACACTTCAACCCTAGGGCATCAATTTGGGCTTCAACAGTTTCCTCATTTCCCCTTCCCCCACCTCACCCCAGGTCCAAACTTCCATGACGTGCCCTACCTGCCTATCTTCCTTTTCACCTCTCTACTCCTTCGTCCTCCCTGACATATCATCTTCATCCCACCCCCATCCACCCTCTGTACTCCTTCATCCCCACCCCCACTCACCTATTGTACTCTATGCTCATTTTTCCTCACCCCCACCCTCCTCTCATTTAGCTCGTATTCCTTCAGGCACTCTGCCTGTATTCCTGATGAAGGGCTTTTGCCCGAAACGTCCCGAGCTCTTACCTCTGATACAGGACACTGACTTCAGTATGTGTCATTACTGAGAGTGCTGATGTTCCCTTGTGTAATATCAACAACTTAGCAGCTTCTGACACCTCTTGCTCCTTTGTTACCTCTAAACACAATATGCCAATGTGTTCTGGGGAGGCGATGGCCGACTTTATTGTCAGCAGACTATTCACATAGGTAATGTTCTGGGGACCTGGTTTCAAAACCTGCCACGGCAGATGCTGGAATCTGAATTCAATATAAATCTGGTATTAAGAGTCTAATGATGAAACCGTTGTGATTTGTTGTAAAATCTTATTTGGTTTCCTGCTGTCCGAACCTGGTCTGATCTACTTATGATTTCAGATCCACTGTCAGCTGGTTGAATCTTCACTGCCCTTTCAGTCGATTCTTAAAGCTCATCTTTTTTAACTATGATATTGCCAGAATGATTTATAGACGGCATAGGCTGGGACTTCCTTTCACTGGAGTGTAGAAGGTTGAGGGTGGAGATTATGAAGGTTTATGAAGTCATGAGGGACAAAGATAAGGTGAATAACCAGTGTCTTTTCCCTAAGGGAAGGGAAGTTCAAAACTTGGGAGAATATTTCTAAGATGACAGGGAGAAGATTGTAAAAGGACGTGAGGGAGGGGGAACTTTTTTACATTGAGGGTGGTTCGTGTGGGAATGAACTATCAGAGGGAGTGGTGGATGCAGGTAATGTGACAATGTTTAAAATTATTTGGATAAGTACATATGAGCCAAACACAGGAGGGTGGGTCTAATCTAATCTTCCCCCAGATATTCAGAGCCACGCCTATCATTGTTGTGTGGCATGTGTGACAGCTGCTACAAGACGTCCCAACTCCTGAACTCAATGCTCTGACCAATGAAAGCAAACATGCCAAAAGCCTTCTACACCACTCTGTCTACCCACGACTCCATTTTCTAGGAGCTAATACCCGCAACCCTAGATCTCTTGGTTCAAAATACTGCATATGAAACAGATTTGCTGCTTGTTGGTAGACGTTAATATTTGGTGCACATCTCTCCTCTAATTTGGTATTTTATACTGAATGCCATCACTGATGAAGTCCAGTGTGCCAAAACCTGAACTTCAAAATCCCTCTGTTCAACTACACTCAAGGTCCTGCCATTCACCATGTAAATCCTACCTTGATTTGACTGTATAAAATGTAAGACCTCATACTTAGCTATATTAAACTCCATTTGCCAATGACTTAAACCTATGCAATCTAGTTCTGGACTCGCCCTCCCCAGGGAAAAGATCCTTCCAATTTACCCTATCCATGCCCTCATGATTTTATAAACATCTATAAAGTCAACCCTCACCATTCAAAACTTCCGGGAAAATGACCCCAGTCGATTCAGCCTCTTCCTGTAGCTCAAACCTTCCAACCCTGGCAGCATCCTTGTAAATGTTTTCTGAACCCTTTCAAGGTTCACAACCTCCTTCCTGTAGCAGAGAGCCCAGAATTGCCTGCAGTATTCCAACAGTGGTGTAATCAATGTCCTCTGTGAAGAGGATTTAAAAAAATATAACTACAAGCAAATCAGGTTAGTTGGGCATGACTTTCCCATAGCAGTTTGGTTTGGCTGTCCCTTATTAATCTATGTTTTTTATCAGTTATGAGAAAATATTTTGTGGGATGTGATGATTGTGAGCACATCCAACATTTGCTCATTGTCCCTCATGGCCCTTGGACAGAGTAACTGTGACTACATGCTAGAAGGCAGTTGAGAGTCAACCACATTATAGTAGGTCTGGAGTCACACGGTGTGTGTGTGTGTGTGTGCACGCACGCACGTTAATACATGCATGCAGGGTTCATGAATGGTAGATTTCCTGCCTTAAAAAGGACAGTTTCTGGAGAAACACAACAGTTCTGGTAGCATCTATGAAGAGACAACAGTGTTACTGCTTTGAGTCCGGTGGTCCTTCAAAACTTGGCTGGATTCAAAACATTAACTGGTTTCTCTCCACAGATGCTGCCAGACCTGCTGCGTTTCCCCAGCAATTTTGCCTTTTATTGCTGATCTCCAACATCTGCAATTCATTATTTTAGTGACTAACTGTTTCCTGGTTGCCAGGACCGAGAGAAACTTTCACTTCCAGATCTTTTTATTAGTTGAACATAAATTCCACCAGCAGCCATGATGGGATTTGAAATTGTGTTCTCAGAAGACCTAGATCTCTGGGTTGCTCAACCATTATCACTAGATCACAATCTTCACTTCAGTGACAATTTTCTCCTGACTATTTTCCTTTATTCATTCATGGGATGTCGGCACTTTGTCTCCCACTATTATTCTGGTAAACATCAACTTCACTTTCCCGCTGTTTCCCCATAATCTCAATTCCCTTTCTGATTAAAAAAAATGTTAGTTTTGAATGCACTTAACAATCCAGGCTCAACAGCTGTCCTAAACATGCAATCCCTTATTTGCAGGTTATTTTCTTCGGTTCTAAACTCACCCACAAGGGTAAACTTTCCCACATCTAGCCTGTCACGTCTCCTCAGAATCTTGTTTGTGACAAGATGGTTACCTCGAAATCTTCTAACTTCTATTAACAACAGGTCCAACCTATTCATTTCTCCTCATATGACATTATTTCCATCCCTGATATCATCCTGGTCAACCTTCTCTGGACTGCCTCCAATGCCAGTATATCTTTCCTTAGCTGAAAGTCCCAAAACTCTTCCCAGTATTCAGTTGTGCCCTAATTGGTGTCTGATTTAGGTTCGCTATAACCTCCCTACTTTTATACTCCATTTAAAAACCAACATCCCATTTGCCTTCCCTATTACTCACTGAACTTGGATGAAGTGGTCATGGATGCGAGCTTCCAAATCCTCCTATTCAGCAGATTTCTCCATTTAACATCCAGCACTTTTCCTTCAGGCAAAGTGCAAAACCTCATTTTCCCACATTCTATTCCATCATTTGCTTAACCTGTCGATATCCCACTCCATGTCATCCTCACCACCTGCATTCCAATCAGCTGTCTCTACTGCAGTCTTGGCAATAGTACATTCACTTGACTTAGATATGTGATTCATATCCATATTGTAAATAATTTTGGCCCCAGCACTGGTCCCTGTGGCACGCTGCTAGTGACAGGTTCCAATCCTGAACATGCCCCTGACCCCGACTGTATCATTGGTTAGCCAATCACCTGTCCATACGATTAGACTGTCTCCAATATCATGTGCATATCATTGGCTCTGCCAGCAAATCTTCCCAAACTGTCCTTGAAAAAGTGGTGGTGAGCTGCCTCTTAAATTGCTTCACAAATATGATGTGGTCTATAATAAAGGTTCAGGAGCGAGTTCCAGGATTTTTATCAATAACATCGAAGTAATGCGTGTATGTCACAGTTGGAATGTTGTTTTCACACTTATCTGCTCTTGCTGGTTGAAGTGATGGAGTGGAAGTTGCTCTTGAAGAGCCGCCACTCATATAACCAAGCCAGACAGATCGATTGTGGCCAGAGACTCTGCCATTTTGACTTCTCATCAATCTACATTCTTTCCATCCAAGTTTTAGTCACATCAAACTGCCACACTTTGCTGTTATGGCCTCAGTAAACTATAATAACGTGAAGATCGCTGGGATGATTTTCTACATCCGACTGCAATATAAACACAGATCATTGTTTCCAGTTTTGGTGGAACAAAAGACATGGTATTGGGGGATAATTACAGTTAGTGCAAATGCAGCTAGCCATCGATAAATATTAATCCTGTTCACTTCAATGGCCAAATTTCAATTCAGAAACCAAGTGCACTCGGCTGCTTGTAACATAGACAACATGACAAAATGGCTCATAGGAGGAGAAATGGGACATTGAGGAGGAGTGAAATGCTCGCTTTTGGTCACCTTCACAATTGTTAGAAAAACAGGTTGAAAGGATTCTTAAAAGGTGGCTGAAGTAATGGTATGGCATAACACTTCAGACAGCGCAAAGTGAAAGATCATTTTCTAGTGGAAGAAAAAGACATTTCTTATTTCTGAAAGAAC
Organism: Hemiscyllium ocellatum; assembly: GCF_020745735.1. NCBI lineage: Eukaryota > Metazoa > Chordata > Chondrichthyes > Orectolobiformes > Hemiscylliidae > Hemiscyllium > Hemiscyllium ocellatum. Next base: position 128,142 of record NW_026867496.1, read on the forward strand.
TGGGAAACAGAAGACGAAATGAAATCTGACTTGAGAGCTATTTCCTATTTTTTGAAGATGTTGCTTCATCACAGTCTTGGCTTAGAGCGGAAGCTCTTCATCAGGAATAAAGGGTGCCCCAGGAGGGCTGATGGATAAATGGGAAGGAAGTGAGGCTTGGGGAAATGCAGCTGGGAGTGCAATAGGTAGATGGAGGTAGGGATTGATGGTGATAGGTCAGAGATGAGGGTGGAGCAAATAGGTGAGAAACAAGGTGGACAGGTATGACAGGTCAAGAGGTTGGTGTCGAATTCGAAGGATGGATCTGGGACAAGTGGGGGAGAGGAAATGAGGAAACTGATTAAATTTACATTGATCCCATGTAGTTGGATGGTCCCAAGGCAGAAGATGAGGGGTTTTTCCTACAAGCGTCGTGTAGCAAGAGTTTGGCAGTGGAGGAAGCCCAGAACTTGCATGTCCTTGGCGGAATGGGAGGGGGAGTTAAAGTGTTCAGCACAGGGCGGTCGGTCGTTCAGTTTCAGTATCCCAGAGGTGTTCCCTGAAACGTTCTGCTAGTTGGCATCCAGTTTCCCCAATGTGGATGAGACCATATTGCGAGCAATGGACATAATCTTATAAATAGATTGCATAGATCTTCGCCTGCCAGAGTTATTTTCTTTAACTAAATTAAAGAAAACTTTAATTAAATTGGGTGACTGCATGAAACGGTTTGTTGGTCAGATTTGAATCATCACACCCAAATGAGACAATGCCATGAATATCAGTGAACTGCTCTTTTTGTTAAAAACCACAAGTTCTTGATTTATTTCCACAACTTGCTGGTATTCACACCTGCACATTCAATGTCAAACTCTGACATCAGAAATGAAATTACAGCATTAATTTTGACTTACAGTATTCGAACAAACAAATTAATAGCACACAGTGAATACCAAGTCTGATTAATATGAAATTAATTTGACCAAAAAAAATAAAATCAAGCTGGGAGATAAGAAATGGGGGAAGGGCAGAAGGCAAGAAATGCAGCATCATAGAAGGTACTCCTCCAGGGAGTGTATTTTACCAACTACAAACTGCGAAATATAAACAAACACTCTGACATGATCCTCCGGTTTTAATGTAAACCATAGCCCTATACAGTAGGTTCCATTAAAACGAGCTAATAGATACAAAGTCTTGAGCAAATCCAGCCTCCAGCCTTACCCCCCGCTTCTTGGAGCTCGGGCCTTCCTCCAGCTCCGGGGGATTGCTGCCACTGCCACTCCGCCACTGAAGAATCCTTGGGAAGCAGGTGTAAAGGCAAGATACAGAACAGAGCACCTTTGCAAATGAAAGCAGCTACCAGAGACATTGAGCAACAGCATCACAGGGTTTTGACCCATCGACCTCTGGGTTATCTGCCCAGCACGCACCCACTGCACTACTCTGCTTCTGAGCACCCAGCAGCTGGATTGTGGATCAGTTTAAAGTAGGTCCTATATCTCTGACAACACCAGTACACAAGGCAGTGAAGAAAAGGTTCAGCACACCGGCCTTCATCAGTTAGGGAATTGAGTTTAGATGTTGGCAAGTTATGTTGTAGTTATACAGGACGTTGATGAGGCTGCACCTGGAATATTGTGATCAGTTTTGGTCCCCTTGATGTTCTGACTTCTGACTTCTTCAACTCTGGGTTCGTGTTGAACTTGATGGGATACTTTGTCCAACTCAGCATTTTTAAACAGTATCGTTCGGAGGGAGTCATTTGAAACTTTTCAGGAGGTGAGCTCAACAAGACTGAAAAATTCAATGTTACTTGGACTCTATTTTAAACTTACATCAGGACTAGTAGTCAGAGACACGTACAGCATTGAAACAAACCCTTTGGTCCAACTTGTCCATACTGACCTGAATACCCTAAATTAATCTAGTCCCATTTGACAGCACCTGACCCATATACTCTGGCAGCTCATTTCATATATGTACCACCCTCTGCATGAAGAAGTTGTCCCTTTAATTTCGCCTTTCACCCTAAATGTCTGCTCTCTGGTTCTGGACTCCCCCATCCCAGGGAAAGGACCTTGTTTATTACACTGTCCATGCCCCTCATAATTTTGTAACCTCTATTAGGTCACTCCTCTGCCTCCGATGCTCCAGTGAAAACAGCCCCAGCCTATTCAGCCTCTCCCTGTAGCTCAAACCCTCCAACCCCCAGCAACATTCCCGTAAGTCATTTCTCATAGAGAAGTCAACGTTTCAGTCCTGAAGAAGGGTTAATGCCCAAAACGCTGACTACTCCACATCCTGGTGCTGCCTGGCTTGCTGTATTCTCCCAACCTCCTGTTTGCCTACTTCGGGTTGCAATATGTCGTGGCTCAGTGGTTACAACTGCAGCCTCACAGCACCGGGGACCCAGGTTTGTTTTCAGCCTTGGGTGACTGTCTGTGAGGAGTTCGCACATTCTCCCAGTGTCTGCGTGGCTTTTCTTTGGCTGGTCCTGTTTTCTTCCATAAACCAAAGATGTGCAGGTCATGTGGATGGGCCATGCTTAATTGCCCATAGAGTTAGGTACATTAGTAAGAGAGAAATGGGTCTGGATGGGTTACTCTTCGGAGGGTTGGTGTGGACTTGTTGGGACGAATGGCCTGTTTCCACACTGTAGCTAATCTCATCTGCACTACTTTTGTCACTAACGAATGGCAGAGTTGACTCAACGGGCCAAATGGGCTAACTTCTGCTCCAATGGTCTTGCACTCTTAGGATTCTCTGGATCATTTCATTGGTAATGTACATCCCTGGCTCAATGAGCAGCAGTGTCCACTGAAAGCAAAGCTCAGAGGATCGTAGAACTCCTACAATGTGGAAACAGGTCCTTCAGCCCAACACATCTGCATTGATCTTCCAAAGACTAACCGACTCAGATCCATTTTCCTACCCTCCATAAATTGCGCACAGATCCCCAAGGGTGGAATTATTCCTGGGTTCCTGGTGTCATGAGGCAGCAGTGCACACCCTGAGCCACCATGGGGTTGTGGCTGTGGGGGGTGGGGGAGGCAATTGCAGTCCATCAGAAAACAAAAACAGCCCACCTACTCTCCCACTGCACCCAGTGTCAGAGCTGGCAGGAGATTCAGTCCTGGGGGGTGCCCCAAGGCAGCGTCACCGGTGGGATCTGATTGCTGGGAGCGCTGGTGCCCGCTCAGGTGCTTCTGCAAGTTGCAGGAAAACATGAACCTCTTCCCACACTCGGGCAACTGAAGGGCATCTCCACAGTGTGGACACACTGATGCTTCAGCAGGGAGGAGGAATTGCTGAAGGCCTTCCCGCACTCAGGGCAGCAGAATGGCCTCCCCACCCCACCCTCCCTCCCACCATGTGTGGATCAGCTGGTGCTTCAGCAGTGTGGAGGAGCGGGCAAATCCCTTCCCACATTCGGGGCAGGAGAACGGCTTGTCCACGGTGTGGACGCACTGGTGCCTCAACAGGGCCATGGAATTGCTGAAAGTCTTCCTGTACTGAGGGCAACTGAACGACATCTGACCAATGTCAATGGGTCGGAGGAAAGAGCAAAGCCCTTCCTGCACTCGGGGCAGAAGAACGGCCTCTCCTCGTTGTGGACCCATTGGTGTCTCAGCAGGTGGGATCACCTGCTGAAGGCCATCTCGCACTTGGGGCCGGAGAACAGCCTTCCCCGGTGTGGACCAACTGGTGCGTCAGCAGGGCAGAGGAATCATTGAAGGCCTTCCCACACTCAGGGCAGCAGAAGGGACTCTTCACCTCTGTGGACCCATTGATGCTTCAGAACCCTTTCAAATTTCACAATATCCTTCTGATAGGAGGAAGACCAGAATTGCACACAATATTCCCAAAGTGGTCTAACCAATGTCCTGTCCAGCCACAACATAACTTCCCAACTCCAATACTCAGTCAGAGGATTGGGAAAGTTCTCAAAACCCACAAAAACAAACAGGAAAGAATGGAGGACAAACCGACGTTTTGAGAGTCAGCTTGGAAACATCACTGAGAAATCGGCGGACTGGGTTTATTGGGTACCCGTTCTCCTTAAATACACTATATACGTATTTCTCCTGTACTCTTCCTAATTTCTCTGTGCTGCAGTGTGTAGTGGCTCGTTGAAATAATGTCCTGATGCAGCTTCGTTTGTGGGTGTTGGGATGATTGCTTCTGTAGTTAAGAATTTGGTTTGTCTGTGTTGTTTTTCTGTAGACGCTAGTTTGAAGTTCCCCATTGACTGTTCGCTCTACTGTGACATCTAAGAATAGCACTTTGTTGTTGTTCTTCTCCTCTTCAAACCAGGAGCCCCACCTCAGGCCATAGTCTCACCACTTGGAACACCAATATACGGACTATTCAAAGGCCTACACTGAAGACTAAAACAGCAAGTCAAAGATTCACGCCACTCCATTTACTCCATCCAAGAATTCCTGAACATCAAAGACCCTAAGATAGAAGAGGATGGAATAATGCTATCCTTTGACAAAACAGCCCTGTTCACATCCATTAACATCAATGCGGCCAAAGAAAACTGAAGACACTACTCGAAGAACCAAAGACACAAACACAGCAACAACTTCATAAGCAAAGATAACACTGTCAAGCTCGTGGAGCTGTGCCTTTCCTCCCACTTCCTATTCAGTAACAAGCCCTTTAAACAAATAAAGAAAATAACCAATAAACCACCAGTATCAGGATTCGGAGCAGAAGCAATAATGCAGACTCGAACAAACAGTCCTTCCAACGACCCAACCCAAACTTTGGGTCCGCTACAGTGATGACACTTTTGTCATGAAAAAATGAAACAAATTAGAGGAAACTTACAACACCATCAACAATCTCCTTACTGGCATAAAAGTCACAAAAGAGGAGAACAACAACAAAGTACCGTTTCTAGATGTCAAACTAGAACGATCAGTCAATGGTAAATTCAAAACAGCGTCTACAGGAAAACAGCGCACGCGAACGAAGTACTTAGCTACAGAATCAATCACCCCTCCACATACAAACAAACTGAATCAGGACACTATTTCAAAGAGCCATGACACACGGCAGCACCCAGCAACTGCCAAAACCAATAAGTAATTGAACAGCGCATTTCAGGACAATGGGTAGCCAAAGAATCAACTGAAACTTGTTTCCCCGACCGGGAATGAAACCCACGCCGCAGCGGTGAAAGCGCCGAATCCTAACCACTAGCCCACCAGGGATATACGGATGTTGGCCGACAGCTCTACTGAAGATTGCTTTTCTGTCCGAAAATCGAACCCGGGCCACGGTTGTGAGAAGGCTTCCACCAATGTCATTTCTTGTATCCATTGCTCCCGATGCGGTCCCCTCTACACGGGGAAGACTGGAGACTCCTCCCAGAGTCAAGTCACAGCGCTTGAGGGAACATCCACAGTCTACCCGCAACAATCAACCCCATCGCCCTATGGTCCAACATTTCACCCCCCCCCTCCCCACTCTGCCGAGGACATGCAGGTCCTGGGCCTCCTTCATCGCCGCTCCATCCCCACCCGATGCCTGGAGGAAGAACGCCCCATCTTCCGTCTCGGATAAATTCAACCCCAGGACATCAATATAGACATCACCAGTTTCGTCATTTCCCCCCCCCCACCTTACTTCAGTTCCAACCTTACAGCTCAGCGCTGTCCTCATGACCTGTCCTACCTGCCAATCTCCCTTCCCACCTATCCGCTCCACCCTCCTCTCTGATCTGTCACCCCCACCCCCACCCCCATTCACCTATTGTGCTCTTTGCTACCTTCGGCCCAGCACCCCCCAATTTATCTCGCCATCCCTGGAAGCGTCCTGCCTCTATTCCTGATGAAGGGATTTCGCCCGGAACGTCGATTTTCCTGTTCCTCGGAAGCTGTCTGACCTGCTGTGCTTTTCCAGCACCACTCTGATCTAAACTCTGGTTTCCAGCATCTCCAGTCCTCACTTTTGCCTACCCAATAAACCCAGTGTGCCGATTTCACTTCAACAAACTGACACAACGTCTGCAGAAACCCTAGCACATTACCTTACATTAAATACATCTGTGAAATGATGTCCAGACAACTCAACCCTCTCAGCATTAAACAGAGGCTCATGAACCTGAAATACCCGATGCAAACAACCAGCAAACGAATGTTATTTACAAAATACCATACAAGGAAATATATACATGAACTCTGCCGCACAGTTCCCTGCGGCAAGTAATGCTGGGATGAGATAAGGAAGATTTTTTCAGCCCAAACGAATCGGCACTGACTGGACAGCCATTTAAAATCAACGCTGTCAGGCCAGGACAGAAGATCCAAAGGGATGAACAGCTTTCTTATTTCCTGAAGACTTACAAAGCTGAGACTGTGTTTTGGTGTTTCTTCCCTTTCCACTCCCAGGAGCCGCAGTGGTTGGGGCAGTGATTTGGGGAAAGTGAAATGTGTGAATGAGCAGCGTGTGGAGCTCTTTCAGCTTCCCCTCCTCTGACAGCGCTGTGACGTGACTCTGATGTTCTCAGGGACATTTACTGAAGCGAGACAGTGAAAAGAGTCTCGTTCCTGCAGATCAGGAATTCAAACCGAATGCCGGCTTCAAACAGAATGCTTTCCATAGTCCCAACTTTGTGAAGCAGTATCTTTCACTGGGAAATAAAACAGATTAATCCTCAGGTGCCTGCTTCATTTCGATCACGACTTCACGCCCCTCACTGCTCTCGTCTCATTTCCAAACTTGGCTCATAGCCTCAAAAGCAGCTCTGTGGGTATCTGCTTGTTCCACCCTGACAGGCGGTGGGTTGCTGATTCCTGACCAGCCCCAATGTGATTGAAATATTTCAACCCCTCCACTGATTTGCATCTTTAAAAAAACCGTGGAGCAATCTCTCTTTCCTTTTGACGACGTTTCTCAACTGTAGTCGGCAGGGTTCACACCTGCGTGGGGAAACCGCAATGGATTTCAAGTCCATCGCATTAACCACTCGGCCCACGAATATAGAACCACACTGACAGCTTCATTTCCCAGGTCTCTCTGCCTGTGGAGTTGAGAAAGAGTGAATCATTGCAGAGTTTGTTTGAATCCAATCACTTCCCAGGTTTCAAAAGGGTTAAATATCTGCAAATGGCGAGTCTGTGTGTTTCATCCCAAAAGATGAAATGGACGTTCAGTTAAACACAAAAACAGAAATTGCAGAAGCAACTCAGCAGGCCAGGGAGCATCTGTGGAAAGAGAATCAGAGACAACATTTCAGAACTTTTTGTTCCTTCTTCAGGTCCAGCCAATCCTGCTGAGTTTCTCCAGCAGTTTCTCTTTCTGTCTCAGCATCCGTTAGAAATTTACGTTAGAAATTCAATCAATTCAGAAACCCCTTTGTGCTTCCTCAGTGGAGAAGATTTCCGTTTGGGAAACATTTTCCTGACACCATTAAAAACGCGAAATTCGCAGCGGTAGGAGCGAGAAAAACAAACACTCCAGCTCTCGAACCATCAGCCTTGCGATTAATAGGCGAATGCGCGGACTTATGGAGCCACAGAGACAGGACGGGGCACCAGCCCCGCAGTCTCTTTGAGGAAGCTACTATTTAATTCATAATTCAGCCTGCCCCGCCCAGAATTGCCATTGTCTTCTAACAGTTTTACTTTTCCATAATAAAGCCTTGGACATTCATTGTGAAGACACCGGGGATAGTCTGATCCCACCATCTGCAGGCACATCCATGTCACGAGGAACTAGCCCGCCTACACCGGGGCCATCGCCCTCCGAGCCTTTCAGTGTTTTGCCTCTTACCGAATTTTCTCATTGACCCCCAGCTGTGAAGGGGTTTGAATTCCTGAAGTGCAGAGAATTCTTTCAATGTCTCAGATCAGTTCATGTCCCGAGAATATCAGAGTCAATCTCCCGGCCTCTTAAACAAGGGGACGGTGTCTGGACTGTCTCTGCTCAGTCGGACAGTTCATCCTTCATTCTCCTCTAATTCCACTTCCCAGAGTTTCTAAAGGTTCACAAAGCTGGAGACTGGGATTTCTGTTTTACTTCCTGAAAATTATTCCACCTGCTAACTGACAATATTTTGCCAAAACCTCTTCCCTATTGTAACACTTGCATCATGTCCAGGGATGAGGAGTTTACATTTTGTGGAGACATTCCCAATTTGGGAATGTTCTCTTTGGAGCAAAGAAGGTTAACTGGAGATTTCTAGGGGCTGTTGGTAATGATGGGAGAAGAAGTGGTGGGACTGGGCAGGTTAATGATCAGAAGAACCTATTACCACTGACCAGGGTCAGTTACCAGAGGACAGGGTTTGAAGTTCTTTCATGGAAAGCAGCATTTGTGTAGAACAAGCACAGCGAATACTGCAGAAAGCCAACGGGTCGAGCAGCATCTGTGGAAAGGTAAACAGAGCCGACGTTTTGAGTGTGCTACGGTTTTTGTTCAGAACTCAGTGATTTGCCTCTTCCCGAAGTTGGTCCAGGTCTGTGTCTCAACTGGCAAACACATGGCAAGTGCAGTGCCGCAATGTGGCTCGGGGCCAATGAGAAAATTCGGGAAGAGGCAAAACACTGAAAGGCTCGGAGGGCGATGACCCCGGTGTAGGAGGGCTCGTTCCTCGTGACATGGATGTGCCTGCAGATGGTGGGATCAGACTGTCCCCAGGTCTCCACAATGAATGTCCAAGGCTTTATTAAGGAAAAGTAAAACTGATAGAAGACAATGGTAATTCTGGGCGGGGCAGGTTGAATTATGAATTGAATAGTAGCTTCCTCGAAGAGAGTGTGCGGCTGGTGCTGCAACTAGTCTCTGTGGCGCAATTGGTCAGCGCGTTCGGCTGTTAACCGGAAGGTTGGTGGTTCGAGACCACCCAGGGACGGAGTGCCTGCTTTTTTTAAAAAAAAATCAGTGCATTGTTTAAATGGTGATATATTGGAATTTGGAGAAAGTGAGGACCAGAGGTGAAAGTCGAAAAATATGGCACTGGAAAAGCCATATTTTTCATAGGTCAGGCAGCATCTGAGGAGCAGGACAGTGAACATTTCGGGTACAGGCCCTTCTTCAGGAATGATGTATGGATGTACAAAGGGGTCTCAGAGTCCCTCCACACCAGTCAATGACAGTTGTCGGGCAGATGCAGCAGGCAATGAGCAAGGCAAGTGGTAAATTACGAAGAGGAATTGAGGTCAGAGGTGGGGTCATTGAACATATTAAAGGCAAAGTTCATCTGAGTTTTGAACAACAAAGAAGTGGATGGTTGTTGGGGGAGGTAAGAAAATGGTTTTAAGACCAGTACAGATCAGTCACAGAGTCAGACAAAACTGAACAGACCCTTCATCCAACTTGTCCATGCTGAGTATATTATCAAACTAAGTTCGTCCCACCTACCAGTGTTTGGCCCATAAACGTTCGAACTTTTCATATTCATGTACTTATCCAAATATCTTTTAAACGTTGTAACTGTGCATGTATAATATCATGAGGGGCACGGGTAGGATAAATAGACATAGTCTTTTCCTTGGGGTGGCGGAATCCAGAACGAGAGAGCATGGGTTTAGCGTTAGAGGGAAAAGATACAAAAGAGATCTAAGGGACAACTTCTTCACGCAGAGGATGGTACGTTTATTGAATGAACTGCCAGAGGAATTGGTGAAGTCCAGTACGATTGCAACATTTAAAAGGCATTTGGTGAGGTATATGCATAGAAAGGGTTTGGAGGGATGTTGGGCCGTGCGCTGTCAGGTGGGACTAGATTGGGTTGGGATAGTTGGTCGGCATGGACAAGTTGGACCAAACAGTCTGTTTCTGTGCTGTACATCTCTATGACTCTATGACTTCCTCTGGACATTCATTCTGCACTCAGACCACTCTCTTAAAAAAATCCATGTCCTGTCTTTATAAAATATTTCTCTACTCACCTCAAAATATTTGCTTCCCTGTTCTTGAAACCCCCAGCTGAGGGAAAGGACACCTGTAGTTCACCTCATCCGTATCCATCATGATTTTATAATTCTCTATACGGTCACCTCTCAATCTCTTATGTTCCAGTGAGAAAGGTTCCAGCGTATCCACCCTATATGGAGGTATATTCATATCCAGTTATGAAGTGTTCAATGCTGGTGCAGGCTGGAAAGATCATGTGGTTTACTCCTGCTCCCAATTAATCCTGGCTGTTGCGTTTCTCAGCCCCATTCTCCCAATTTCTCCCCACAACTCTCAACCTCTGATACTCCATCCCAGTGTTAAACATACTCAGTGACCTGGCTCCACAGTTTTCTGTGACAATTAATTCCATAGATTCACCACTCTCTGGCTAAAGAAATTTCTCCTAATCCCCATTCTCCCTTTATGCTGAGGCTATGCCCATGGGGATTAGTCTCTCCTCCCAATGAAAACATCTTCCCAATGTCCACTCTGTCCAGGATGTTCAATATTCTGTACGTTTCAGTTAGATCCCCCCTGAGTGTGGTCCTGTTACTCAGCATGAACCAGACCCTTCAGGATGAGGACAGCAGGGATTAGGTTCAACAAAGTGAGAATGGAGGGAGAGTGTGTAGGATGGAGATTTTCAGCTTTGAGGGAATAAGAGAGGAAAGAAAGTTTGACATAAATTGTAATTGATCAGATGAGCCGATGGGCCAAAGAGTGGCGGATGGAGTTTAATTTAGACAAATATGAGCTGTGGCATTTTGATGAAGCAAATCAGGGCAGGACCTATGTGGTTAATGGTAAATTCCTGGGGAGTGTTGATGAACAAAGAAACCTTGCAAAGCAGGTTCATAGTTCCTTGAAAGTGGAGTTGCAAGTAGATAGGATAGCAAGGAAGGCGTTGGTACGCTTTCCTTTCTTGGTCAGAACACTGAGTTATAGGAGTTTGGAGGTAACGTTGTGGATGCACAGGACACTGGAAAGGCCACTTTTGTTCTGGTTTCCCTGCTGTCGGAAAGGTGTTATGAAAAGTGAAAGGGTTCGGAAAAGATTTAGGAAGTTGTTGCCAGAGTTAGAGGGTTTGAGCTACAGCGAGAGGCTGAATCGGCTGGGGCTGTATTCCCTGGAGCGTCTGTGACCATTCGAAGTTAATAAGGGGCATGTATATGGTGAATAACGGAGATCTTTTCCCCAGGATATGGGAGTGCTAAAGTAGAGAGTATAAGTTTGAGGTGAGGGGAGGGGGGGTGGAAGACTTTAAAGGGACCTGAGGTGTAGCATTTTCATGTAGAGGATGATGTGTGCATGGAACAAGCTGCCAGAGGAAATGGTGGAGGCTGGTACAATTACAATATTTAAAGGCATCTGGATGAGTATATGAATAAGAAGGGTTTAGAGGGTTATGGGCCAAATGCTGGCAAATGGGACGAGATTAATTTTGGATATCTGGTTGGCACAGACGAGTTGGACGAAGGGTCTGTTTTCGTGCTGCATGACTCTAATGATCTTTGGTGAAAGCAAAAATGTCGCTGTGAAGAGTGGACTTTCAGAAGCAGCTTTCAAAGATGTTTTGCCCTTACGAGGAGCATAAATATTCTTTTTTTTTGTAAGTTGCAGCTGAGTGAGTGACATCCAGGACTTTGTTAGAAAGTGGGAATTCATTGCACTGTGGGGATGTAGTGTTTTAAGGTTTGCCGGCAGTAAGTACAGTGTGCTGAGCGAGAAGCCTAGTGAAGGGTTAGGTCGGTTTTTGTTTAAACTGTTCATTTCTGTCAGGCTCCAACATTGTATTTCCAATGCTGTCAATCAGAAGGTGCAGTGAATCAGTAACTGGTATCGTTAGAAGCCTTACTATTTTCAGTACTGCAGGTTCATCAGCATTATAAAGGTCGCTGGCAGCAGTGGGAGGTGTGGGCTGTATTCACTAGAAATGATTAAGCATTTAGATAGTACACATACAAGACGGCAGGGTGGGAATTGTATTTCGCTTTGTGGAAGATGGGGCATTCTGGGTGCTGTGATCTGGGGCAAACATAGCTGCAGTATACCATTGAATCCCTACAGTGTGGAAGCAGGCCATTCCGGCCATCGAGTCCACACGGAGCCCTCCAAAAATACACCAACCAGACACACCTCCCAACCATTCCACCATCACCATCCCATCAGGTCTTTTCTGCTGGCTGTTGAGACTAGGCTGCAAGATTAGGGGGGAGTAGAATTCGGACAGAAATGAGGAGGAGCTGGTTTTCCAAGAGGTCGGTGCATCTATGGAATTCTGCGCCCAAGGAAGCAGTAAAAGCAGCTTCATTAAGACACTGTTGCATGGGTTTTTGCGTGGTAGGGGAATTAAGTGTAGTTAGGATAATGCAAGTAGGAGGAGCTGAGGTGATTGATAGATCAGCCATGATTTTAATGAATGGCGAAGCAGGGTCGATGGGCCAAATGGCCTACTGTTTCTATTACTTTGAAACGATAACCCTGCGTTTCCCATGTCTAACCCACCTAACCTGCACAACCCTGGACACTGGGCAATTTAACATGGCCAATCCAAATCAAGGCCGGTGAGAAATGGAGTGATGTGGAAAATAAACATCAGAGAATGAGAGAAAGGGATAAGGAGAATAAATGTACTAGCAATCAAAACTGGATTCTAACCATTGCAAAAATTAAAACTAAAAGCTCAGTATGTGAATGTGTGCTGCATTGTAACAAAAGCGAATTAATTGACTGCACATGTTGAAGAGAATAATTCTGATCTGAGACTCCTTACAGAGATATAGCTTCAGAATGATAAGGATTGGATCCGGAATATCGAGGGGATACGTGGCATTCAAGACGAGTGGGAAGCTCAGTAACGGTAGAGGATGGGCACTGCTAATCAAAGCACTGATAACACGGTAGTCTGATGTCAGCTCGGATTTCAGGTCCTGATTTCTCTGTCAGCTGATCTCCCTGTTCCCACAGAGCTGGATGTTGTCTGTTCTCAGCTCTGCTTGATTTCTGCTGAAGCTTTGACCCCCTTTTACACCTTCTGGGGCAATAAAATATTCTGAGCCTCCTGAAAATGACACCTTATCTATACCTCTCCTGATTTTAAAAACCTCTATAAAGTTATCTGTCAACTTGCTAGGCTCCGTTGGAAAAATGTCCCAGCTTCTTCTTAACTCAAACCCTCCATTCCCAGCAACATCCTGGTAAAGTAGGGAATAAGGAATTGTATCAAATCACATAAATGTACTGTCTGAAACAATCTGGCTGTGTTCTTGCCTGAGATATTGAGAGTCCCTGGTGTAAGTAATTACGAATGCAATTATTTTGGTCACAGAATTGGGCAATCATTTTGCAACAAAGTGATCTACTCTGATAAGGACGTAGTGGTCATTTCTACGGTAAGTGAACAGTTTGCAGATCAGGGAGATGAAGTTCCAAACACTTGGGAAGGGCAAGAAATGACTGTGATAAATAAGACAAAGAACTGTGGATGATGGAAATCTGAAACAAAAACTGAGAACACTGGAAAAACTCAGCAGGACTGGAAGCATCTGTGGAGAGAAAGCAGAGTTAAAGTTTCGAGTCCGACAACTCCTCTTCAGGATTCTGAAATAGTTTGTGAGAACCCCTTAAGTCATCTGCCCAGCTTTAAGACCATAATATACAGGAGCAGGATGAGGCCATTTGGCCCATCGAGTCTGCTCCATCAGTCGATCACGGCTGATATGTTTCTCCATCCCATTCTGCTGCCGTCTCCTCATAACCCTTGACCCCTTCCTAATCAAGAACCTATCTCTGTATTAAATGCCCTCAATGACTTGGCATCCCTTCTCCGAGTGGAAACATCATCTCCACATCCACACTATCCAGTCATAGAGTAGCACAGCGCTGCCTGACCAACTGTGATCTCCAGCATTGGTTGTTTTCAAGAAGCATTCCAGAATCTACAACAACGCGCTTCTAAATTTTGTACCCAGTTGGTTAGCTCTCCCGAGATCCCGTGAGATTTATCCTTACTCAACAATCCACTGTGTGGTACAATTAACAGAGGCCCCTGTCCCCATCTCGTTCTGCCCACAGTAGTAGCACGATAGCTCAGTGATTAGCACTGCCTCATAGTACCAAGGACCCGTGTTCGATTCCAGGTTTGGGGCGACTGTTTGTTTGGAGTCTGCACATTCTCCCCGCCGTGTCTGCGTGGGTTTCCTCCGGGAGCTCTGGTTTACTCCCAAAATCTAAAAATGTTCTGGTGAATTGGCCGAACTAAACGGGCCCTCAGTGTGCATTAGTCAGGAGTAAATGTGGAATAATGGGATAGAGGAATGTGTCTGGATGGGTTACACTTTGGACAGGCAGTGTGGACTTGTTGGGCTGAATGGCGTATTTCCACATTGTAGAAATTCTACGTGGTATTCCCCCAACTCCAGAATCTCAGAGCTCTTGGCTTTTCCCATGGATAGTGTGGGGGGAGGGAAACAGTGTTTTACACGGGAGGAAGGTTCGGTGAGTGTGAAGCTACAACTAAACGTAGTGCATTACTTGAGCTGTTTCCCCGGTATACCAGAGGCTGGGGTTGACCTTACAGATGTTTATCGAATCATGAGAGGCAAGCATAGGGTAAATAGACAAGGTCATTTCCCGGGGATGGGAGAAGTCCAGAACAGGAGGCTAATATGTTTGGTGTGAGGGAGGCAAGTGTAAGGAATGATCTGCCGGAGGAAGTGATGGGTGTAGTTCCAATTATAACATTTAAAAGGCAGTTGGATGGGTATATGAATAGGAAGAGTTCAGAGGGATATGGGCCAAGTACTGGTAAATGAGACGAGATTAATTTAGGCTATCTGGTCGGCACAGATGAGTTAGACCGAAGGACCTGTTTTTGTGCTGTGTATCTCTATGACTCTGGCTTGCTCGTAATGTTTGCCATGCCTATATGTTCAGTTTCTGTCTGGTGTCGGTGCCAATGCCTTGATATCTCATTTCCTCCAGCTCCCCACGTCCACCTCCCCAGATGTTAACCATTTCATGTCTGGGGGTTTCTCAAGAAGCTGCATTGAATGTTCATCCTGAATTGACATTTTTTTTTGCTTCCCAAAAGCAGACTTACTCACTCCTAGATGTCGTGAAAGATGCTAGCTTTCAGGTAGATGTAGCCAAAATTCAGAGGTGTCTATCTTGATGTTTTCACTTTTCGGTCTCTGTAAGTTCCTGAATCAGTACCGTCAGGAGAATTAGTTTGAGCGGAGTGAGAATAGAGGGGTGAGAGAGGGTGGGATGGTGCTTTAAATTTTTTGGAAAAAGAAAAGAATCTTTTGCGGAAAGTAGAATTGCTTGTTTGGAATTTCTAACCTGGACTGACAGTGATGATCTTTGTAATCTCTTTTTACAGATTATTTGAAGATCTGAAGACGGAAGATTTCTCCCCAGGGGGAGGAGGGACAATCAAGAGTCAACCATACTGCTGTGGGTCTGAAGTCACATGTAGGCCAGACTGGGTAAAGAATGCAGCTAGGACAACTGAGTGAATCCTTTCCCACAACGGCAATTTCCTTCCCTAAAAAGGATATGAGTGAATCAGATGTCTTTTACCTCCACCAATTCAAAAGATCACATTTAGTTTTGGTTCCTTCATATGTAAATCCCACAACTTTTTAAAAGTTACATTCTCAAGATAGCTTTAACAATAGGTGCCATCTCAGCTCAGATAATGCATTGAAAGTATGAGGTTAAAGTCTGTGTTCCAATATTTCTATCCTACCCATGCCCCTTATTTTATAATCCCCTATAAGGTCACCCCACAGCCTCCTACGCTCTAGAGAAAACAGCCCCAGACATTTCAGCCTTTCAATATAGCTCAAATCCTCCAACCTTGGCAACATTCTTGTAAACCTTTTCTGCACCCTTTCAAGTTTTATAACATTCTTCCAATAGGAAGGAGACCAGAATTGCATGCAATATTCCAAAAGTGGCCTAACCAACATCCTTTACAGCCGCAACACGACCTCCCGACACCTACACTGAATGCTCTGACCAAAAAAGGAAGGCATACCAAACGTGTTCTTCACTATCTTATCTACCTGTTTCAAAGGGAGACTCCCTCCCTCTGGGCAAGATCTGGGAACAAAGCAATGTCTCCCTCTTTCCATTCCTTATCTGGGGGCGAGGGTGTGGGGTGGGTTTGGACTTGCCCACACTGGGGAAACAACATCAGTATTCACCCTATCCATACCATTCATGATTTATTAACCTCTATAAGGTCACTCCTCAACTTTTGATGCTTCAGAGAAAACCAGTCCCAGCCTATTCATCCTCTCTCTTTACCTCAAACCCTTCAACCCTGGCAACAGCCTTGTAAACTTTTTCTGAATCGTTTAAGTGTTAAATCCTTCCCAAAGCAGAGAGACTGGAGCTGAACATAGTGTTCCAGAAATGGCCTCATCAATTTGGGACATCTGGTCAGCATGGACGTGTTGGTCTGAAAGGTCTGTTTCTGTGCAGTGGAGTTTTATGGCTCTATGGTCGGGACATAACCCATGTCTACGTTTCCCCCCTCCATCCTGCCACTTGTTGTGTGGTTCAAACCATGGATCTCAGTTGGTCACCAGACTCTGACAATGTCCAAATATCTTGAGGCATTTCTCACATAAGCTAGCCGCAGTAAGAAACTTTATTTTTCCTAATTTTAATTGTCCAAACTTCAGAACTGGAAGAGCTCTCTCTTTTACCCATGTAATCATCCTGACAGCCTCACTGGGAAGGGAGAAAGTGGAGCCAATCTTTACACGGGGCAGATTTTGTCACAGACTCAGAGGAGGCGAGGACTGCAGATACTAGAAAGTCAGTGTCAAAAAGTATGGCACTGGAATGTGATGAAGGGCTTATGCTCGAAACATCAACTCTCCTGCCCCTCGGATGCTGCGTGACCTGCTGTACTTCTTATAGTGCCACACTTTCCAACTCAGATTTCTTCAAAGAGTCAAACATTTGAGGTATATACCTCCTGATGTCACTGCATGTTCCAAATTGTTAAGAGTCTCTTAATAGATGCTCAACTGACCAGTGAATGTGTGCTATCTTGAATACTAATACACGTCACATCTACATAAAGAGTTTAAAATCTCTCTACTCGGTGTGGCTGAAGAGGTGTCTCATCAGATGGGACGGCCGACTGAAGGCCTTCCCACACACTGAGCAGGTAAATGGTTTTTCCCCGGTGTGAACACACTGGTGTATCTGCGGGGCAGAGGAATCTGTGCTCCCTGAAGGTGGAGCAGGAGAACGGCTTCTCGCTGATGTGAATGTACTGGTGAGTTAGCAGAGAAGTTGAATGGGTGAAGTCCTTCTCACACACTGAGCAAACTAATGGCTTCTCCCCGGTGTGAACCCGCTGGTGAGTCACTAGGTGGATAGGTGAACGAATGCCTTCCCAATACACTAAGCAGGTGAATGGCTTCTCCCCGGTGTGACCACGATGATGGGAATCAAGCAGACACAGGAATTTGAATTCTTTCCTGCAATCCTCACATTTCCATGGTTTCTCCATCATGTGGAAGTCCTAGTCTCTCTCCAGGTTTGACAATCAGTTGAAAGACCACTCACACACAGAATGTGTTCTGTCTCTTGTCACTGCAAATGGGATGTTGCTATTTCAGGCTGTGTATCCGCTTAGAGCTCTTCCCACAGTCAGTTCACTGCGACACTCTCACTCAGGTCTGTGTGCCTCAGTCTCACTGATGTTGGAAACCTTTTGAAGCAGACAGGGCAGCAGAGAAATAATAAATCCTGAGAGATTCAAAGGCTGATGATGATTGTCTCTATCAGATCTTGTTTTGATATTTCTGGCTGCAATTCCTTCCCTTTCTCATATCCTGTAAAAGGAGATTACAGGAAGCATCACCATCTGCACAGGATAGAAATTCAAAATAGACAATTCAGCCCATTGAATCTGCTCCACCATTTATTACCATAATGTCTAATATTATAATCCAAAAATCCACATTCATGCCTTATTATTGATTCACTTATTGACTAAAATTCTGCCCACCATCTGCCTTGACTATACTTAGTGATAGAAATTCAATAGCCCTGTCATTCATTGCCCTCTGAGAGAAGATATCCACCTCATCTCCATCATATGTATGCGGACACTTAAGATTAGAGGCTATTCCTTCTGGTCTGAGACTCTCCCAAAAATGAACACTACCTTTTTGGCAACTAACCTTTCAGGCCCACTAAGATTCTGATATTTATTCAAGATCTCCTCTCATTCTTCCAAACTCGAACGAATGCTCAACTAAGCTTCTCAACATTGCAGCATTTGCAAACACGTCAATTCCCAGGATTAATTTTGAGAACGCTCTCTCACCAGCTTCCAGTGTTTCGGTCATCTCCTCTACTTCGAGGGACCAGAAGTAGAAAACACACAAGTTACAGCATAATAAAAGAATGATAAAGAATAGACATTTTTCTAGCAGCAATTCGAAGTTGTGCAAAAAATTTCAGATAGAAAAAGAGTCCAATCATACAGTGTTAAGGAGTCAGATGGCTTGGGGGAAGAAACTGTTGCACAATCTGGTCGTGAGGGACTGAATTGGGAGGTGGGTTGGTGGGGGCGGGGAAGTTGGAGTTCCTCGCTGCCACATAATTGTGTGCCTCAAACTATGCATAAAAAGTTGTTCAACTCATCCAGCAGTGGGGAGGCACCACCAGCACAACCAGACAATGCTGTTCGGTGGGTCATGATGGCCTGGATGGCCTTCCACACGCTCAGTTTATCACTGCTGTCCTGAAAGTGGCTGTGTATTTTTTGTGTGTATGCACATTTTGACTCTTTGATGCCCGGGTCAGGTTGGCCCTCACTGTTGTTAGGCCCGCCTTGTCATCTGCTATGAAGGTAGAATCGCAGGTCCTCAGCACTGCACACACCTTTGCAGTCATTCATGGCTTCTGGTTGGGGCAAGAAGTGATGGTCTTGGACAAAATGACACCGTCAATACACTTGCTAACGTAGGAAATAGCCGACACCATGTACTCCTCTAAATTGATGGAATCGCTATCATTTGTCATCTCCCTGAACACCCACCAGTCAGTGCGCTCAAAACAGTCTTGAAGAGCAGAAATGGCTCCACCTGGCCTGGTTTTACCTGCTTCAGAACCGGTCTGATACGCCTGTATACTGGGATTAGCATAACAGAGATGTGCTCTGAGGAGCTGAGGTAGGGCAGGGATATCAGTTTAACCCCAGAATGAGAAAAGAAATTGAAAAGGATGGGAAGGGTGTAGAAAGAAAGTGCCGTACTCACAGATGTTGGACAGAGGAAGGAAGTTGCAGTCTGGGCTGAAGCTCTATCTTCATTCAGAGAAGTAGTAGCAGCTTCCCGAGCTCATTTAGACAATAGGTGAGCTCTGATTGGCAGGAGGACCAGACTCCTTTCTGGTTCTCCAGGGTTTGCAATTGGTCAGTCGACAAGTATGGTTCATGTCTTTGTGCGACGTACGGGCCGTTGGCCAAAAGGACCTAGAACACAGCGACATCACCGGTTGGCGCTGCAATTCCTATTGGCTCCTTCAGGACGCCCCGCCCTCCATCGTGAACGTCACAACGCGGGTCGAGGCCAGTTTCAGAGGGAAACTCCCTCCCTCTGGGAAACATCTGCGAACAAATCAATGTCTCCCCTTTCCATTCGTCATCCTGGCTTGGAGACGGGGAATGAGAGGGGGAGGTGTAAAACTATTCAATATAGCAGCTGGAAAAAGAGGAAGTTAATCAAATAGAAGGGGTTTCAGATTCTCTCAGTCTCTCAAGGCTTTCAGATCCGCAAGGCATTTATCAGGACTGGAACTTGAGAAGGGACAGAGATATATCGAGTGTTATTAAATGGTGATATATTCAATGTGCTAGCCTCTGAGATTCAAATACAATTATCTGTTGTATTTTTGTCCTTTAGCTATGTCATATACTTCCAATTATAGAATTATTGAAGGGAACAGTAAGTGACCATTGGACAGAGACCTCCCAATTCATATACTCAATGCTCTGACCAATATAGGGCTAATTTCTCTGGAGTGTCAGAGGGTGAGGGGTGACATTATACAGGTTTATAAAATCATGAGGGGCATGGATAGGGGAAATAGACAAGATTTTTTTTCCCAGGATGGGGGAGTCCAGAACTAGCAGGCATAAGTTTACGGTGAGAAAAGGGACCTAAGGGGCAACTTTTTCACGCAGAGGGTGGTGCATGTATGGAATGCGCTATTAAAGGATGTGGTGGAGGCTGCTACAATGACAACATTCAAAATGGCATCTGGATGGGTATATGAATAGGAAGGGTTCGAGAGATATGGGCCAAGTGCTGGCAAATGGGACTAGTTTAGGTTTGGATGTCTAGTCAGCATGGACAATTTGAAATGAATGGTCTGTTTCCGTATGTACATCTCCATGTTTCTAAGGCTCTATGACTCTCCCTAGAGCTCAAACCCTCCAAGCCTGGCAACATCCTTGCACATCTTTTCTGAACCCTTTCAACTCTAACATCCTTCTGACAGCAAGAAAGCCAGAATTGAACACAATATTTCAGAAGTGGCCTCACCAATTTGGGATAACTGGTCAGCGTGGATGAGTTGGACGGAAAGGTCCGTTTCCATGCGGTTAGGTTCTGTGACTCTATGGTAGGGATATAACCCATGTCTGCATTCCCTTCTCCATCCTGCCATTTGTGGTGTGGCCCGGCCCTGGGAACATCAGTGGGTCACACAGACCATGACAATTTCAAAAATACCTCCAAAAGCCACCAGGATTGTAAGACATTATCAGAAACTCTCATTTTCCCAATTTGTTCAACCTTCAGTACTGGACAAGCATTCTCTGTTTCCCATGTTATCGTCCTGACAGCCTCCTGGGGAAGGGACAAACTGGAGCCAATCTTTCCATGGGATAGATTTCTTCACAGAGTCAAACATGACAGGTATACATCTCCCGACTCCACTGCATGTTCCAAATCAGTAAGTGTGTCTTAATAGGTGCTCAACTGACCAGTGAATGTCAGCACTCTTGAGTATTAATAGTCGAGAGTGTATTGCTGGAAAAGGACAGCAGGTCAGGCAGCATCCCAGGAGCAGGAGAATCGATGTTTTGGGCATAAGCCCTTTATCAGGATCGATGTTCAGGCAGAAGCCCTTCATCAAAATCAGCTATTCCTCAGAACTGCCTATGGAACCATCTGATCTCACACGGACTCCGGACCACATTCAGCCCAACACAGTTTGAACCTGATCAGGATACCCAGTGCACCTACAAATTCAAAACCTTCAGCAACAATTCTCTTTCCGGATCCTCTGCTCCATGCTATCAGCCATGCACCGCCACCTACTTTACCTGCAGTCAGTCCAGCCTCAGCAATACTCCCCTTCCTCTTGAATACTAATACAAGTCACACCCACAAAGAATCCAAACGTGCTCTGCTTGGTGTGACTGGATTGGTGTCTCAGCAGATGGGATGACTGACTAAATCCCTTTCCGCACTTGGAGCAGGTGAAAGGCCTTTACCCAGTGTGAACCTGCTGGTGTCTCTGCAACTGGAATAATCTGTGAATCCCTTACCATACACAGACCAGGAGAACGGTCTATCCTCAGTGTGGATGCGCCTGTGCGCCAGCAGAATGGATGAATGGCTAAACCCTTTCCCACAGACGACGCAGGTGAACACCCTCTCCCTGGTGTGAATGTGCCGGTTTGTCTGCAGGTCAGAGGAGTTAGTGGATCCCTTCCCACACTTGGACCGAGTGAATGACCTCTCCCCAGTGTGAACCTGCGGTGGTTCACCAGGGTGGATAAATGAATGAACGCCTTCCTGCACATGGAGCAGGAGAACAGTCTCTCCCTGGTGTAAACTCGAAGATGCATAAGCAGGGCAGACAAATTAATGAATACCTTCATGCAGACACAGCAGCAGGATGGTCTCTTCCCTGGTATGGACCTATTGGTGGATCAGCAAGGCGGATGACTGGGTGAATCCGTTCATGCACTTAGAGCAGGCGAACGGCCTCTCTCCGGTGTGAGCCGGCTGGTGGGTCACCAGGGTGATAAATAAAAGAACTCCTTCCCACACACGAAGCAGATGAAAGGTCTTTTCCTCGTGAAACTCTACCAGTGGATCACCAGGGTGGATAAATGAATGAAGCCCTTGCTGCACATGGAATAGGTAAATGGCTGCTCCCCGGTGTGACCATGGCAATGACGTTCAAGCAAAGATGGAATTTTGAATTCCTTCCCACAGTCCCCACATTTCCACGGTTTCTCTATGATGTGGGAATCCATGTCTCTGTCCAGCTTTGACAACTGTTTGAAGCACCACTCACACATGGAACGTGTTAAATCTCTTGCCACTGCCATTCATCAGGCTTAGTTTCCAATTAAGGAGATCATGCATGTCCTGCTGTAGTGTTAACTTGATTTGCTACCTGTACTCAATAACCTTTCATTCCCTGTCACTCAAAATTCAGTTCAGTTCAGCCTTAAATACATTCAAAGAGCCTGTCGCTATTACTCTCTGTGTGGGAGCATTGCAATAAAGAAGAGAGAATAAATTCCTCACTCTGCCTGATATGGGAAAGCCCTTATTTATAATCTGTGTCATCGAGTTCTAGATTCTCTGACAAGGAAGCATTTTATTGGCATCTATCCTGACAAGCCTCCCCTCCTCAGAAAGTGCCGTACTCACATGTTGGACAATGGAAGGAAGTTGCAGTCCGGAATGAAGCTCTATCTTCATTCAATTTCAGAGTAAAACTCCCTCCTCTAGACAACACCGAGGAGCAAAGCAATGTCTCCCCTTTTCCATTCTTCATCTTGGGAGGGAGAGATGGGGGAAAACTGTTCACTGATTGCAACTGCAGTGAATCCAGGGAGGGACAAGACTCTGCAAAGGTGCTCAGATGCTCTCTGTCCCTCTTAAATGTATTTTCACTTTTTTCCTTAATTTGGCACATTCATTTGAATACAATTTGCACCCTAGAAATGGATAGCTTCTTTCCTCACGTACACAAATAAAGGGGTAGTTTCTCATGGAACTGATTAGCACATTGTTATAAACAGTACATATGTGTTGCTTCACTTTGAGTATATCTATTATTATTCACTGTTGTAAAAGTTTAATGGCTAATATGTTTCACCTTCTAATAACATTCTATATTTCTTGTCATCTTTTTCATTTAATAGAATAGAAGGAAGTTATTCAGCAACTTAAATGGCTTTCTTTTCTCAAGCGGCCTTGATATTTCATTTTCATGTCCTTGATTCAGCTCCATTTGCAGCATCTTTGACAGCATTTTGTTCTATGTCATTGTGTATGGAGGAAAGCTTCACTTAGGTGATTCTTAAGGCTGGCTGACTGCATGACAGTTTTCAGTTTTGGTGTCCTGGATAACGTGTGATCAGAAGGCATCTGGCAGTTTACAGGAATTTGGTGCCTATGCTATGTTCATTTAACAGCACACTTACTTTGTTAATTTTTCTGAAGGATATCAATTGAAAGACCAGGGTTGAACAAGGGAACCACATTTGCTATCCTCCAGTCTTCTGGCACTATTCCTGTAGACAACAAGGACATAAAAATCAAGGCCAATTGCTCTGCAATCTCCTCCCTTGCTTTCCAGAGAATCCTAGGATAAATGCCATCAGGCCCAGGGGACCTATATATTTTCACCCTTTCCAGAATTTCCAATACCTCTTCCCTACATACTTCAAAGCTATCCATTCTAATTAATTGTGACTCAATATTCACATTCGCAACAATGTCCTGTTCCTCAGTGAATACTGACGAAAAGTATTCATTCAGTGTCTCCCCAATCTCTTCAGCCTCCACGCGCAACTTCCCATATCTATGCATGACTGGACCTTTTCCTACCCTAGTCATTCTTTTATTCCTAACATACCTATAGAAAGCCTTTGGGTTTTCCCTAATCCTACCAACCAAGGACTTTTCATGTCCCCTCCTTGCTGTTCTTAACTCTCTCTTTAGATCCTCCCTGGCTACCTTATAAACTTCAATCACCCCAATTGAACCTTCACGCCTCATCTTTACATCGGCCACCCTCTTCACTTTAACAAGGGATTCCAATTCATTATTAAACCACAGCTCCCTTACACTACCCTTTACTCCCTGCCTGACAGGTACATACTTATCAAGGACACTCAATAGTTGCTCCTTGAACAAGCTCCACATATCGATTGTGCCCTTCCCTTGAAGCCTACTTTTCCAAGCCACGCATCCTAAGTCATGACTCACCACATCATAATTTCCCTGCCCCCAGCTATAACTCTTGCCCTGCAGTGCACACGTATCCCTCTCCATCACCAGAGTAAAAATCACTGAATTGTGGTCACTGTCCCCAAAGTGCCCACCTACCTCCAATTCTAATACCTGGCCTGATTCGTTACCCAGAACCAAATCCAGTACGGCCTCACCTCTTGTTGGCCTGTCAACATATTGTGTCAGGAAACCCTCCTGAACCCATTAGACAAACACCGACCTAGCTAACGTACTCGAGCTATAGCTTTCCCAGTCAATATCTGGAAAGTTAAAGTCCCCCATAACAACCATCCTATTACTCTCACTCTTCTCCTGAATCATCCTCGCAATCCTTTCTTCTATGTCTCTCGGACTATTAGTAGGTCTGTAGAAAACTCCTAACAGGGTGACCTCACCTTTACTATTTCTAACCTCAGCCCAAACTTCCTCAAATGGCGAGTCTTCATCCATCGTCCTTTCCACAGCTGTAATCCTTGACAAGCAATGCCACACCTCCCCCTCTTTTACCCCCACCTCTGACCCTACTAAAGCATTTAAACCCTGGAACCTGCAACAGTCAGTCCTGTCCCTGTTCTACCCATGTCTCCGTAATAGCCACAACATCGAAATCCCAGGTACCAACCCACGCTGCAAGTTCACCTACATTATTTCGTATACTTCTCGCATTGAAGTTTATACACTTCAAGTCACATTCCTGTTTAGAGGCACCCTCCTTCGAGATTGATGCCATGTTCCTAACCTCCCTACACTCAAGGTCCTGCACCCTAAAGCTACAGTCTAGGTACCCATACCCCTGCAGAGTTAGTTTAAACCCCCCAAAAGAGCACTAGCAAACATCCCCCGAAGGATACTGGTGCCCCTCAGGTTCAGGTGTAGACTATCCTGCTTATATAGTTCCCACCTTCCCCAGAAAGAAGCCCAGTTATCCAGATACCGGAATCCCTCCCTCCTGCACCATCACTGTAGCCAAGCATTTAACTGTTCTCTCTCACTATTCCTCGACTCGCTATCACGTGGCACGGGTAACAAACCAGAGACAACAACTCTGTTTGTTCTAACTCTGAGCTTCCAACCTAGCTCCCTGAAAGCCTGCCTAACATCCTCATCCTTCTACCTACCTATGTCTTTGCGGCCAACGTGGACTACGACTTCAGGCTGCTCCCCCACCCCCTTAAGGAGCCGGAAAACACGATCAGAGACGTCACTTACCCTTGCACCTGGGAGGCAACATACCAGTCGTGAGTCTCTCTCGCCCCCACAAAACCGCCTATCTGTGCACCAAACTATCGAGTCCCCAATAACTATTGGTCTGCTCTTCTCCAAACTTCCCTTCTGAGCAACAGGAACAGGCTCCGTGCCAGAGGCCTGAACCCCATTGCTTACCGCTGGTAAGTCACCCCCCCCTCCCACAATTATCCAAAATGGTATACTTGTTCATGAGTGGAACGACCGCAGGGGGTCGCTGCACTGGCTGCTTTCTCCAAGTTCCCCTCACTGTCACCCATCTGTCTGCAATCTTTGGAATTACTGGTTCCCTAAAGTTCTGATCTATGACCCCCTCCGCCTCCCGAATGATTCGAAGTTCATCCAACTCCAGGCTCCAGTTCCCGAACACAGTCTTGGAGGAGCTCTTCCTGCAAGTGTAATCAGCAGGGACGACCATGGCATCCCTCATCTCAAACATGTCGCAAGAGGAACATTGCACTGCATTCACGGCCATCCACTAAATGTAACTTTTTAAAAATGCTAGTTCTAAAGAATAGAACCAGCAAAACGCAGCACTTACCTGCATAGCACAACGGGTCATACTATCAGGTTAGAGGAGGAGGGCGTGTGGGAGGCACTACCCATGTAGTGCCTGGGGTCCCTCTCCTGCGCGCCTTTACAGGGAAAAAAACCTACCCAGGGAAGCTTGCGCTACACCAGCTTCTGGGTCCGTTCCGCGCTTTTTACCCTATAAAGGCGCGCAGGAGAGTCGCGGAGATGTGACTTGTCTCTCTAGTCTCCCCAATGTTCTCGAGATCGGTGGAAGTCTTCTTACTGCCGCAGCCCGGGTACGATTCCCGGGCAGAGAGGAAATTTTCAGCAGAGCTACTGGAATGAATCTACGTCTCCCTGGTAGTCTAGTGGTTAGGATTTGGCGCTCTCACCGCCGCGGCCCGGGTTCGATTCCCGGTCAGGGAAGCAGTTTTCAGCGGGTCGACGGGCTATCCAATTGTCTTAAATGCGCTGTACGGTTGTTTATTGATCTTCGTCGTTCCTGGGTGCTGCAGAGTGAAGTAGCACGTAGAAATAGCATCCTGATGTGGATTTGTTTGCATGTGTTTGGATGATTGTTTCTGCAGCTCCAAACGAGTGAACAATCCTCACTCTCTCGGCGGAGCAGGACAGGGCTGTTTGGCAGTGTCTGTTTGTAGACGTGGTTACGTTTGTTTAACAGTTTAAATTTAATTTTTTGTATCTATTGCTCCCGATGCGATCTCAATAACATTGGGGAGACTAGAGAGTCAAGTCACATCTCCGCGACTCTCCTGCGCGCCTTTACAGGGAAAAAAACCTACCCAGGTAAGCTTGCGCTACACCAGCTTCTGGGTCCGCTCCGCGCTTTTTACCCTATAAAGGCGCGCAGGAGAGTCGCGGAGATGTGACTTGACTCTCTAGTCTCCCCAATGTTCTCGAGATCGGTGGAAGTCTTCTTACTGCCGCAGCCCGGGTACGATTCCCGGGCAGAGAGGAAATTTTCAGCAGAGCTACAGGAACGAATCAGCGTCTCCCTGGTAGTCTAGTGGTTAGGATTTGGCGCTCTCACCGCCGCGGCCCGGGTTCGATTCCCGGTCAGGGAAGCAGTTTTTAGCGGTTCGACGGGCTATCCAATCGTCTTAAATGCGCTGTGCGGTTGTTTATTGATCTTCGTCGTTCCTGGGTGCTGCAGAGTGAAGTAGCTCGTAGAAAAAGCGTCCTGATGTGGATTTGTTTGCATGTGTTGGGATGATTGTTTCTGCAGCTACAAACGAGTGAACAATCCTCACTCTCTCGGCGGAGCAGGACAGGGCTGTTTGGCAGTGTCTGTTTGTAGACGCGGTTACGTTTGTGTAACAGTTTAAATTTAATTTTTTGTATCGCAGATTGCAGACAGATGGGTGACAGTGAGGGGAACTTGGAGAAAGCAGCCAGTGCAGCGACCCCCTGCGGTCGTATGTTGGAAGACTTACCAGCGGTAAGCAATGGGGTTCAGGCCCTGGCATGGAGCCTGTTCCCGTTGCTCAGAAGGGAAGGTTGGCGAAGAGCAGAGCAATAATTATTGGGGACTCGATATTTTGTGGCACCGATAGGCGGTTTTGTTGGGGCGAGAGATACTCACGATTGGGATGTTGTCTCCCAGGTGCAAGGGTAAGTGACGTCTCTGATCGTGTTTTCCGAGTCCTTAAGGGGGAGAGGGAGCAGCCCGAAGTCGTGGTCCACATTGGCACCAACGACATAGGTAGGAAGAAGAATGAGGATGTTA
Source organism: Hemiscyllium ocellatum (assembly GCF_020745735.1). Lineage (NCBI taxonomy): Eukaryota > Metazoa > Chordata > Chondrichthyes > Orectolobiformes > Hemiscylliidae > Hemiscyllium > Hemiscyllium ocellatum. The sequence continues at coordinate 155,844 of NW_026867496.1, forward strand.
GGCAGGCTTTCAGGGAGCGAGGTTGGAAGCTCAGAGTTAGAACAAACAGAGTTGTTGTCTCTGGTTTGTTACCCGTGCCACGTGATAATGAGTCGAGGAATCGTGAGAGAGAACAGTTAAATGCTTGGCTACAGGGATGGTGCAGGAAGGGGGTATTCCGGTATCTGGATAACTGGGGGTCTTTCTGGGGAAGGTGGGACCTCTATAAACAGGGCAGTCTACACCTGAACCTGAGGGGCACCAGTATCCTTGGGGGGACGTTTGCTAGGTATCTTTGGGGGAGGGGGTTTAAACTAACTCTGCAGGCGCATGGGAACCTAGACTGTAGCTTTAGGGAGCAGGACCTTGAGTGTAGGGAGATTAGGAGCTTGGCATCAATCTTGAAGGAGGGTGCCTCTAAACAACAATGTGACATTGAAGTATACTTCAATGCGAGAAGTATACAAAATAAGATAGGTGAACTTGCAGCATGGGTTGGTACCTGGGATTTCGATGTTGTGGCTATTACGGAGACATGGGTAGGATTGGCTGTTGCAGGTTCCAGGGTTTAAATGTTTTAGTAGGGTCAGAGGTGGGGGTAAGAGAAGGGGAGGTGTGGCATTGCTTGTCAAGGATGGTATTACAGCGGTGGAAAGGACGATGGAAGAACACTCGCCATCTGAGGTACGTTGGGCTGAAGTTAGAAATAGGAAAGGGGAGGACACTCTGTTTGGAGTTTTCTATAGGCCTCCTAATAGTCCTAGAGACGTAGAAGAAAGGATTGAGAGGGTGATTCAGGAGAAGCGGGAAAGTAATAGGGTGGTTGCTATGGGGGACTTTAACTTTCCAGATATTGACTGGGAATGCCATAGCTCGAGTACGTTAGATGGGTCGGTGTTTATCTATTGTGTGCAGGAGGGTTTCCTGACACAATATGTTGACAGGCCAACAAGAGGTGAGGCCGTACTGGATTTGGTTCTGGGTAACGAATCAGGCCAGGTATTAGAATTGGAGGTAGGTGGGCACTTTGGGGACAGTGACCACAATTCGGTGATTTTTACTCTGGTGATGGAGAGGGATACGTGTGCACTGCAGGGCAAGAGTTATAGCTGGGGGCAGGGAAATTATGATGCGGTGAGGCATGACTTAGGATGCGTGGCTTGGAAAAGTAGGCTTCAATGGAAGGGTGCAATCGATATGTGGAGCTTGTTCAAGGAGCAACTATTGAGTGTCCTTGATAAGTATGTACCTGTCAGGCAGGGAGGAAAACGTCGTGTGAGGGAGCCGTGGTTTAATAATGAATTGGAATCCCTTGTTAAAGCGAAGAGGGCGGCCTATGTAAAGATTAGGCGTGAAGGTTCAATTGGGGCGATTGAGAGTTATAAGGTAGCCAGGGAGGATCTAAAGAGAGAGTTAAGAGAAGCAAGGAGGGGACATGAAAAGTCCTTGGTTGGTAGGATAAGGGTCAACCCAAGGGCTTTCTATAGGTATGTCAGGAATAAAAGAATGACTCAGGTTGGAATAGGTACAGTCAAGGATAGTAGTGGGAAGTTGCACATGGAGGCCGAAGAGATTGGGGAGACACTGAATGAATACTTTTCATCAGTATTCACTCAGGAACAGGACATTGTTGCCGAAGTGAATATTGAGTCACAATTAATTTTAATGGATGGCTTTGAGGTATGTAGGGAAGAGGTATTGGAAATTCTGGAAAGGGTGAAAATAGATAAGTCCCCTGGGCCTGATGGCATATATCCTAGCATTCTCTGGGAAGCAAGGGAAGAGATTGCAGACCCATTGGCCTTGATTTTTTATGATCTCGTTGTCTACAGGAATAGTGCCAGAAGACTGGAGGATAGCAAATGTGGTTCCCTTGTTCAAGAAGGGGAGTAGGGAGTAACACTAGTTCCTATAGCCAGTGAGTCTCACTTCTGTTGTGGGCAAAGTCTTAGAGAAAATTGTAAGGGATAGGATTTATGAACATCTGGATAGGAATAATGTGATCAAGGATAGTCAGCATGGTTTTGTGAAGGGCTGGTCTTGTCTCACAAACCTTATTGAATTCTTTGAGAAGGTGACTAAGGAGGTGGACGAGGGTAAAGCGGTTGATGTGGTGTATATGGATTTTAGTAAGGCGTTTGATAAGGTTCCCCATGGTTGGCTACTGCAAAAAATACGGAGGTATGGCATTGAGGGTGCGTTGGAGGTTTGTATTAGGAATTGGCTGTCTGGAAGAAGACAGAGGGTAATAGCTGATGGTAAAGGTTCATCTTGGAGTGCAGTTACTAGTGGTGTTCCGGAAGGATCTGTTTTGGGACCATTGCTGTTTGCCATTTTTATAAATGACCTGGAGGAGGGGCAAGTTTGCAGATGATACGAAAGTCAGTGGAGTTGTTGACAGTGAGGAAGGATGTGGCAGGTTACAGTGAGATATAGTTAAGCTGCAGAGCTGGTCAGAAAGGTGGCAAATGGAGTTCAATTTTGGTTAAGAGTAACAAGAAGATGGATTACTGGGCTAATGGTTGGATACTTGGTAGTGTGGATGAGCAGAGGGAGCTTGGTGGCCATGTACACAGATCTCTGAAAGTTGCCACCCAGCTAAATAGTTCTGTGAAGAAGGCATATGGCGTACTAGCTTTTATTGGTAGAGGAATTGAGTTCCGGAGTCCTGAGGTCATGCTGCAGTTGTATAAGACTTTGGTGCGGCCGCATCTGGAGTATTGTGTGCAGTTTTGGTCGATATACTATAGGAAGGGTGTGGAGGCGCTGGAACGGGTGCAGAGGAGGTTTACCAGGATTTTGCCTGGTATGGTAGGAAGATCGTATGAGGAAACGCTGAGGCACTTGGGGCTTTTTTCATTGGAGACAAGAAGGTTTAGGGGTGACTTGATAGAGGTGTACAAGATGATTAGGGGTTTAGATCGGGTTGGCAATGAGAACCTTTTTCCACCTAAGGAGTCAGCTATTACGAGTGGGCATAACTTTAAATTAAGGGGTGGTAGGTATAGGACAGATGTTAGGGGTAGCTTCTTGACTCAGCGAGTCATGAGTTCATGGAATGCCCTGCCAGTAGCAGTGGTGGACTCTCCCTCTTTATGGGCATTTAAACGGACATTGGATAGGCATATGGAGGATAGTAGGCTAGTGTAGGTTAGGTGGGCTTGGATCGGCGCAACATCGAGGGCCAAAGGGCCTGTACTGCGCTGTAATTTTCTATGTTCTATGTTCTATTAAGCTGCATCAGGACATTATTTCAACGAGCCACTACACACTGCAGCACAGAGAAACTGCGAAGAGCAGAAGAAAAAGATGTATATAGTGTATTTAAGGAGAACAGGTACCTAATAAACCCAGTCCGCCGATTTCTCAATGATGCTTCCAAGTTGACTTCAAAAATTCGGTTTGTCCTTCCATTTTTTGCTATTTTATTTTGTGAGTTTTAAAAATTCCGAAATCCTCTGACTTGAGTATTGGAGTTGGTAAGTTACGTTGTGGCTGGACAGGACACTGGAATATTGTGGAATACTTTTGGAATATTGTGTGCAATTCTGGTCTCCCTCCTATCAGAAGGATATTGTGAAATTTGAAAGGGTTCTGAACCACCAATGAGTCCGCAGAGAGGAGAGGCCCTTCTGCTGCCGTGAGTGCGGGAAGGCCTTCAGTGATTCCTCTGCCATGCGGACGCACCAACTGGTCCACACCCGGGACGGCTGTTCTCATGCCCTGTGTGTGAGATGGCTTTCAGCAGTTCTTCCCACCTGCTGAGACACCAGTGGGTCCATACCAAGGAGAGGCATTCTTCTGCCCCGAATGCAGGATGGGCTTTGCTCTTTCTTCTGACCTGATGGCCCACTGGTGGGTCCACATGGGGGAGAGGTTGTTCAGTTGCTCTAAGTGCAGGAAGGCCTTCATCAAACCTCAGACCTGCATATGTTTGGACAGGACCACCCAGAGAAAACACACGCAGACACTGGGAGAATGTACAAACTCCTCACTGGCTGGAATCAAACCTGGGTCCCTGGTGATGTGAGGCTGCAGTGGTAACCACTGAGGCACTACATATTGCAACCTGAAATAGGCAAGCAGGTGGTTGGGAGAATACAGCAAGCCAGGCAGCACCAGGATGTGGAGTAGTCAGCATTTTGGGTATTAACCCTTCTTCAGGACTGAAACGTTGACTTCTCTATGAGAAACGATTTACAGAATGTTGCTGGGGTTTGGAGGGTTTTAGCTACAGGGAGAGTCTGAATAGGCTGGGGCTGTTTTCACTGGAGCATCGGAGGCAGGGGAGTGACCTAATAGAGGTTACAAATTCATGAGAGGGATGGACAGGGTAAAAGACAAGGTATTTTCCCTGGGATGGAGGACTCCAGAACTAGAGGGCATTGGTTTAGGGTGAGAGGCGAAATATATTAAAGGGACAACTTCTTCATGCAGAGGGTGGTACATACATGAAATGAGCTTCCAGAGTATATGGGTCAGGTGCTGTCAAATGGGACTAGATTAATTTAGGATATCAGGTCAGCATGGAAAAGTTGGACTGAAGGCTCTGTTTCCATGTTGTATGTGTCTCTGACTACTGGTCCTGATGTAAGTTTAAAAGAGAGTTCAAGTAACTTTGAATACTTCAATCTTGTTGAACTCACCTCCTCAAATGTTTCAAACGACTCCCACTGAGCGATACTGTTTAAACATGCTGAGTTGGACAAAATATCCTATCAAGTTCAACACAAACCCAGAGCTGAAGATGGCAGAAGTCACACGATACCAAGGGGACCAAAACTGATCACAATATTCCAGGTGCAGCCTCATCAACGTTCTGTATAACTACACTATATCTTGCCAACATCTCTACTCAATTCCCTAACTGATGAAGGTTAGTGTGCCTAAACCTTTCTTCACTGCCTTGTGTAGTGATGTTATCAGAGATATAGGATCGACTTTAAACTGATCCACAATCCAGCGACTGGGAGCACCGAAGCAGAGTAGTGCAGCGTGAGTGTGCTGGGCACATAACCCAGAGGTCGATTGGTCAAAACCATGTGATGCTATTGCTCAATGTCTCCATAAGCTGCTTTCCTTGGCAAAGGTGCTCTGTTCTGTATCTTGCCTTTGCATCTGCTTCCCAAAGCTTCTTCAGTGGAGGAGTGGCAGTGGCAGCTGGATCCCAGGAGCTCAACAACCCTCTGCGGCTGGAGGAATCTCCGAGCTCCAAAAGGGGGGCCCAACTGGAGGCTGGATTTGCTCCAGGCTTGTATCTATCAACTTATTTAAATGGTACCTACTGTATGGGGCTTTGGTTCACATTAAAACCGGAGGTTCGTGTCAGAGTGTTTGTTTATATTTAGCAGTTGTAGTTGGTAAAATACACTCCCTGGAGGAGCACCTTCTATGATGCTGCATTTCTTGCCTTCTGCCCTTCCCCCATTTCTTATCTCCCATCGTGATTATATATTTTTTGGTCAAATTTGATTTCATATTTTTCAGTCTTGGTATTCACTGTGTGCTATTAATTTATTTGTTCGAATATTGTAAGTCAAAATTAATGGTGTAATTTCATTTCTGATGTCAGAGTTTGACATTGAATGTGTAGGTGTGGAAATAAATCAAGAACTTGTGATTTTACAGCAAAAAGAGCAGTTCACCGCTATCAATGGCATTGTCTCATTTGTAGGTGATGAGTTGAGCCTGATCAACAAACCGTTTCAAACAGTCTCCAATTTTATTAATATTTTCGTTATCTTCATTAAAGATAATAACTCCGGCATGCTAAAATTTACACAATTTGTTTATAAGATTTATTTATCTGTCCATTCCTCTGCCACATTGGGGAGACTGGATGCCAACTTGCAGAACATTTCAGGGAACAGCTCTAGGACTCCAAACCTAAACGACCCCACCCCGCTGTGGCTGAATGCTTCAACTTCCCCCTCCCACTCCGTCAAGGGCATGCAAGTCCTGGGCCGCATCCCCCTCCAAGCTCTAGCTACCTGACGCTTGTAGGAAGAACACTTCATCTTCCGCCTTGGGACCCACCAACTACATGGGATCAATTTGATTTCACCAGTTTCCATATGTCCCCCCACCCTCACTCCCACACCACACGCCTTGTCCCAGATCCAACCTTCCAACTCGGCATTGGCCTCTTGAGCTGTCCTTCCTTTCCATCTTGCTTCCCACCTATTCTCTCCACCCTCCCGTCTTACCTCTCATGATAAATCAGCACCTCCATCCACCTATTTCATTCACAGCTACCTCCCCTCCATCCCCATCCCCTTCCCAATTATCTCTCAGCCCCGTTGGACCAACCTTCATTCCTGATGAAGAACTTATGCTCTAAACCAGACTGTGGTGAAGGAACATCCTTAATACGAAAGAGTTCCCAATTCAGATTTATTCCCCATTTGTTCCCCCGTTTTTCTAGAAATAAGAAATGTCTTTTTCTTCCACTAGAAAGTGGTCTTACACTTCGCGGTGTCTGAAGTGTTATACCACTCCACTTCTTTGCCCACCTTTTAAAAATCCTTTCAACCTGTTTTTCGGACAATGGTGGTGGTGATCAAAAGCAACCATGTCACTCCTCTTCAATGCCCATTTCTTTTCCTAGGAACCACTTTGATACGTTGTCTGAGTGTACTTGGTTTTCAAAATGTAATTTGGCCATTGAAGTGAACAGGGTTAGTCTTTGTCGATCGCTAGCTTTGTTTGCACTAACTGTAATTATCCAACAATTTGCTGTTTTTTTGTTCCACCAAAGCTGGAAACAATGATCTGTTTTTATTTTGCACTCAGGTGTGAAAAATCATCCCAAGAATCGTCATACTATTATAGTTGACTGAAGCTATAACAGGAGGAATTGTGTGGCAGTTTCAGACTAAAATCTTGGCTGGAAAGAATGTAGATTGATGAGAAAAGTCAAAAAGCAGAATCTCTGGCCACAGTCTATCATTCTGGCTTGATTAAGTGGTGGCTCTTCAAAAGCACCTTCCCAGCCATTACCTCAACCACCAAGAGCAGGTAAGTGTGAACACAGCATTCCAACTGTGAAATATATCGCATTCCTTCTTTGTGATTGATCAAAAACCTGGAATTCGCTCCTGAACATTATTGCAGACCAAATCATAATGTGAAGCAATTTAAGAGGCAGCTCAGCACCACTTTTTCAAGGACAGTTTGGAAAGGCTTGTTGGCAGAGCCAATGATATTCACATTTCATGAAATAATAAGTAAAGAGGCATGGATCGAGGATTGGCTAACCAATGATACAATTGGGATAAGGGGCATGTTCAGGATAGCAAATTGCAACTAGCAGTGTGCCACAGGGATCTGTGCTGGGGCCACAATTATTTACAAAACGTATATGAATTCCTTGGATAAGTAAAGTGAATGCACTATTGCCAAGATTGCAGAAAAGATGGTTGATGGGAAGGAAGGTGGTGAGAAAACATGAAATATCTGCAGAGGGATATATTCAGGTTAAGTAATGAGCAAATCCTTGGCAGATGGAATAGAATGTGGGGAAATGAGGTTGTGCACTTTGTCAGGAAGAAAAGTGTTGAATGTTAAATGGAGAAAGCTGTTGAATAGAGGGATTTGGAAGCCCATATCCGTGCATCTCTTCAGCCAATTTCAGGGAGTAATAGGGAAGGCAAAGGGAGGTTGGCCTTCAAATAGAGTATAAAAGTAGGGAGGTTATAGTGAACCTATATCAGGCACCAGTCAAGCCACAACTGAACACTGGGTGGGTCCTTTACCTAAGGAAAGATATACTGGCATTGGAGGCAGCCCAGAGAAGGTTGACCAGGATGACATCACGGATGGAAAGAATATCATATGAAGGGAAGTGAACAGGTTGGGCCTGTACTTATTCGAATTTAGAAGATTGAGGGGTAACCTTATTTTCACATAAAAGATTCTGAGGAGACTTGACAGGGTTGATATGGAAAAGTTTACTTTTGTGGGTGAGTCTAGCACCAGAGGGAATAACCTGCAAATGAGTGATTGCATGTTGAAGACAGATAGGAATTGTTACTGAGTGCAATAAATCTGTGGAGCATGTTACTACAGAGAGTTGTTGAGCTTGGGTCGTTAAGTACATTCAAGGCTGTCAGATCTTTTATAACCAGTGAGGGAATTGAGGATTATGGGGAAGTGGAGTTGATGTTTACCAGAGCTAACGTGATCCGAATAAATGCAGAATTGATTCAATGCGCTCAATTGAATAGTAAGGGGAAAGGGGAAAAGGATACAACTAGCAACTACAGGCCAGTCAGTGTTGGAAAATTAGAGATTGCACGGAGTTGGTGGCATTTTGGCATTGTTACTGGATTTAACATTTGGAGTTTCAAATTGATGCTGCTATGTCCCCGATGCACTTTGAAAACAATTACTATACCTGGAATATAAAGCTTATCACTGCTTTGGTGATCTTAGCATTTGATATTAGGACCTACCTTGTGAAGGAAGGAAATCTTTAGTCCTTACCCAGTTAGGCGATTGTGTCACTCTTGATCCACAGTAATAGATGAACTCGTAACTGCCCTCTGAAATGGTACTTGGTATATCTGGGAGATAAAGTGCCACATCCCATGAATGAATAAAGGAAAATATTCAGCAGAAATTGTCACTGAAGTGAAGATTGTGAACTAGTGATAATGTTTGAGTAATCCAGAGATCTAGGTCTTCTGAGAACAAAAATTCAAATCCCATCATGCTAGCTAGTGGAATTTATGTTCAACTAATGAAAAGATCTGGAAGTGAGAGTTTGTCTCAGTACTGGCCGCCAGGAAACCATTATTGATGAAAACAATAATCTGCAGATGTTGGAGATCGGAAACAAAAGGCACAATTGCTGGGGCATCGCAGCAGGTCTGTCAGCATCTGTGGAGAGAAAACAGTTAGTGTTTTGAATCCAGTCACTTTTGAAGGGCCACTGGACAGAAAACATTAACACTAATCTCTTTATAGGCGCTGCCAGAACTGTGCTATGTCTCCAACCATTATTGATGGATTGTTGTGAAATTATTCCTTTATGGAGGAAATCTACCATTCATCAACACTGTGTGCACAGGGACCACGTGATTCCAGACCTACTACAGTGTGGGGTTGACTCTCAGCTGCCTTCTAGCATGTCGTCAATTACTTGGTCCAAGGGACATGAGGGACGGTGAGAAAATGTTGCACATACTTGCAACAATCACATGCCACAATTTTTTTTGCAAAAAAATCATCGGTTACTGAAGGACAGCAAAGGCAAATTGCTATGGGAATGTCGGACCCAACTGATTTGATTTCCTTGTAGTAATACGATAATTGTCAGTATTTTTAAAAATCGTCTTCAGAGGATACACCACTGTAGGAATACTGCATGCAATTCTGGCTGTCTGCTAGGCGAAGGATGTTGTGAAATTTGAAAGGGTTCAGAAAAGATTTCCAAGGACGCTGCCAGTATTGGAGAGTTCGAGCACGAGGAAAAGGCTGAACAGATTGGGGCTATTTTCCCTGGAGCTTTGGAAGCTGAGGGATGACTTTATAGAAGTTCATAAAATTATGAGGGGCATGGATAGGGGAAATAGGAAAGGTCTTTTCCAAGGGGTGGGGGGTGAGGGTGTCAAAAACTAGAGTACATAGATATAGGTTAATAGCAAATGGAGTTTAATATAGATAACCATGAGGTCTCACAGTTTGGAAAGACAAATCCATGTAGGAGTTTCATGGTGAATGGTTGGACCTGTAGTTGAACAGAGGGATCTTGAAGTAGGTTCACAGTCTACTGAAAGTGGAATCATAGATAAAAGTATTTCAGCACACCGGTCTTCATCAGTTAGAACGTTGAGTATAGAAGTTGGGAATTTATGTTGCAGTTATACAGAATGTTGGTGAGGCTGCACTTGGAGTATGAAATAGATTCCGTGCTATATTGAAGGCAGGAAAGAATAACAAACATATACAGATTAGAGCACCATAAGTTATGTATCTAAATAAGATAGTGAATTAGAGTAGAAATAAGTACCAAATCAAAATGTTCTTCCGACAAGCACCAAATTTGTTGCATTTGCAGTATTTCGAACCAAGAGATCTAGGGGTGCACGTTCATAGTTCCAAGAAAGTGGAGTTACAGGTGGACAGGGTGGTGAAGAAGCCTTTCAGCCGGCTTCCTTTCATCAGTCCAAGTATTGAGCATAGGAGTTGGGACATCTTGTTGCAGCTGTCACACATGCCACACAGCACAAGGTGTGACCTGCCCTTCTCTGACTGACCATCCCTTTATATAGCAGGGGAAAGACACCCCTTTAATTGTGATGTTCAGGAAACATGGCTTACTTCAACAAAAATGTGCTGGACCCACAGATGTTTGCACAGAGAAAAGAACTTGCAGTCTGGGGTGAACCTCAATCTTCATTCAGAAAGAGAGGAATGGCAGTAGCTACAGAAGCTCATGGTCCAACTTGCACATTCAGAAAATAGAGGGGCTCTGATTGGCAAGAAGACCCGGCAAATTCAGGGTTCCCCATTGGTCAATCCCCAGTCACGGCACTGCTTGGATTGGGTGACGCGAGCGATGGGAGACAGTCAGCCTTGAAATGCAGGAAAGTCACTGCCAACCACCCCAAATCCAATTGGCTACCTAAGGTGTAGTGCCGTGGACACACACACACACACACACACACACACACACACACACACACACACACACACACACACACACACACACACATACATACACACATACATACACACACACACACATACACACACACCATTATGGGCATCATAATGTAAACGTTATCCAATGAGCTTCAGAGGGAAACTGTTCTGGGCAAAATCTAGAAGCAAAACAATGTTTCCCCCTTTCCACTCCTCATCCTGGTAGGGCGGAAGAAGGGGTGAAGCACTGTTCACTTGCAGCAACAGGAGGCAGAGAGCATGAATCCAAGCAGGAAGCAGACTCTGCAAAGGTCAGTTTCAGTCGGCTTCTTCTGGAATATTGTGTGCAATTCTGATCTCCCTCCTATAGGAAGAATGTTATGAAACTTAAAAGGATTCAGAAAAGATTCATAAGAGTGTTACCAGGCTAAGAGGGTATGAACCACAGGGAGAGACTGAATAGGAGGGGCTATTTTCCCTGGAGCGTCGCAGGCTGAGTGATTTTTTTTAAAAAAGGGGTTTATAAAAACTTGAGGGGCGTGGATGGGGTGAATGGACAAGGTCTTTTCCCTGGGATAGGGGGAGTGCAGAACTAGAGGGCATAGGCTTAGCGTGAAAGGGGAAAAATTTAAAAGGGACCTTGTAGTCAACCTTTTCATGCAGGGGGTTTTGTATGCATGGAATGAGCTGCCAGAGGAAGTGGTGGAGCTGAAAATGTGTTGCTGGAAAAGTGCAGCAGGTCAGGCAGCATTCGAGGAGCAGGAAATTCGACGTTTCGGGCATAAGCCCTTCTTCGGGAGGGAATTTAGATTGAAGGGTCTGTTTCTGTGCTTTACGTCTCTGACTCTATGACTGGTGAAATGTATTGGCATTCATCGAAACATTTATGCAACAGAAAATTATAAACAGGTAAAGACAAGCCTCATGTCATTGATCCATGAATTCTGGTGCAATTATGGATGTAATAGAGTCAGTATGACATGGAAGGAGTTCAAAAGACGGCTTCTTTTACAAAAATTCACAAGTAAATCCGAGTCTTCTGGGAATCTAAGACAACCGTGCATTAATATAAGTCTGGGGTATATGGTACCTATTCGATGGAATGTTTGTGGCTCTAAAAGCCTGCCTTGCAGTTGTTTCTGGCCTCGTAATATTGTACTGCAGCATATTGCATATCTTCAATAATGACTTCAATACCGCATGATAGATGTCGATTCAGCAACTTGAGTCCATGTGAACTCTTCATGGAGCATGCAATCCACCACATTACCCTGCTGTATACATTTACATATAGATCAGCACAAAGATCTTGGGTATTAAGAGAGGAAAGAATGTTTAGGGTGTAGGTTTGCTCGTTGAACTGTAGGATTGATATCCAGGAAAGAATGTTCCACAGAAACTAAAATTATTTGTTCTGATTATCTCTTGTGGTCTGACAGCGATGACCTTTGCAATCTCTTTTCACAGGAATATTATAAGTGAAGAATTTGGAGGTAGAAATCTCAGACCAAACATCACATCAAAGTCTGACAGTCACTTGACTCACCAGGACTTGGATATTGATGGCCTTCACAACAAGGACGAGGCGGTCTGTCTGCTTAGTAAGGTTGCAAATGATCGTTGAACCTGGAGAAAGACGAGGACACCTGCACCATGGAGAAACCGTGGAAATGCAGGGAGTGTAATGACGGTTTCCCTTCCCCGCCTGCACTGGACATTCATCAGCATTTGCACACTGGGCAGCGGCTGTTCACCTGCACTCAGCGTGGAAAAGGCTTCACTCAGTTGCATCACCTCCTGGTCCACACTGGGGAGAAACCGTTCATTTGCCCCATATGCTGAACCAGATGAAGAACACTTTTTTAAAAAAATCCTGTATGAAGCATATTGCAGGTATACCTGAAATAGATACATTTGTCTCTGTCCCATTGAGTCTCCAGCACAGGGCCAGGCTGGGCTGCTCAATTGGTCTCTGTCCGTGTTTATTCTCCACCTGAGCCTCCACCCACCCCTCTTCATTGCCTCCCATCTCCCCTCCATCAGCATAAAGGTATCCCCCCACAATTCGAAAATTAACTTAACACTACTTGACTTTTACGAAAGACATACGGTAATAAGTGTTGTCACAAACCAAAAGAAATCCGAAGAGGATTTTCGCTTTTGCAAAGAAAAGCATAATTTAAGTTAATTCATGGTAATTGCCTCTTCGCTTTACTCCATGTCAGCTTACGAAAGGTTTCATAGGAATGCTCTACTTTCAGATAATGGGGGAAACCTGTAGTGGGGCAGCACGGTGGCTGAATGGTAAGCACTGCTGCCTCACAGCATCAGGGACCTAGGTTCGATTTAGGTGGAGTTTGCACATTCTCCCCGTGTTTGCGTGGATTTCCTCCAACAATCCAAAGATGTGCAGATCAGGTGAATTGGTCATACTAAATTGCCCATAGTATTAGGTGCGTTAGTCAGGGGTAAATATAAAATAGGGGAATGGGTCTGGCTGGGTTACTCTTCCGAGGGTTGGTTTAGACTTGCTGGGCCGAAGAGTTTGTTTCCATACTGTAGGGAATCTAATACACTGAACATACTGTTTATTGCCCATATGTGGTTTCTGTTCCTCTGTTCACCTCCCCTTCATGTGTCTATCAAGATACACCTTAAACGTTGTTAAGGTGCCTGCTTCCACTACCTCCACTGACAGTGCGTTCCAGGAACCCCCACCACCACTCTGTGTGAATCCCCCCAGCACCACCACCTCTCCCCAGACAGTCCCCTCTCATCTCGAACCTGTGCCCTCATTTAGTTGACCTTTCCACCCTGGAGGGAAAAAAGCCTCTGACTATCATAGAATCCCTCCAGGGTGGAAACAGACGATTCAGCCCAACGAGTCAACAGCGACCTTTCAAAAGATTAACCCACAGGGACACATTCCACTACGCCTGTTACTCGATATTTACCCCTGACTAATGCACCTGACATACACATCCCTGAACACTGGGGCAATTTACACACAGACAATCCAACTTAAACTGCCTGTCATGGACACTATAGGTAATTTAGCATGCCTAATCCACCCTAACCTACACATTTTTGGAATGTAAGAGGAAGACCATGCGGACATGAGAGGTGAGGTGCATGGAGAATGTGCAAACTGCACACAGACAGTCACCTGAGGCTGAAATCGAACTCGGGTCTCTAGCACTGTGAGGCATCAATGCAAACCACTGAGCTCTCCTTCCACCCGTCCAGCCAATCTGTGTGTCTCAGCGTTTTGTCGAGGTCTCCCCTCAGCCTCTGTCTTTCCAGAGAAAACAATCCAGGTTTATGTCACTTCTCCTCATAACGAAAGCCCTTCAGACCAGGCAATGTCCTGATGAACCTTGTCTGTACCCTCTGCCAGAGCACCCACATCCTTCCGGTAGTGTGGCGACCAGAACTGCACGTAGAATTCCGAATGTAGCCAGAATAAATAGCTGTAACATGACTCGCCAATTCTTTCACTCAATGAAGCGTGCTGTGTTTCATCTTGACCACCGTACCCACCTGCATTACCACTTCCACGGATCAATATGCCCAAATCCTTCTGTAAGCCAGTGTTGCTGAGTTCTGCCATTTATCATACAATTCTTATATTTCCTTCGTCTCTATCCAGCTTCACCTTAATTGTCTTTCTCTCTTCGTCTCCCCCCACCCCCTCCTCCCAACTCTCCACATATCAGCATATCATAAGACCATAGGATGTTCTTTATATGTTAGATCTTTCATTCCTGGACCATTCTCAAGAACCTCCTCTGAACATGTTACAGGGCTATCCTTCCTGAGATATTTACGCCAAAACTGCACACAGTACTCCAATTGTGGCCTGACTGGAGCCTTTTACACAGCCTCAGAAGTACATCAGTGCTTTTATACTCAAGTCTAATCAAAATAAATGCCTTCATTGGAATTTGCCTCCCCAACCTGTAAGTTTACCTTGACAGAATCCTGGAGTAGAACTCCATAGTCCCTTTGCACATCAGATTTCTGAATTTTCACCCCATAATCCTCCTGTTCTAGAGCAGCAGCATAGATTTCCAGACACATTGATTGTTTTCAGGGATACCAAGGGATCTTGGGAATTGCCAGTATCTCAGGAGGAGCCAGAGAGAAATGTGGCGTGGTCCTGTAAACTGCAGAACTTTCCAAACTGCCTGAGTCAGCAATAACTCTTTCTGGACCAAGAAACAAAAGGGCCACTGAGAAACTGCTACATCATAAAACCTCAGAAGCAGAAATTAAGCCATTCAGCCCATTGAGTCTGCTCCACCATACAATCATTCTTAAATATCAAGGGATATGGGGAGTTTGGGTTCAGAAACCTATCAGGCATGATTGAATAATGGATCACACTCAATGGGCTAGTTAACCATCCCTGGGAAGAAGGATGCAAAACAACGAGTTGTTTCCTGGGGCAGATGAGCTAAGTGTTTAATAATCTCAAGACAAAAAGACAATTAAGTCTTTCTGTGGAAGGAAGGCCCTGACGTAAGCGTTTTTTTTTTGCAGGACAGGCTGTATCAAACAAACCGCTAAACCTCGAGGATAGGAAGGTAAACTACAGACCTGAGATCTCCAGAAGTGTGGAGAGGTGGTATTAGAATCTGAAGAATCGTCACACCACAGATTTGAAAGTGAGGAATCTCCACCAGAATTTAACTCCAGAAAGGTGCAGCAGCAGTACTTGGAAGAACAACACTGCAGTGAATCCCTGGACACTTCCAGAGACAGATACTGTTGGTGGACACTCAGTTAAATTCTGTCATCGATTGGGTGATAGCCAAGTTGGGGGTGAGGTTGAACTTGGTAAGTTGAGAGGTTTCATTTTTAGTTGCTACATACAATAAAGTGTAAATAATTGTCTCAGCTGTTGATTCTATGTGCAGTTTCTGAGTCAGGAGCCAAATTAAGGCAACTGCAAGCGGCTGGGATTAATATTGACTCCATTGCATTCAGCAGGACATCACATCAATACTGTTATAAAGCGAAGGTTGACAACACCACCGCAGATCTCAAACAGAAACACCCAGAGGAGCATTATACTCTAATCTGTAAAATTAGCATGAAAAATGGTGTAACCTGCTCTAGCGATAAAAATAAATCCCCAACACTTTAAAATCAACAATCAGCAATTTATTTATCTAACTCTCACGGTCAACAAATGAACAAAACTATAAACAAATTGCATACAGGTCAGGAGCAGATAGGTAGCACTGGTTTATTTGGGGATCATGGACTGGCTGGTTTGAAGGGTCTGTTTCCAGGCTGCATGACTCCACCACAGTAAATGAATGGGAATCCATCCCAAAGGAAATAAAGGTTTCAAGCACCACTTGAGGCACCACTTGAGGCAAATGTGTCAACTCAATCCAGATAACTGAGGGCAGTGGGGCACTGTGAGGCTCAGTATCTCAGAGAGTCAGCCAGCAAGTTCTCTCCGGGAGACTTGTCTCAAGAAACGAAGTGGTTTCCTGTCCCATCAGCCAGATTATCCAGTTTGGATTAGGTCCTATATTTCCAACAAAACAGGTAGACAGGGCAGTGAAGAAGACTTTAAGCACACTGGCATTAATCAGTCAGGGCATTGCATATAGAAGTTGGCAAGTTATGTTGCAGTTGATCAAGACATTGAAGAGGCTACATTTGGAGTATTGTCATCAATTTCGATCACCTTGCTATAACAGAAATGTTACTAAACTTGGAAGAGTGCTGAAAACATATAAAAGGATGTTGTCAGGACTCAAGGGTCTGAGTAAAAAAGAGAGGTTGGACAAGCTAAGACGTTTTTATTTAGAGCATAACAGACTGACGGGGGTGGGGGGCCTTATAGAAGTGAAGAGATCATGAGAGACATGGAGAGGGTGAATGCACTTAATCTTCCTGGGGTTGGGGAATTGAGGGCTAGAGGGCTTCAGTTTAAGGTGAGAGGAGAAAGAATAAAAGGGAATGTGAGGGGCAACTTTTTTTTATGCAGATGGTGGTACACATATGGAATGAGCTGCCAGCGGAAGTGGTTGAAGTGGGTACATTAACAACATTGAAAAGGCATTTGGACAAATACGTAGATAGGAAATGTATGGAAGGAAATGGGCCAAGTGCAGGGAAATGGGCTTAGTGTTGATGGACGTTTTGGTCGTCATGGACCAGTTTGAGCCGATGGGCCTGTCTCCATGCTGTAGGACTCTATGACACGTGTCTCTTTGTCGCTCCGACAGCGTTGAATTTCCAGATGAATATCTCACTAAATCAGGCCGAATAAAATCCAATCTCATTCGTCAACTCTGATGCGGAGGTGCTGGTGCTGAATTGGGGTGGACAAGGTCAGAAGTCACACGGATGGGTGGGGGGAGGGTGTTTTCAATCCAGCACAAAATAAAAAAAGCCCACTGACTCTTCCACTCTACCCACCGTCAGAATGGGCAGGAGGTTCAGTCCTGGGGATGACCCACAGAAGCGTCACTGGTGGAATCTGATTGTTGGATGCACTTGTGCCCCTGCTGGTGCCTCTGCAAGTTGCAGGACAATGTGAACCTCCGCCCGCAGTCGAGGCAGGCAAACGGCCTCTCCCCGGTGTGGACCCATTGGTGGGCCAGCAGTTTGGAGCAGCAGGTGAACCCCTTTCCGCAGTTTGGGCAACTGAATGGCCTTTCCCTGGTGTGGACCCACCGGTGGGACAACAGGTCAGAGGAATTGCTAAAAACTTTCCCACACTCTGGACAGCTGAATGACCTCTCCCCCGTGTGGAAATGCTGATGGGCCAGCAGTTTGGAAGAATCGCTGAAGGCCTTCCCACACTCTAGTCAGCTGAAGGGCCTCTCCCCTGTGTGGACCCGCCGGTGCCCCAGTAGGTTGGAGGAGTCGCTGAAGGCCTTCCCGCATTCGGGGCAGCTTAATGACCTCTCCCCAGGGTGGGCTCACTGGTTCTTCAGCAGGTCTGAGGAATTGCTGAAGTCTTTCGTGCACTCGTGGAAACTGAAAAGTCTTTCTCCTGTGTGGAGGTTGTCCACCCAGGTGAACCCTTTCTCATAACGGAGCAGTAAAACGTCCTCTCACCGGTGTGTATATACTGGTGGGCCAGCAGGAACAGGAGCAAGTAAAGCCCTTCGCCCGCTCGGGGCAGGAGAACAGCCTCTCCCCAGTGTGATTGCACTGATGAGCTTCCAGGACAGATGGGACACGGAAGCCCTTCCCGCAGTCGCCACACTTCCATGGTTTCTCAACCGGGCGGGATTCCTCGGGTTTCTCCATGGCCGAAGCTACAGCTGCACACATACATGTGTACAGCCCCTCCCGCTGTGAATACCTCTTTCTACGCCGTATCACTGTTTCAGGCTCCACACTCAATGCTCTGCTTCAGTAGGGTCTCTCAACCAGTCCTACTGATGATGAAACCCGTACTCAAACAGGAACCAAAAAGAAAGCTTTGCTCCTTCCACAGAATCATAGTTGAAAATTGTGTGGTCCTGATGGATTGAGTGACTGTCAGACATTGACGTGAAAGTGAGGACGCTGGAAAGTCAGAGTCAAAAAGTGCGTCGCTGGAAATGTGCAGTGCGTCAGGCAGCACCCGAGAAGGTGGAGAATCAACGTTTTGGACACAAGCCCTTCATCTGTTGATTTTGAAACTTCCGTCTTCAGATCTTCGGATAGTCTGTAAGAAGAGATTGCAACAGTCATCACTGCCAGTCCAGTTAAGAATGAGACATCAAGGCATTGACACCGACACGAGAGAGAAACTGAACATATAGATGTGGCAAATGTTAGTGATTGCCAGAGCGATAGAGATATGTAGCACAGAAATAGACACTTCAGTCTAATTCATCCGTGCAAACTAGATAACCGAACCTAATCTCGGCCGATGTGCCAGCATTTGGCCCATATCCTCTAAACCCTCCCTAATCACATACCCATCATGATGTCTTTTAATGTCATAATTGTACCAGCACACACCACTTCCTCTGGCAGCTCTTTCCTTAAACACACCACTTTCTCAATGAAAGACTTGTCCCTTAGGTCCCTTTGTTAAGTTCTTTTGCTAGAGATTCTTACACGCTTGATGCTACTGCAATACACCAAGTTCTGTGAGCAACCAAACTTTTTAAAGCAAGTTCAGTACAAGCTGTGGAGAAACTCTTACACTTTTCAAAATGCTTATACACCACAGTCCCAAAAAAAAAACCAAACCCCTCTAACATACAGTAAAACTGAAACAGGGGCTTACAGTTGAAGTTAGAAGGGCAGAAGGAGAGCGTGTTTAGCAGCCTTTCTCCACACAGTGCTGTGCTTAACTTACCCAAACGAGACTTCAGCTTTCAGGACTGACTACTCCCCTTTCGTTATACAGGTCACTTCTAAAACATAAAAGCTTTGGCCTCAAGTCTCACCTGTTCACATATAATCAAAAACGTCTCCCAATACCCTTTTTCACCTCTGTAGTAAACCAGTCGCTTCAGAGGCCGTGGCTTTTTTACTACCTCTCTGAAAAAAAAACAAGGACACAGCATCTTTGAGAAGGACTAGCTTTGAGAAAAATAACCAGCTTTGTAACAGAGGGATATAGGCCAAACACTGGCAGGTGGGAATAGATTAGTAAATAGCGTGGAGTAGTTGAACTGAAGGGACTGTTTCTATGCTGTTTGAGTCAGTAAGAGAGGGGAGCATTCTGGATTATTGGTGCTGGAAGAGCACAGCAGTTCAGGCAGCATTCAAAGTGCAGCGAAATCGACGTTTCGGGCAAAAGACCTTTATCGGGGAAAAGCCATTCAGAAATCGTCTTCACGCAGCAATCTTACGGAAAGTCTATTGCAAAGTGGGCATCGCTTTCTTTGTTGCTACCGCACAGCAGTTAACATCTGAGCCCCAAGTGTCCCAGATGAAGAGAATCCGAGTGAAGCCTTTACTCACTGAGAGTCATCCCCACGGCCCTGAGCTGAGGGACTGCAGGCAGTCCAACACGGAAGGGACGGTTAAAAATGAACCAGTTTTGCTCCCTCAGCCTCTCTGTCCCAGAGACAGGCAGTGTGACGGCATAAACACGTAGCACCATTCTCGCGCAGACAGAAGCCGTTCAGCCCATCGAGTCCACGGCGACTACCTGTCTCTCTCTCTGAGGTTATTTACAATCGGTGGTATCCGTCCTAATAGTGGGGGAACTGTGTCTGAGTCGTGATGCGGTTTTTGACATGCTTATCATTCACGTCTGAACCAGGGTAGCAAATTACTGCAGGGAATTGATGAAACCGCAAGACATTTGTTTCAACTTGACCAGCTGATTGGCATCGCAGAGAACTGGTTTGCTATTCATTTCAGAGTGAACCGACGAACAACAGAATGCCACTGAGACCTCTAAAACCACACCACTTGAATGGAGTGGATTTGGCGAGTGCATCGATATGACACATGCTATTCAGTAAGTAGATGCAAAGGCAGGTGGCAGAAGAGAGCACTGATTCAAAGGAAAGCAGCTCGACGTGGCATTGAACAATAGCAGAAGATGGTTTCGATCCATCGACCTCTGGGTTATGGGCCCAGCACGCTCCCGCGGCACCACTCTGCTGCCACGCTCTGACTGCTGTCCACAGAACACTTCAGGTTTTCATCTGCCACGCGGCATGCACGTTCGAGACTGATGTCAAAGACCTCCACTGCTGTCATGTAATATACTGTTTCGCAGACGTATGGAGGTTGTGTAAATAGAAAAGTTTTTCGAAATTCCCACATTCTGTTGGTCGAACTGTGATTTCACACTGAATCACAACATGTGTCGCAGCGCAGACGGGGGCCATGCGGCCCACCTTCGCTCTGCTGGTTCTACACTGTAAGTAAATGTGTGTCTCTATTCGTTTCATTCTCTCGCCTTCTCAGCGTAAATCTGCACATCTGAACGTGACCACCAAATTCCCTTTTGTGTCCATTGAATCTTCTTCTTTGTCAATGTCCGACAGGGACTTACTGACACTAACCACTCCCTGTACGAAAACGTTCTTCCTCCTGTCA
The DNA here is from genome assembly GCF_020745735.1 of Hemiscyllium ocellatum. Lineage (NCBI taxonomy): Eukaryota > Metazoa > Chordata > Chondrichthyes > Orectolobiformes > Hemiscylliidae > Hemiscyllium > Hemiscyllium ocellatum. Next base: position 176,499 of record NW_026867496.1, read on the forward strand.
CTTTTACTTTTTTTTCCTGGTGACTTTAAAATTCTGCTGAATCGTTGTGGATCCTTTCAGGTGTGGCACCATTTTCACAACATTATTTCTTGTTTCTAGGTCCCTCACGACTTGGAAAACTTCGGTTCTCCGAGGAGACAAACATTGCCGTCCTCAACCATTTCATTTCAACTTGCACATTGTTTCTGGGGGGTGGGGCGGGGTGTGGGTGGTGGCGGATAGTTTTCATTCGCTCTTCTGCTCTCTCTCTCTCACTGAAACCCTTGGTGTGAGAGGTGACAGATGGAGTTGATTAATACCATGACCAGCTTTTCAAAGCAATTCATGACCAGCGAAGTTAGCGCAGCTGGGCGGTAGTCATTGTGTTGTGTTGCATGAGTCTTCTGAGGCACAGGGATGATGTTGGCCCTCTTGAAACAGGCAGGGACGATGGCCTGCTGCAGGAAGAGGTTGAAGATGTCCGAGAAAACCTCTGCCAGTTGATCTGCACATGCTCTGAGTGCACGGCCTGGTCCTCTGTCTGATCCCATCGCTTTCCTTGGATTCCCACGAAGGAAAACTGATCTGACCTCTGGACTTTCTCTGAACATTCACTCCACACACAAACCCCTCTTTAAAAAGGGTGCTTCTGATGTCTTTGCAAAATCTTTCTCCTCTCACCTTAAAAAATTGCTCCCTAATCTTGAAGCTCACATCTGAGGGAAAGGATATCTCTATCCTTCGTGATTTTATAATCCTCTTTAAGATCACCTCTCAATATCCTATGCCCCAGTGAAAAGAAAAATCCCAGTTTATCGACCAAGATGTAGGTAGATTAATATCCAGTTCTGATCTGTTGACTACTGGTGCAGGCTTGAAAGACCAAACGGCCTACCCCTGCTCTCAAGTTTCTCTCACTGTGCCCAGGATAGCAAGAGACCATAAGACACAGGAGCAGAAATTAGGCCAATCAGCCCACTGGGTCTGCTCCAGTATTCAATCAGGGCTGATAAATTTCTCAACCCCATTCTCCAGCTTTCTCCCCTTGATACTCAAGAACATATCTGTTTCAGTCTTAAATATACTCAGTGACTTGGCTACCACAGCTTTCTGTGGCAGTAAATTTCATAGATTCGCCACTGTCTGGCTGAAGAAGTTTCTCCTTACCTCCGTTCGAAAAGATCTTCCATTTACTCGAAGGCTGTGCCCGCAAGTCCTCATCTCTCCTACCAATGGAAACATCTCCCCCAACGTGCGCTCTGTCCGAGCCATTCAGCATCCTTATGTTTCAATTAAATCCCCCCTGAGTGTAGGCCTGTTAATCAGCATGAACCGGACTTTTCAGGATGAGGCAGAGCAGGGATTAGGTTCAGTAAAATGAGAATGAAAGGAGAGTGTGTGGGATGGAGATTTTCAGCTTTTAGGGAATAAGGGAGGAAGCAGAGTTTGCTATAAATTATAATCGATCGAATGGGATAATGGACCGAGGATTGGCAGATGGAGTTTAATTTAGACGCACGTGAGGTGTTGCATTTTAGAAAAGCAATCCAGGACTTAATCAGTTAACGGGTAATGTTGCTAGTGAGGGTGAGAATAGGTGGACAGGGCAGATGAATGCGTGGCTGAGGAACTGGTGCATGGGAGAAAGAATCCAAAAATGTGAATATTGGAATCTCTTCTGGGGTAGAAAAGACCTGCACAAGAAGGATGGATCGCACCCGAATTGGAAGGGGACTAACATATTGCTGGGAGATTTGCGAGAGCTGCTCAGGAGGATTTAAACTGGTCAGGTGGGGGTGGGTGTGGGGCAGGGGTTGCTGGGACCCAGAGAACAAGTGAGGAAAGATATCAAGCTGTGACTGGTCCAGTTGGGAAAGGGATTGAGTCAAACAATCAGAGCAGGAAGTAACAAAGCAGAGAACAAGGAAGGACTGGTAAATTAAACTGCATTTATTTCAATTGCAAGAGGCTGAACAGGGAAGGCAGATGATGGTCTGGAACTTGGGACTGAGATATCACGGCAGTTACAGAAACATGGCTCAAGGATGGACAGGACTGACAGCTTAATGTTCCAGAACACACATGCTATTGGAAGGATAGAAAGAGGGCAGGAGAGGGGGGAGAGTGGGTTTTTTGATAAGGGATATATTACTGTGCTTAGGGAGGATATTCCTGGGAATACATACAGCAAGCTTATTTGGGTGGAACTGAGAAATAAGAAAGGGATGATCACCTTATTGGGATTTTATTATAGATTCCCTAATAGTCAGAGGGAAATTGAGAAAAAAATTGTAAGGAGATTTCAGTTATCTGTAATAATAATAAGGTGGTTATGGTCAGGGATTTTAACTTTCCAAACATAGACTGGGACTGCCATAGTGTTAAGGGGTTAGATGAAGAGAAATTTAAATATTTACAAGAAAATTTGCTGATTCAGTAAGTGGATGTTCTGACTAGTGAAGGTGCAAAACGTGACCAACTCTTGGGAAATAAGGCAGGGCAGGTGACTGAGCTGTCAGTAGAGGAGCGCATTGGGGCCAGTGACCTTAATTCTATGAGCTATAAAAGAATGACGACAAAGTATAGATCAGAATTAAATTGGGGGATGGCTAACTTGGTGCGAGGCAAGATCTTTCAAAAGCTAACTGGGAGCAGATGTTCGCAGGTAAAGGGATGGCTGGAAAATGGGAAGCCTTAAAAAATACGAAAGTGAGAGTCCAGAGACAGTATATTCCTGTTCGGGTGAAAGGGGAAAAACGACAAAAACAAGGACTGCAGATGCTTGCAGCCAAATTCTAGATTAGATGAAGGGCTGTTGCCCAATACGTTGATTTTCCTGCTCCTCGGATGTTGCCTGAACTGCTGTGTTTTTCCAGCACCACTCTAATCTAGAACCTAGGGTGAAAGGGGAGGCTGGTAGGTGTAGTGAATACTGAATGACTCGAGGAATTGAACTTTTGGTTCAGAAAAAGAAGGGAGCATATGAAATTATAGACAGGAGAGATCGAGTGAATCCTGACAGTACAAAGGCAGTTGGAGTACACTTAACAGTAAACTCAGGAGGGAAAAAGGGGAACATGAGTTAGCTTCGACAAGTAGAGTTAAGGAGAATCCAAAGGATTTTGATAAATACATTAAGGAGAAAAGGGTAACTAGGGAGAGAACAGGGCCCCTCAAAGATCAGCTGGACAGCCTATGTGTGGAGCTGCAGGAGTTGGTGGAGATAATGAACAAGTATTTTACATCAGTGTTTACTGTAAAGAAGGACATGGAATAAATAGAATGTGTGGAAACAGATGATGATGTTTTGAAAAATGTAAAAATGTCCATACTACAAAGGAGGTGGTGCTGGATGTCTTGAAATGCATGCAAGTGGATAAATCCCCAGAACCTGATCAGTTGTACCCTAGAACTCTGTGGGAAGGTAGAGAAGTGATTGTTGGGTCCCTTGCTGAGATATTTGTACCATCGATAGTCACAAGTGATGTGATGAAAGACTGGAGGTTGTCTAACGTGGTGCCAGTATTTCAGAAAGATTGCAAGGAAAAGCCAGGGAACTATCAACCAGTGCGCCTGACATTGCCGGAGGGCAGTCAGTTGGAGGTAATCCTGAGAGACAGGATTTACATGTATTTGGAAAGGCAAGGACTGATTAGGGATAGTCAGCATGGCTTTGTGCGTGAGAAATCATGTCTCACGAACTTGATTGAGTTTTTTGATGAAGTAATAAGGGATTAACGAGGGCAGAGCAGTAGGCATGATCTTCAGAAAGGCATTTAACAAGGTTCCTCATGACAGACTGGTTAGTAATGTTAGATCTCGAGAAATACAGGGAGAACTAGCCATTTGGATACAGATCTGGCTTGAAGGTAGAAGACATAGGGTGGTGGTGAAGGGTTGATTTTCAGACTGGAGGCCTGTGACCAGTGTTGTGCCACAAGGATTGCTGATGGTTCCACTACTTTTCATCATTTATATGAATGATTTGGTTGTGAGCATAAGAGGTATAGTAAGCATATTTGCACATGACACCAAACTTGGAGGTGTCTTGGACAGCAAATAAGGTTACCTCAGATCACAACGGGATCTTGATCCGATGGGCAAATGGGCTAAGGAATGGCAGATTGGAATTTAATTTAGATAAATGTGAGGTACTACATTTTGGAAAAGCAAATCAGGTAAGTTCCGAGGGAGTGTTGCCGATGAAAGAGACCTTGGAGTGCAGGTTCATAGCTCCTTGACAGTGGAGACTCAGGTCGATAGAACAGTGAGGAAAGCATTTGGTATGCCTTCCTTTATCGGTTAGAGCATTGGATAGTAAAGTTGAGAGGTCACGTTGCAGTCGTATAAGAGACTGGTTAGGTCACTTTCAGAATATTGTGTGCAATCCTGGTCTCCTTCCTATCAGGAGGATGCTGTGAAACTTGAATGGGTTCAGAAAAGATTTACAACAATGCTGCCGGGTTTGGAGGATTTTAGCTATCTGGAGAGGCAGAATAGACTCGGGCTGCTTTCCCAGAGCGCCAGAGGCTTTTCAGGGAGCGGGTGGGGGGCGGTGGGGATGGTGGGTGTCCTTCTACACGTTTATTCTATCCATAATCCTCATGATTTTATAAACAGACAAGATCTTTTCCCTGGGTTGTGGAGTCCAGAACTAGAGGGCATAGGTTCAGAGTAAGAGAGGAAAGAGCTTAAAAGGGACCTCAGGGACAAGTGTTTCATGCAGAGGGTGGTGCATGTATGGAATGAGTGTCAGAGGAAGTGATGGAGGATGGTACAATTACGGCATTTAAAAGGCATATTGATGGGTATATGAATAGGAAGGTTTTAGAGCAATAATGGCCAAGTCCTGTCAAATGGGACGAGATTAGGTCAGGATAACTGGTCGGCATGGAAGAGTTGGACTAAAGGGCCTGGTCCGAGGGTCATTAAATGTCATTTAAATGTTAGACTAATCTGCCCAGTTTTAAGACTACAATATACAGGAACAGAATGAGGCCATTTGGCCCATTGAGTGTGCTCCACCAGTCGATCATGGCCGATATGTTTCTCAACCCCATTCTGTTGCCTTCTCCTCGTAACCCTTGATCCCCTTACTTATCGAAGACCTATCTATCCCTGTCTTAAATGCCTTCAATGACCAGGCCTCCACAGCACTCGGCAGCAGTGAGATTCACAGGTTCACCGTCCTCTGGCTGAAGAAATTCCTCCTCATCTCAGTTCTGAAGGGCATTCCTTCACCCTGAGCCTGTGTCCGCTGGTCCTCGTTTCTCCTACTGGTGGAAACATCTTCCCCACATTCACTGTATCCAGTCAGAGTCATACAGCACGGAAATAGATCCTTCAGTCCAACCAGTCCATGTCGACTATAATCCCAAACTAAACTAGTCCCACCTACATGTGCTTGGCTCAATATCCCTCTGAACATTTCTTATTCATGTACTATTTCAAATGTCATGTAAATGTTGTGACTTGAAGCGCAACTGCTACATCCTCTGGAAATTCAGTCCACACATGAAGCACTCTCTGTGTTAAAATGTTGCCCCTTATTTTGTTTTCAAATCTTTCTGTTGCCACCTTAAAAATATGTCCGCTTGTCTTGAAATCCCTCATTCCAAGGAACCACTCCTGACATTCATCTTCTCTGTATCCATCAGGATTTCATAAATCTCTATGAAGAGTCATCTGACCCTGAAATGTTAGCTTGTTCTGTCTACGTGGACGCTGCCTGACCAGCTGTGATCTCCAGCATTTGTTGTTTTCAGGACGGATTCCAGCATATGTCGCACTGCGCTCCTAAATGTTGGCTACCTCTTTCCAGATCCTTCGAGACTCGACCTTACTCAACAATCCACCATGCGGTACAGTCAATAAAGTTCCACATTGCATCTCTTTCAGCACACATGAGCAGCACAGTGGCTCAGTGGTTAGCACTGCTGCCTCACAGCACCAGGGACAAGGATTTGATTCCAGCTTCAGGTGACTGTCTGTGTGGAGTTTGCACATTGTCCGCCCCTGTAGCTGTGTGGGTTTCAGCCAGGTGTTCCGGTTTCCTCCCACAGTCCAAAGATGTGCAAGTTAGGGTGAAAATGGCCATGCTAAATTGTCCCATAATGTTAGGGATGTGTGGGTTAAGTATATTAGTCGAAGGTAAATGGAGAGTGATAGGAATAGGGAAATGGGTGTAGGTGGGTTACTCTTTGGAATGTTGGTATGTACTTGTTGGGCCAAATGGCCTCTTTTCGCACTGTAGGAATTCTATGTGGCATCCCCAGCTCTTTGCATTTCCCGTAGAGGAAGTGGGGACGGGTTGAAAGCTCAGTGAGCGTAAAGTGGAAACTAAATGTAGTGCTTTGCTTGAGCTCAAGCTGAGTGACTTGGTGGCGGTACTGGGAAAGAAAGGTATGGTGTCTCAGTGGGTTAGTTCTGCTGCCTCACGGCACCATGGACCCAGGTACGATTCCAGCCTCGGGGCCGTTGTATGTGTGGATATTGCAAGAGGTTCACAATTTCCAGCAACTTGCGAAGACACCAGTGGGTGCACCGGTGCTCCCAACAATCAGATTCTGTCAGTGACCTTCTGCTCCACTCTGACAATGGATGCAGTGGGAAAGTTAGTGGACTTATTAAAAATAAAAATTTCTGGACTGCACATCGCCTCGCAACCCCACAGTGGTTCAGGGCGGCATGGTGGCTCAGTGGTTTGCACAGCTGCCTCATAGAGCCATGGACCGGGTTTGATTCTATTCTTGACGTGATTGTCTGTGAGGAATTTGTACATTCTCCTGCCGTGACTGCATAGGTTTCCTCAGGGTGTTCCGGTTTGCTCCCACAATACAAAGATGTACAAGTTAGGGTGAGTTAGCCTAGCTAAATTGTCCATAGTGTTTAGAGATGTGTAAGTGTGATGCACTCGTCAGGGGTAAATGTAGACTGGTCAAGAGTGTGGTGATGGAAAAGCACGGCAGGTCAGAGAGCATCTGAGGCGCAGGAGAATCGACGTTTTGGGCATTAGTCCTTCCTCAGCAATGATGCCTGAAACATTGATTCTCCTGCTCTTCGGATGCTGCCTGATCTGCTGTGCTTTTCCAGCACCACTCTCGACTCTGATCTCCAGCATCTGCAGTCCTCACTTTCTCCAAGTAAATGTGAAGTAATAGGGTTGAGAGAATGGGTCTTTGTGGGTAACTCTACGGAGGGTTGGTGTTGCCTTGTTGGGCCAAAGAGCCTGTTTACATTCTGGAGGGATTCTGTGATTCCATAAACTTTGCTTCTAGTTGGCAACACCATTCGGAGTCCGGGACTGCACGTTCCCACCGCACAATCAGCAGAAAGGTAAGACCACTGGAGCAGACATTAGGCCATTCAGCCAACTGAGTCTGCGCCGCCATTTGTTAGAAACAAAAAAACTTCAGTTACTGGAAACCAAAGTAGGTAAGCAGGAGGCTGGGAGAACGCAGCAAGCCAGGTAGCATTAGGAGGTGAAATTAGCGTTTCAGGTATTAACCCTCCTTCAGGACGGAAGAAGGGCTCTTCCCAAAACATTGACTTCTGTATCAGAGACAATTTACCAGGATGTTGCCGGGCGTTGGAGGGTTTGAGCTGCAGGGAGAGGCTATTTGGCTGGGTGAGAGATTTAAAAGGGACGTAAGGGGCAATGTTTTCACGCAGAGGGTAGTGCGTGTATGGGATGAGTTGCCAGAGAAAGTAGAGGCTGGTACTTAGAAGGCATCTGGTTTTGGACATGGACAGGAAGGGATAAGAAGGATATGGGCCAAATACTGGCAAATGGGACCAAATTAATTTAGGATGTCTTGTCAGCATCCATGAGTTGGACCAAAGGGTCTGTTTCCATGCTGTGCATCTCTGTCTACCGGTTTTGATTAAAGTTTTAAAATTGAGTCCAAGTAACTTTGAATAGTTCAGTCTTGTTGAACTCACTTCTTGAAAGGTTTCAAATGAATCCCTCCAAGTGATACTGTTTAAAAATGCCGTGTTGGACAAAATATCCCATTAAGTTCGACACAAACCCACAGCTGAAGACATCAGAAGTCACACAACACCAGCTTACAGACCAACAGGTTTATTTGAAATTACAAGCTTGAGCAGCATTGCTCCTTCTTCAATGCTACTTCTTCGTCACTTCACTGACAAAGGAGCAGTGCTCCGAAATCTCGTGAGTTCAAATAAACCTGTTGGACTCTAACCTGGTGCCATTTGACTTCTGCCCTTGTCCAGCCCAATCCAACACCTGCACGTCCACATCAGAGTTGACTAATGAGATCGGATTTTATTCAGTGTGATTAAGAGAGATGCTCATCTGAAAACTCAAAACTGTTGGAGCGACAAAGAGACACGAGTCAGAGTGCGACAGCACGGAGACAGACCCATTGGCCCAAACTGGTCATGCCGACCAAAACATCCATCAACAGTAACCCCATTTCCCTGCACTTGGCCTCTATCCTTCTAAGCCTTTCCTCTCCATGTATTTGACCACATGTATTTTAATTTTTGTTAACGTACCTCCCTCAACCACTTCCACTGGCAACTCATTCCATACACAAACCACCTCTGAAAAAATGTGGGGCAAAAGGTTTACAATCTCTCCCCTCTCACCATACAAATGTACCCCCCCAACCATGCAAATGTGTCCCCAGTCTTGAAATTCCCCCATACTTGAGAAGAGACAACAATCCTTAAACCTATCTATAACCCTGTTGGTTTTATGAACTTAAGACCATAAGACATAAGAGTGGAAGTTAGGCCATTCGGCCCACCGACTCCACTCCGCCATTCAATCATGGCTGATGGGCATTTCAACTCCACTTACCAGCATTCTCCCCGTAGCCCTGAATTCCTCGTGACATTAAGAATCTATCAATCTCTGCCTTGAAGACATTTAGCATCCCGGACTCCACTGCACTCTGCGGCAATGAATTCCACAGGTCCACCACTCTCTGGCTGAAGAAATGTATCCTCATTTCTGTTCTGAATTCACCCCCTGTAATTCTAAGGCTGTGTCTACGGGTCCTACTCTCCTCGCCTAACGGAAACAATTTCCGAGCGTCCACCCTTTCCAAGCCATGTATTATCTTGTAAATTTCTATTATTTCTCCCATCAATCTTCTAAACTCCAATGAATACAATCCCAAGATCTTCAGCCGTTCCTCGTATGTTAGACCAACCATTCCAGGGATCATCCATGTGAATCTCCGCTGGACACGTTCCAGTGCCAATATGTCCTTCCTGAGGTGTGGGGACCAAAACTGGACACAGTACTCCAAATGCGGCCTACCCAGAGCTTTATAAAGTCTCAGTAGCACAACGGTGCTTTTGTATTCCGACCCTCTTGAGATAAATGACAACATTGCATTCGCTTTCTTCGTCACGGACTCAACCTGCATGTTTACCTTTAGAGAATCCTCGACTAGCACTCCCAGATCCTTTTGTATTTTGGCTTTACGAATTTTCTCACCGTTTAGAAAGTAGTCTATGCTTTTATTCTTTTTGCCAAAGTGCAAGACCTCGCATTTGCTCACATTGATTTCCATCAGCCATTTCCTGGACCACTCTCCCAAACTGTCTAGATCCTTCTGCAGCCTCCCCACTTCCTCAGTACTACCTGCCTGTCCAGCTAACTTCGTAACATTGGCAAACATCGCTAGAATTCCCCCAGTCCCTTCATCCAGATTATTAATAAATAATGTGAACAGCTGCGGCCCCAACACTGAACCCTGCGGGACACCTCTTGCCACCAGCTGCCATTCCGAAAAAGAACCTTTTATCCCAACTCTCTGCCTTCTGTCAGACAGCCAATCTCAATCCATACCAGTAGCTCACCTCGAACACCATGGGCCCTCACCTTGCTCAGCAGCCTCCCGTGTGGCATCTTATCAAAGGCCTTTTAGAAGTCTAGATAGACCACATCCAATGGTTTCCCTGGTCTAACCTACTTGTGATCTCTTCAAAGAATTCCAACAGGTTTGTCAGACACGACCTCCCCTCACTAAATCCATGTTGACTTGTTCTAATCAGACTCTGCTCTTCCAAGAATTTAGAAACCTCATCCTTAATGATGGATTCTAGAATTTTACCAACAACTGAGGTTAGGCTAATTGGCGTATAATTTTCCATCTTTTGTCTTGATTCTTTCTTGAACAAGGGCTTACAATAGCGATCTTCCAATCATCCTGCACTTTCCCTGATTCCAGTGACTTTTGAAAAATCTCAACCAATGTCTCTGCTCTTTCCTCAGCCACCTCTCTCATCCTCCTCTGCTCCAGGGGGAAAACATCCCAGCCTTCATTCTAATTTGGTAATAATGGCGCAGTGATGATTTCAGCTGTGTGTGTGTCAAAGATCTCTCATTTCTAAGCCAATGCGGTGCCACGTAAGTTTTTCTGACTTTAAAACGAATGGTACCCCATTCATTTAAAATATCTATGGTTTCTGTGCAAAGTCAGTCCTCATTGGAAAACAGCCAATAGTGTCTTAAATCCCATAGGCTGCTTCTGACCAGGTTTGTATGCTCTGTTTGGAGATGTAGGAGTAAAACTTCACAATAAAAGATTAATGCAGCCTTTATTCATGACTCATTATTAACACACTTTCTCCATTTACAGTTGTAATTGAGAGGCTTCTCTGAATTAGTCGACGTGTTTGTAACAAGTTGTGAAACATGAAAGGGTTCTAAAAAGACTTGCGAAGATACTGCCAGGTTTGGAAGGTTTGAGCTGCTGCAAGAGAAAATCGACTGGGGCTATTTTCCCTGAAGTGTCAGAGGCTGAGGGGTAATATTATGGATAGTTTTGCGGTAGAAGCGTTTTAGGAAAAAAAATCTCAAACCTTTGTTGCCTTTGCCAATATCTGTTGGCCATTAGTGAAGTCCCTAAGCCCAAACCAATCAGACCCTCTGCCTTTTACAACCCCGATGCGAAAAAAAAATCAAGAACAACATAATGTTCTTAAAGGAGTAATATCATCACAACAGAGAGATCACAAGCTGAAACATTTCTATCAAAAGGTCGTACAGTTAGCAGGCCGAGATAATGACTTTTCAATTTAGCCAATTAATTTAAATCAGGTCCTTTGGCTTCCAAAACCTATTAAATTTAAATCTGACAGCAGAGGACCAATCCTATTGTAAAAACTCAATATAGCATCAAGGGTAGAAAAGAAGGGGACAGTTGGACAGAGCCCCAGTGCTAACTCCCCATTGATAGAGCTAAGAGTCCTCAGCATTAGAGACAGAAATCAGCCCTGACAGTCATCTGTGAATGAGAGAGCATCATTCACAAATAAAAGCAGAAGAGCAGGAATTGGAGGAGACATTCCCGACAAAAGATTCAATAGAAGGATGCATAGAATATTCTGGAAGACATGTAACCTGGCTGTAATCAGAGAGGCTAAATTCTATTTTTTGTTATATTAGTGTGTCTTGTATTTATTGGAACAGCAGATGACAAGAATCCTGTTTTATGCCAAAATTGTCAGTAGTTCGACGGGATTTATTCAGTTTGTTAATAGATTAATTCACTTGTTTACCATTCAAATTTGATTCGTAAATTGCTTTTTGTTGATTTTAAAGTGTCAGGGATTTATCTTTGTTTTTAAGACGAGAGCAGATGACACCACTTTTCACACTAATTTTATAGATTATAGGGCAATGCGCTCCTCTTTTGGTGTTTCGGGTTGAGATCTCAGAGAGGGGAGGGGATTCAGCATTCGCTTTATATCAGTATTGACGTGCCGTCCTGCTAAATACAAAGGAGTCATTATTAATCCCAGCCTCCCACTCTGGTTGTGGGTGAATCGCTTTAATTTGAATACTGACACAGAAACTGCACAGACAACCAACTGTTGAAACAATGATTTACACTTTATTGTAGGTAGCAACCAAAAAATCAAATCCCTCAAGTAAGCAAGTTCAGCCTCTCCACCCTCCTCACCCCCCAATCTTGGCTATCACCTAGGTGATGGCGGAGGTTAACATTGTTTAACAGTGCCATCTCTGGAAGTTTACAGATGTTTGATACAGTGTTGTTCTTCCAAGTACTGCTGCTAAATCATTCTGGAGTTGAATTCTGTTGGAGTTCCCTCACTTTCAAATTTGTGGTGCAATTTTCTTAGATTCTGACACCACCTCCCCACGCTTCTGGAGACCTCTGGTCTGTGGCTCACCTTGTTATCCTTGAGGGTTCTCTACCTGTTTGAAACAGCGTGTTCTGCAATTAACCCCTTTACGTCCAGGCCTTCCTTCTACAGGCAGAATTAATTGTCCTTTTGTCACACAGTTATTAAACACCATTATCTCACCTGTCCAAAGAAACAGCTCATTGTTTTGCCTCCTCCTTCCCAGCGATGGTTAATGTATGTTATTTGTTAACTTCCATGGAGCAGTTTCTCATTGGCCCTTTCGTTTCTTGGTCCAGAAAGAGTTATTGCTGACTCATGAAGCAATTCTTTCAGATTTTTATTGAGAGAGAGTTGGAAATTGTTTCGAGAGACAGAAAGAGAGAGGGGAGAAACGGAACAGACATGAACTGTTGATCTCCGTTGTTACTCATAACGTAAAATCATTGTCGTGCAATCAATTCCCTTAAGCATGAATAGAGGCTGCCTGTGCCCTGTGAGCTTGTGGCGCAATGATCGTGCATCTGACTCCAGATCAAAAGGTTGCGTATTTGAATCACGTCAGGCTCACTAAAAATCAACATCTTACCCTTCAAATCAAGAAAGGATTACGTTCACTCTGTATATCTGTTGAGCGAAATCTTTGTGGAAACTTTCGATCACACGTGCAGCTTTGCTGTCCGTTTGATTTGTGAACACTGTATCAGGGAGGTGGTGTGCCCAGTGTTTGGGTAAATGCTCAGCTCGCCCCAATGTGAGAATGAAAACACAAGCTGTTCATCACACGATTTAAACACACAGCCGCTTCGTTCAGTTGGTGATAGTGCGGTGTGAATGACATTATACCGATATTTTTACAACATAATCAAGAGATTACCAGTTTTGTGTTTCAATCTATCAGGAGGTCCCAGCTCCTCCTGTCATAGCAGAGTGACAGCGAGTTAACGTGTTTAATTTGTTAACTTCCATGGCGCAGTTTCTCATTGGCTCTTTCGTTTCTTGGTCCAGAAAGAATTGTTGCTGACTCATGAAGTTATCAAAGTTCTGGAGTTTACAGGACCACACCACATTCCTCTCTGCCTCCCCCAGGAATAACGATTGCTCCTGAGATACTCGCAGTTCCTGACATTCCTTGGTATCCCCAAGTACAATCCATATCTCAGGAAATCACTGGTGCTGCCCTGACACCAGATAGTCACTGTTGGAACAGAAGGATTAGAGGGAGAAAATGCAGAAATCCGATGTGCAAAGAGACTTGGGAGTTGAAGTCCAGGATTTTCTCAATGTAAACTTGCAGGTTGAGATGCACTTTCGCCTGCAAATGCCGAATGTGTGACACCAGCCCATTTACCATTCCCTCCTCGCTATCTAAGGGGCCAAACTTACCTTCCATGTGAAGTGGCACTTTACCTGCGCTACCCACAACCCAGTCTACTGCATTTGCTGCTCACAATATGGGCTCATCTACATTGGAGAAATCGAAGCATAAACTGGGTGACTGCTTTGCAGAGCATCTACGTTCTGCCACAAAAAAGAACCTGAGTTTCCAGTTGCCTGCCAATTCCACACCCCACCCTGTTCCCTGGCCAACATCTCTGTCTCAGGTTTGCTGTATTGTCCCAGCGAAGCTCAGCACCAGCAGAACGAAGAGCACTGAATATTCCACTTGGGGACCATACATCCTTCCGGTCCCAATATCGAATTCAATAATTCTAGGGCCTGAATTCCATAGTATCCTCGTCCCTACCACACACACCAAGCCTTGTTATCACATCGTCTGTGATTCCACACTACTTAGCCAGGAACAGTCTCCCTTAATAGATATTCACCCTCCCACGCAGATCGTTATCAACTCCCTTTTCTGTCCAACAGTTCTTCCTCCGCTTTGGGCTCTGTCCTGATCTCCGCCTTCCTCCCACAATATCTCTTGCATATAAACCGACATTTTCCCAATCACCATCAGTTCTGTGGAAGGGTTACATGCAACTCCTGATTTTTGTTTCTGATAGACACAGCATCCGCAATTCTTTCAGAGTTTTATTGAGAGAGAGTTGGAAATTGTTTCGAGAGACAGAAAGAGAGGGTGTGAAACAGAACAGACATGAACTGTTGATCTCCGTTGTTACTCCTAACGTAAAATCATTGTAATGCAATCACTTCTCTGAAGTATGAATGTAGGCCGCCAATGACCCATGAGCTTGTGGCGCAACGGTAGCGATGTGACTCCAGATCAGAAGGTTATGTGTTCAAATCACGTCAGGCTCACTAAAAGTTAACCTCTTACATTTCAAGTCAAGAAAGGATTACGTTCACTCCGTATATCTGTTGAGTGCCACAGGTACAGGCGCTACTATACCCTGTACCATCGCTTACCATTCTTAATTCAGCCTGTCCCGCCAAGAATTACAATTGTCGTCTATCACTTTTACATTTCCTTAATAAAGCCTGGGACATTCATTGTGGAGACACCGGGGACAGTCTGATCCCACTCTCTGCAGACACATCCATGTCACGAGGAACTAGCTTTCTTACATCGGGACCGTCGCCCTTCGAGCCTTTCAATGTTTTGCCTGTTCCCGAGTTCTCTCATTGGCTCAGAGGCGAGTAGGAGTTTGAATTCCTGATGTGCACGAACGACAATTCTTTCTGTCACAGATCAGTTCATATCCTGAGAACATCAGAGTCAATCTCCCGGCCTGTTCAACAAGGGGGCGGTGTCTGGACTGTCTCTGCTCAGTCTGACGGTTCATCTTTCATTCTCATCTAAATCTGCTTCCCAAAGAGTTTCTAAAGGTTCACAAAGCTGGAGACTGGGATTTCTGTTTTGCTTCATGAGCATTTTTCCATTTCCGAACTGACAATATTTTGCAAAAATCTCTTCCCAAGTGTACGCCATGCTTCATTTCCAGGGATGAGGAATTTCCATTGTGGGGAGACATTCCCAAGATTGGGAATGTTCGCTTTGGAGCAAAGAAGATTAACTGGAGATTTCCTAGGGCTGTTGGCAATGATGGGAGAAGAAGCGGTGGGAATGGGCAGATTAATGATCAGAAAAACCAATTGCCACTGACCAGAGTCAGTTACCAGAGGACAGGAATTGAAGTTCTTGAATGAAAAGCAGCACTTGTGCCTAATAAACACAGACAATACTGCAGAAAGCCAACAGGTCGAGCAGCATCTGTGGAAAGGTAAACAGAGCTGACGTTTTGAGTCTGGTACGTTGTTTGTTCAGAACTCGGGTTTCCTGCATGGCAATAAATTCCCAGTCATGAGAAAACGGGACTTTATTGAGACGGGTTTTGTGAAGTTTGAGCGATAATGCAACCAACAGGAAGTCATTTAAAATCGCCAGCGAATAAAGCATAGTCAGCAGGTTTCCACCCTGGGCAGGGGAACCACAAAGGGTCTCTACGCCATCACCTTAAGTATTCGGCCACAACTACACGCCCAAAGTTATGGTCTAAGATTTCTCATGGAATTGCTCTCACAGGAAAGGTGAGTACTGGACTTGTCTTATCCGTGCCATAGCCCCAACGTATCCTGTTCCCCTGGATTTGATCAGGACAGAGGAGGCTGAAGGGAGATCTAATTGAACTACACACATTGATTAGGGATAGAGCGGGTGGGAAGGATCCATTTCCATGCGGAGAGCGGTGAATAATCAAAGCCGAAAATAAGGAGCCAGTTCAAGAAATTTGGGGTTCATTCTGCAAAGCTAATGTAGAACTGTTCACAGAAAATTGTGATGAAAGTCTTTCGAGTTATTTTGATGAGAAGTGTTGATGATGCTAATGCAATCGATAGAATGAACGTAGGTTGGTAAATGTGTTTGGTGACAGTTCTGTTCTAGCCCTGTGAACAAAACGTGGATCTGAAGGAATAAAAGGGTCATTAACAACATCGATCTGAAATTGGATACGTGACAAGAAACAGAGCCATTATTGACAGTTGGCTTTTGAACTGGAGAAGGTTTCTCGTGAAATTAGCTTGAGGTTTGAGGTATGCAAGGTCTCAGATCAGTTCATGTCCCGAAAACATCAGTCAACCTGCCGGCCTCTTCAACAAGGGGACGGTGTCTGGACTGTCTCTGCTCAGTCTGACGGTTCATCTTTCATTCTCATCTAAATCCGCTTCCCAAATAGATTCTAAAGCTTCACAAAGCTGGAGACTGGGATTTCTGTTTTGCTTCATGAACATTTTTCCATTTCCTAACGACATTATTTTGCCAAAATCTCTCCTAAGTGTACGCCATGCTTCATTTCCAGAGATGAGGAATTTTCATTGTGGGGAGACATTCCCAATGTTGGGAATGTTCGCTTTGGAGCAAAGAAGGTTAACTGGAGGTTTCCTGGGTCTGTTGGTAATGATGGGAGAAGAAGCGGTGGGAATGGGCAGATTAATGATCAGAAGAACCAATTACCACTGACCAGAGTCAGTTACCAGAGGACAGGAATTGAAGTTCTTGAATGGAAAGGTAAACAGAGCTGACGTTTTGAGTCTGGTATGTTGTTTGTTCAGAACTCGAGTTTCCTACATGGCAATAAATTCTCAGACATGAGGAAACAGGACTTTATTGAGACGGGCTTTGTGAAGCTTGAGCGAAGATGCAACCAAGAGGAAGTCATTTAAAATCGCCAGCGAAGAAAGCATAGTCAGCAGGTTTCCACCCTGGGCAGGGGAACCCCAAAGGATCTCTCCAGCAGCACCTTAAGTGTTCGGCCACAACTACACGCCCAAAGTTATGATCTAAAATTTCTCATGGAATTGCTCTAACAGGAAAGGTGAGTACTGGACTTGTCCTGTCCACGCCATAGCCCCAACATATCCTGTTCCACTGGATTTGTTAGTCGAACTGCGATTTCACACTGAATCACAACATGTGTCGCAGCGCTGACGGAGGCCATGCGGCCCACCTTCGCTCTGCTGGTTCTACACTTAAGTCAACGTGTGTCTATTCGTTTCATTCTCTCGCATTCTCAGCGTAAATCTGCACATCTGAACGTGACCACCGAATTCCCTTTTGTGCCCATTGAATCTTCCTCTTTGTCAATGTCCGACAGGGACTTACTGACACTAACCACTCCCTGTACGAAAACGTTCTTCCTCCTGTCACTTTTACTTTTTTTCCTCGTGACTTTAAAATTTTGCCGAATCGTTGTGGATCCTTTCAAGTGTGGGAGCATTTTTACAACATTATTTCCTGATTCTAGGTCCCTCATGATTTGCAAAATTTCTGTTTTCCGAGGAGAGCTGTCCCAATTTTCCAATCTACCTTGATAGCTGACATTCCCCAAACTCCGCACAGCTCACGTCAACCTGTTCGACACTGTCTCCAACCATTTCACTTCCCTGTTTTCTGCCTTGTCCGTACTCCAGACAGCCCAACCTCGTTTCACCAAGGTGCTTTTGAAGAAAATTAATCAGGCAGTTTTTAGATTACTTGCAGTGTGGAAACAGGCCCTTCGGCCCAACAAGTCCACACCGACCCGCCGAAGCGCAACCCACCCATACCCCTACATTTACCCCTTACCTAACACTACGGGCAATTTAGCATGGCCAATTCACCTGACCCGCACATCTTTGGACTGTGGGAGGAAACCGGACCACCCAGAGGAAACCCACGCAGACATGGGGAGAACGTGCAAACTTCACACAGTCAGTCGCCTGAGTCGGGAATTGATCCGGGTCTCAGGCGCTGTGAGGCAGCAGTGCTAAGCACTGTGCCACCGTGCTGCCCACCACTTTTGCACAAGTCAAGTGAAAAAATGCGGGCTCCTCCGGGATTTGCAACCGGGACCTCTCGCAACTCGCTCCACTAAAGCACCCTAGGCGAGGATCATACTTCGAGACCAACGAGCCAGAGAGCTGGCATGTGCTTAATGCCCCACACCGCTTGATACCGGACTGACCAGTGACAAGCATTGCCCTCCTCAACATCGGGTACAGAGAGCAGGAAAAGACCCCGCAGGCCTCCACGAGTGTGTCATCTTAACTGTGCACATTGGGCCAGTGTATCAATGTGAAATATTTATGTAGAAGTTTTTTTGGGAAGCAGATGAGAAGGCGAGGTGCACAACAGTGCGCTGTTAGACCGGAAAGCCTCTAAAGAGGACATTGAGTGAATAGGAAAGATGGTTTCCCTTCTGGGTTATGCTCCCATCACCAACTGGCAGAAATATCGCCGACAAACAAATATTAACTCTGTCTAATTTGCCACATTCTGTTTTTACGAACCGTGGTTTCACTCAGAAGCACAATTTACCTGCTCCCTCCTGAATATCCTTCCAGGCTCGAACATACCTTCCAGGTGAAGCAGTACTTTACCTGCACATTCGCCGCAACCTAGTCTACTGCATTCGCTGCTACAGTGTCGTTTCCCCAACGGAGCATGAAGTATAAACTGAGTGACTGCTTCTCAGAACATCTCTGTTCTGCCGGCAAAAAAAGGCCCTGAGCTTCTGGCTTCCTGCCACTTTAACACGCCACCCTGTTTCCTGACCAACATCTCTGTCTCAGGCTTACAGCAGTCTTCCAGCAAAGCTCAGCTCCAGTTGGAAGAACAACACCTCATATTCCACTTCAAAACCCTACAGCCCTCTGGTCTTCAAGATCGAGTTCCATGACTTTAGGGCCTTAAATCCCCCATGTCCTTGACCCCTACCACACATATACGAGTCCTTGTTATCGCATAGTCTGCTACGACGCACTACTTATTGTTAGCCACTAACGGTCTCCATTAACAGTTATTCACCCTCCCACACGGATCGTTATTCACTCCTTTGTCGCTCCTATTGTTCTCTCTCTGAGCTGGCGAGAAAGAGAGGAATGTACACTGGAGACTCTGAGCCAGCTGAAACTTGCACTGTGTGAAATACATTCCACGTTGCTCCAAGAATTGCAAGCAGCAAGCAGTTTCCAGAACATCTGCTTGTCATTCTGTCCCCGGGATGCGGTTTCTGACATGCGGATCGTCTTGTCATTCACATCGGAACCGGTGTGGCTAACTCCTGCAGAGAAGGCACGAAACCACAAGGTATGCGTTTCAACTTTATCGTTTCATTGGCATCGCAGAGAAGTGGTTTTGCTATTCAGTTCATAGAAGACTGAGGAAGAACAGGAGAAGACCACTCAGATCTCCAAAAGCACGCTACTTGAACAGTAGTGAGTTTTGCGAGAGTATCGGTAGGATACGAGGCATTTAAACACTCAGGAAGTCGTTTGACAGGCAAGATGCTGAACAGAGTACCGCCACAAAGGAAAGTAGCTCAAGGAGAGATTGAACATGAGCAGAAAATGGTTGGATTGCAGCGACCTCTGGATTATGGGTCCAGCACGCTCCCGCTGCGTCACTCTGCTCCTACTCGAAGTGCTGTTTTCCACAGGTCTCTTCAGCCTTTCGTCTGGTGCGTGGCATGCACGTTCGAGACTGATGTCAAAGATCTCCACTGCTGTCGTCTTATATGGTGTTGTGCAGACATATGGAGTCTAAATCTAAACTTTGTCTAACTTCCCACATTCGGTTGGTCGAACTGTGATTTCACTCTGAATAGACGCCATGCAGTCCACCTTCGCTCTGCTGGGTCGACACAGTAAGTAAACGTGGGTCTCTATTCGTATCATTCTCTTGTCTTCTCCATGTAATTCTGCACATTGTTACTTTAAACATGACCACCGAATTCCCGTTTGCGTCGATTGAGTCTGCCTCTTTGTCAGTGTCAGTTAGGGATTTACTGACCCCAACCATTCCCTCAGGGAAAGCGTTCTTCCTCCAGAGCATTAACCCAAACACTGGGCACACCACCTCCCTGACACAGTGTTCACAAATCAAACTGACAGCAAAGCTTCACGTGTGATCGAAAGTTTTCGGAAAGAAGACTTCGCTCAACAGATACCCGGCCTGAACGACCGTCTTTCTTGATTTAAATTGCAAACAGCGCATTGCGGCGAGCTTGGCATGATTTGAGTATGCAACGTTCTGATCTGGAGTCAGACACACTACTGTTGCGCCACAAGCTCCCAGGTAGCCATTGCTATCTATTCGGGAAGTGATCGCATTACAATGATTCTACGTGATGAGTAACAACGGAGATCAACAGTTCATGTCTGTTCTGTCTCCCCCCACCAACCCCCCACCCCTCACCGCCTCTCTTTCTGTCTCTCGAAACAATTTCCAACAGGAGTTGCTGGTGACCCTTCCACAGAACTGATGGTGATTGGGAAAATGCCGGTTTATATGCAGGAGATATTGTGGGAGGAAGGCGGAGATCAGGACAGAGCCCAAAGCGAGGGAAGAACTGTTGGACAGAAAAGGGAGTTGATAACGATCTGCGTGGGAAGGTGAATAACTGTTAATGGAGACTGTTCGTGGCTACGTAGTGTGGAATCACAGACTATGTGATAACAAGGCTTGGTGTGTGTGGTAGGGACGAGGATACTATGGAGTTCAGGCCCTAGAATTATTGAATTCGATATTTGGACCCGAAGGATTTAGGGTCCCCAAGTGGAATATTCGGTGCTCTTCGTTCTGCTGGTGCTGAGCTTCGCTGGAACGATACAGCAAACCTGAGACAGAGATGTCAGCCAGGGAATAGGGTGGGGTGTGGAATTGACAGGCAACTAGAAACTCAGGTTCTTATTTGCCGGCAGTACGTAGATGTTCTGCGAAGCAGTCACCCAGTTTATGCTTAGTTTTCCCCAGTGCAGATGAGACCACAGTGCGAGCAGTGAATGCAGTAGACTGGGTTGTGGGAAGTGCAGGTAAAGTGCTGCTTCACCTGGAAGGTAAGTGTGGACCCTTGGATAGTGAGGAGGGAGCAGGTAAATGGTCTAGTGTCACACATTCGGCAGTTGTGGGGGAAAGTGCCATGGGACTATTGGGGTGGGAATGGGGGTAGGGTTGATGGGAGTGAAGGAAGAGTGGACCCAAGGTATAACTCCTGTTCATTTACCTATCTGCCAAATAGAGGAATTTGTTAAGTGTGTACAAGGAAATTTTCTAATTCACAATGTGGATGTACATACTGGAGAGGGTGCAAAACCTAAGGGCCATCAACCATAATTCTATTAACATTAGAATACTGATTGAAAATAATATATCAGATCTAAATGTTGAAGTTCTAAATTGGAGGAAGATTGAAGTATTCGACAAGGTCTTTCAAAAGCTGTTTGGGGCAGATGTTCGCAGGTTAAGGGACTGCTGGAAAATGGGAAGCCTTCAGATATGACATAACAAACGTTCAGACACAATATATTCCAGTTAGGGTGAAAGGAAAGGCTGTTAGGTGTAGAGAATGCTGGGTGACTAGAGAAAATGAGATTTTGGTTTAGAAAAACAAGGAAACATATGTCAGCTACAGACAGAGAGATCAAGTGAATCCTTAGAGTATGAAGGCAGTACAAGCATACTTAAGAGAGAAATCATGAGGGCAAAAAGGGGACATGAGATATCTTGGGAAAATTGAGTTAAGGAGAATTCAAAGGGTTTTTATAAAAACATTCAGGACAAAAGGGTATCAAGGGAGAGAATAGGGCCCTCAAAGATCAACAAGGCAGCTTATGTGTGGAGCTGAAGTAGATGGAGAAGATGCTGAACGAATGTTTTGCATCAGAGTTTACCGTGGAGAAGGGCATGGAAGATATAGAATGTGTGGAAATAGATGGTGACACGTTGGAAAATGTCCTCATTTCAGAGGAGGAGGTGAAGGATGTCGTGAAATGCGTAAAAGTGGATAAATCCCCAGGACCTGATCAGGTGTACCCTAGAACTTTGCGGAAAGCTAGGGAAATCATTGCTGGGCCTCTTGCTGAGATATTTGTATAATCGATAGTCACAGGTGAGGTGCCAGAGGACTGGAGGGTAGCTAACCTGGTGCCACTATTTAAGAAAGGTGGTAAGGAAAAGCCAGGGAACGAAAGACCAGTAAGCCTAACATATGTGGGAGACAAGTTGTTGGAGAGAATCCTGGGAGATAGGATTTGCATGCATTTGGAAAAGCAAGAATTGATTAGCGATAGCCAGCATAGCTTTTTGCGTGAGAAATCATGTCTCACAAATTTGATTGAGTTTTCTGAAGAAAGAGTTTGATTCAGATAAATGTGAGGTGCTGCGTTTTGGGAAAGCAAATCTTTGCAGGACTTATTTACTTAATGGTAACGTCCTAGGGAGTGTTGCTGGACAGAGACCTTGGAGTGCAGATTCATAGCTCTTTGAAAGTGGAGTCGCATAGGATAGTGAAGATAGGTAGATAGGATAGTGAAGAAGGTGTCTGGTATGCTTTATTTTATTGGTCAGAGTATTGAGTACAGGAGTTGGGAGATCGTATTGCCGCTGTACTGGACATTGGTTCGGCCACTGTTGGAAAATTGAGTGCAATTCTGGTCTCCTTCCTATCGGAAAGAAGTTGTGAAACTTGAAAGGGTTCTGAAAAGATTTACAAGGATGTTGCAAGGATGGGAGGATTTTGCCTAAATGGTGTACTCCTCCTGTTACTATAAATCTGTAATCCTGCATTCCTCATGGTAGAAGGGTTCCCATGGCACAGAGGAGGTTTCCTAACCTAACATTAAAGCCATTGCTTTGGTTGAACTCAAACTGCTTGACTTGGAGGAGAATGAGAATTTGCAAAGTGTCCTCCCCTCCACACGTGCCTCAACTGCAGGGCAGCTGTCCAGCATGCCCTCCATTGTTGACAACACAATGGGAATGCATCCCTGTTAGTTTCAGAGTGAAACTCCCTCCCTCCGGGCAACATCTGGGAGCAAAGCAATGTCACCCCCTTTCCATTCCCCATCCTCCGGGTGTGGGACAAGGAGAGGGAGGGGGAGGTGGGGGTGAATGAAACACTGTTTATTTGTAGCAACTGGAGTGAATCCAGGGAGGGAGCAGAGTGTCCAAAGGTGCTCAGATCCTCTCTTTTTCTCTTAAAGTTATTTTCCTTGTGTAATCCTTCAGTTTGGCATATTTACAGTTTGCCCTCTGGAAAAGGTTGCTTCTTTCCTCATGTTCACAATTAAAAGGATAGTTTCTCATGGAACTGAGCAGCAATTAAAGGATCGGCACATTGATATAAAATGTAGACGTATGTTGCTTCATTTGATGTATACCTGATATTGTTGGCTGTTCTAAAAGTTTCTTTCCAATTATTATTCACCTTCTAATGTAGTAATGGGGTCACATCCTTTTCTTGTCATCATTTTTTATTCACTCCAACAGCAGGGAGTCATTCAGTAACTTTACTGGCTTTCTTTTCTCAAGCAGCCTTGACATTTCATTTTCATATCCTTGATTCAGTTCCATTTCCAACACCTTTTGAGACAGTTTATTCCATGTTATTGTCACCAAAAGGAAGTTTTCCTCCAAATACAATTAAGGCTATCTGGCCCAATAAGGGTTTTTAGGTTTCTATGAAGTGGATAATATGTGATCAGCAGGCATCTGGCAATCTACAGGAATTGCCACCTTTGTTGTGTTTATTTAACTGTACTGACCGTGATCACTTATTTTGTGATTTTTTTTGCAGGAAGATGTGCAGAAAGAAATCTGAAAGCAAATGATACATCAACTTCCGACACAGCCACTTGATTCATTGGGCCTTGAATATCAGCAGCCATTCCAATCAAGAAGACATGTTTGCTTGAAAGATTTTGGAGACTGGTGTGGCAGGAAGAATACTGAGACACCCGAGTGAGGGAGGTTCAGTGCGCTGACTGTGAAAAGTGCTTCAAACCATTTACTCAGCTTAGGGGAATCAAACTCTCACCCCTCACGGTGGGGATAGACTGGTAATTTCAAACCCAGAGTAACACAAGGAAAGCTCCACCCAGTGGGGAAACTGTGGAAATGTGGGGGCTGTAGGAAAGGATACCCTTCCTCATCCCTGCTGGAAACCCACAGACGTATTCACACCGGGGAGAGGCCATTCACCTATTCAGTGTGCAGGAAGAGCTTCAGTCAGATCAGCCATCTGCAGGCGCACGAATGAGTCCACAAGGGAGAGAAGCCATTCACGTGCCCCATGTGCGGGAGAGGGTTCACTCAGTCAGCTGTACTGCTGACCCACCAACGGGTCCACACTGGAAAGAGGCCATTCACCTGCTGTAAGTGCCGGAAGGGCTTCACCTGTTCCTCCCACCTGCGGAGGCACCAGCGAATTCCCGTGCCATCGCAGGGGGTTTGAAGGACTGATGGCCGAGTGTCAAGGGATTATGCACGAAATGTCGATTCTCCTGCTCCTTGAATGCTGCCTGACCTGCTGTGCTTTTCCAACAGCACACTCTCGACTGTGATCTCCAGCATCTGCAGTTCTCACTTTCTCCTCGAGGACAAGGTGGGACTTGTCTTTTATTCACTCATTCACTCCTTACAGCCTGTTTTTTTGTGGTGCAAATACATCAATGCAAATTTCAGAAAGATTTCTGCAGCGTTTTAAAAATAAATTAACGTTCTTCTACACTTTAACGAAGCTTCTGAATAGACGATTTTAGTTATTCTCAATTTTAAAACTCAGCTATTTCTCAGGTGCCTTGTTTGCCAGGTAGAGTCATCACCATCCATTCTCTCTCTCTCTCCTTAGAAGGGCTTCATACAACAATCAAAGAGGGTTGAGGCAAGAAAAAGGATGGGGGAGGGGGTGTGGTGCTGGTGGTGGTCGCTGGTGGTGGTGGAGAAGGGAGAGAAATAGACAGGGGGTCAGACTGTGGTTCAGAGGGTTGGGGAGAGAATAGGGGGTGCAGTGTGAGGAGAGAGAATGGACAGGGGGGCTGTGGATGGGGAGAAAATGGTCGGGGGGTGGGGGCAGAGTGTGAAGAGAGAGACAGCATAAACCCCACCTTCCCCAGGATTGGTGTCAGTGTCCCACGAACTGGAACCCACTCCTCCCACAGCAGACTTGGGGAAATCATTTCTCAATATACACGTGGTTAAGGTAATGGAATCATATCATCCCTACAGGCCATTCACACCGACCTTCCCAACAGCATCCCACCCAGACCCACTCGATTACGCTACAGCCCTGCAGTTCCCCATGGCTATTTTCTGATGAAAGGTTTTGCCCAAAATGTCGACTCTCCTGGTCCTCGGATGCTGCCTGACATTGCGCATACTTGGTTGGCCGCAGAAACGGCACACGAACTCCTTTCCATGGACCATTGGTGAACCTTGGAGGACCGGAAGGAGTCTGGTCCTCCTGCTAGTCAGAGCTGGCCATTGTCAAAATTCGGAGTTTGGACTATGATCTCTGAAGCTGCTGCTGCTCTTTTCTCTCTGAATGAAGATTAATCTTCACCCCAGACTGTAACTTCCTTCCTCTGTCGAACTTTTGTGAGTCCAACATTCTATATCCTACTTTTTCCATTTTTTTTCATTTTGGGGTTTAATTATTGACTTGCAACAACTTAAAGAGTGAATCGAGGAAGGGGACAGATTCTTGAAATGTTGATCCAGGTCTGTGTCTCAATTTGCAAACACGTGGCCAAATGTAGTATCACAATGTGAAGTTATAGCCTTTGCAGTGAAAAAAAAGCAGAAAGGAGGTGCATTATTTAAATGGTGATATGTTGAGATGTGGCGAAAGTGAGATGCTGGAGATCAGATATGAAAAGTGTGGCGCTGGAAAAGCACAGCATGTCAGGCAGCAACTGAGGAGGAGCCGAATCGACATTTCGGGCAAGAGTCCTTCATGAGGAGTGATGTGTGGATGGACAAAGGGGCCTCAGTACCCTTCGAAACCAGTCAGTGTCAGTTGTCAGACAGGTGCAGCAAGCAACGAGCAAAGCAAGTGGTATATCAGCAAGAGGAACTGAGTTCAGAAGTGGGGATGTCTTCCTGCAGTTAGGGGGTCATTGAGTGTATTCCAGGCTGAGTTCATTTGACTTTGAAGAACAAAGAAGTTATGGGATAAGACAGGAAAATGGTTTTACGACCAGTACAGAACAGTTAAAGAGTCATACAGCACAGAAACAGACCATTCAGTCCAACTAGTCCATGCTGACGGTGTTCGGAAACTAAACTAGTCCCATTTGCCAGTGATTGGCCTTTGTCCCTCCGAACCTTTCCTATTCATGTACTTATCCAAATGTCTTTTAAATGTTGTAACTGTACCTGCATCCAGCAAATCCTCTGGACATTGATTCCTCTGACGAACTACTCTTTGTCTTAAAAAACGGTGCCTCTCGTGTCTTTTTAAAATATTTCTTTTCTTATCTTCAAAATTTGCTCCCTCATCTTGAAACCCCCACCATAGGGAATGGACCTGCTGTTCACCTCATCTATACACCTCATGATTTTATAATCCTCTCTAAGGTCACCTCTCAACCTCCAATGCTCCAGTGAAAAAATTTCCAGCCTATCCACCTTGATGCAGGTATATTTATATCCAGTTATGAATATACTGTTCAATGCTGGTGCCAGCTGGAAAGACAAATGACCTATTCCTGTTCCCAATTCTCTCACTCTGTGTCCAGGAGAGCAAGAGACCATATGACATAGGAGCAGAAATTAGGCCATTCAGCCCATCAGATCTGCTCCACCATTCAACCATAACTGATATGTTTCTCAACACCATTTTGAAATTTGGATTTTGGAAAGGCAGATCAGGGCAGGATCTGCACATTTAATGGGGAGTGTTGTTGAATAAAGATAGCTTGGAGTGCTGGTTCATAGTTTGTTGAAAGTGGAGTCGCAGGTAGACAGGTTTAGTATACTTGCTTTTATAGGTCAGTGCAGAAGTTGGGAGGTCATGTTGAGACTGTACAGGACATTGATTAGGTCACTTTTGGAATATTGCATTCAGTCTGGTTTCCCTGCTACAGGAAATGTGTGCGAACCTTTGCAAGAATTTGGAAAAGAATTTACAAGGCTATTGCCAGAGTTGAAGGGTTTGATCTATATGGAGAGGCTGAATAGGCTGGGGCTGTTTTCTCTGGATCATTGGAGGCTGAGGAGTGACTTTATAGATGTTCATAAGGAGCATGGATAGGGTGAATAGCCAAAAACATTTCCCCAGAGTAGGGGAGTCCAAAGCTAGAGAGTATAGGTGTGAGGTGAGAGGGGAAAGATTTAAAAGGAACCTTACACTCATCTTTCTCACGCAGAGGGTGTTGCTTGCATGGAATATGCTGCCAGAGGAAGTGGTGGGGGCTGGTATAATTACAGCATTTTCAAAGACATCTGGTAATAGGGAGAATTGAAAGGGATATTGGCTAATTGCTGGCAAATGGGATTATGTTAATTTGGGATATCTGGTCAGCGTGGACAATTTGGACTGAAGGAAAGCAGAAGGGTCGACATTGTATTTCCAATGCTGTCCGTCAGAAGGAGCGATGAATCAGTAACTGGTATCGTTAGAAAACTTACGATTTTCAGTACTGCAGGTATTGCATTGTCTCATTAGCATTGTAAAGGTCACTGGGAGCAGCAGCAGGTGTGAGCTGTATTCACTAGAAATCATTAAGCAGTTAGATAACACACATACGAGAGGGCAGGGTGGGATTTGTCTTTTGATTTGCAGAAGGTGGGAGGTTCTGGGTGCTGTGGTCTATGGCAAGCACAACTGCGGTAAATCATAGAATCCCCATAACATGGAAGCAGGCCATTCATCCCATCAAGTACACACTGACCCATCCAAACAGCATGCCATCCAGACCCACCCTATCTAGTCGTTTTTGCTGGTGGGTGAGGCTAGGTAACAAGATTAGGGGTACGTTTACATTTAAGACAGAGAAGGAGGACCTGGAGAGTGGTGAATCTATGGAATTCTTTGCCCAAGGAAGCAGTAGAAGCAGGCATATTCAAGACACAGTTCGATGGGATTTAGTATGGTAGGTGAATTTAGGGTAATCAGGATAATGCAGGTAAAGAGGAGTTAAGATGATGGATAGATCAGCCATGATATTAAAGGATGGCGGATTAGGCTCGATGGGCCAAATGGCCTACTCCTGTTTCTATTACTGTGAATGTATAAACTTGCAGTTCTCATGACCAATCCGAATCAAAGCAGATGAGCAATGTAGTGATGTGGAAAATGAACATCAGAGAATGATAAAAAGGGACACAGAGAGTAAATGTCTCAGCAATCAAAACTGGATTCTACAGATCACAAAAATTGAACCTGAGGACTGTATGTCTGAATGTGTGCTGCATTGTAACAAAAGTGAATGAATTGACTGCACACATTGAAGAGAATACGATCTGAGACTCCTTCCAGAGACATGGGGGAATTGCGAGTAGGTAGTGTTGTGCCTCTGTTAAAAAAGGGAAATAGGAATAATTCAGGAAATTGTAGAATTCTGAGTATCACGCCAGTGCTTGGAAAGGTAACTGGATGAGTTATTAGGGATAGGATTTACATGCATTTGCGAAAGCGCAGGCTAATTAGGAATAGTCTGCATAGATTTATTTGTGCCAGGTCTTGTCTTACTAACTTGATTAGATGTTTTGAGGAGGACAAAGGTGACCAATGAAGGTAGAGCAGTGCATATTGTATACATGGATTTTAGTAAAGCTTTCGACAAGTTCCCTTATGCAGAATCTCTTATCTCGTCAAGAAGATCCAGATGCATATAATCCACGGGGCTTGGCCGAATGGCTTCAAAATTGACTTGCCCTCAGAGGACAGCTGGTTTGATGAAAGATTTTTTTCTTCTTTTTGTGGCTGGAGGTCCGTGAATAGCCGTGTTCCACAAGTATCTATAACTGTGACCTCTGATTTTTATGACATATAAATTTCTTGGATGAAAATGCAAATGCAGACAATTCAAAGATTGGTGGAATTGTGCATAGCGACAAAGGGATACAGATCAGTTTCAGAAGGCGAAGAGAAATATCCAACACAGCCTTTTGAGCTCAAAATGTACAAGCATATTAGTATGCTCTTAAATAATCTCACTGTCCTCCATATCATTCTCCTGGGGGCATACCGAAGCACAATATTCATTAGTTATCGCTTCCACATACTTAGCCTCCAAACACATGTTCCGCTTTATCTTTGAGTAGTCCTACCTTCTCCCTAGTTATCCTCTTGTCTTTCCACATGTGTAGAATGCCTTGAGATTGTCTTTCACCGCAATTGCCTCTCTTCATTCCCTGCTTGAATTGTTTCCTGCTTTCTTTATATTCCTCCAGGTTTCTTTCCGATTTTAGCATCTTTAATCTCTCACTTGTTTCTTTTTTTCCCCTTTTAACTAATTTTACAAACTTGCTCGTTATCCAAGGATCCCTTACCTTCTCATCTTCTCCTTCTTCCAGACTGGTTCATGCTTGTATTAATCTTGGATCAGTATGTCTTTGAACAACTCCCAAATATGAAATGTGGACGTTCCCGATAACAGCTTCTCCTACTCAGCACTCACTAGCTCCTGCCTAATAATAACTATCTCCTATCTAGTAATTTGCCCTACAACAATCTTTCCACAAGGTTTTGACTCATCTTTATTTGTAGCTAAAGAGTTAAAGTTAAAGAGTTGTGGTCACTGTTTCCAAAACACTCTCTCTCAGTGACGTGTCTAGGCTCATCAGTCAATGCAAGTTCCAGTATGACATCGCCTCTAATTGGGCAATTCGCATACTTTTTAAAGAAAACCTCTTGAATGCACTTAACAAACCTTAGCTCTTCTAAGTCTCTTGCTCTTTGGGTGTACCAGTCAATATTGGAGAAGTTAAAGTCGCCAACTATGACAACTCTGTTTTCGTTCAAGGTTTCCAAAAACACGCTGCATTATTCTTCTTGAATGCCTCAACGGGGTCATTGGCGGCGGGTGGAGGAGGCGCAGTCGCTGCTATACACATTTCAGAGTGTTTGCACCAAGCTTGTTTTGTACCTCAACCCATGTTGCCTCAATGGATGAGCCCTCCAGCATGTTCTGTGCGAGCGCAGGTGTAACATTCTCCCTGATTTAGGTGTGCAACTTCAACGCATCTTTTACCTCCCTCCCTATGTCGTCTAAAGCAACAAGATCCTGAAGGGGTGATCAGCTCTTTCTGTCCCTCTTTCAAACACGTGTCTATAGCGGCAACAACGACATAGTCCAATGTACTGATTGTGGCTCTGAGCTTTCCTGCATTACTTTTAATACCTCGTGCGTTGAAATATACACACTTCAGCCCATTAATGCTGCCGGGTGCATTAACCTGTCTTTGTCTGTGCCTCCTTTCTGACTTACTGTTATACAATCTACATTTCCTCTCAATCCAACCATTTGCAGCCCTGCTGTTCAGGTTCCCAACACCTACCACTCTAGTTTAAATCCTCCCGAGTCGCATTAGCCACCGTCCCTGAGAGTATACTATTTTGCTTCCAGTTTACGTGCAAGTTGTTGATCTTACAAGTCACCAGCTCCCACAAGATGAGCCAATGATCCAATAACCTGAAACCCATCACCTGACACCCGCTTCTTAGACACGTATTCAACTGTCCTATCATTGTATTACTTGCCTCAGTGCCATGTGGCACTGGTAGCAATCCATAGATTGCTACTCTTGAGGTGCTGCTTTTCAACTTCTATCCTAATTTCCTGTACTCTCTCCGCAGGACCTCCTTGCTCTTTCTACCTATGTCATTGTTATAGATGTGTAGGACATTGCTTGGCCCGCACTTCCCACTTAAAAAATTCTTTCAACCACTCAGAGACGTTCTTGAATCTGGCTCTAGGGAGCCAACATATGCATGGATACTGTTATTCAACGCCCCTGCGAAACTATGTCCCCATCAGCAATATCTGTTACCGAGTGGAATTGCCATCAGAGACTCTTGCACTCCCTGCCTCCCTGGTGGTCATCGGATTCCCTGACTGAAGTGTGGCGTGACCACCTCCACATAACCAGTGTGCATCACACTCTTTACCTAGCATGCGCTTCGCTGTATCAAACTGCTCTCCAACTGGATAACGCAGACTGCGGGAGCCGCAGCTGGTCACACGTCCCGCCGTTGTAGTCGTCAGAACGACTAGACTGTTCCCTTTTCTTACATATCTTCCCGGAAGAATGCACCACGGACTCTCATGCCATCTCTGTTCCCTTGTACTGAGAAAGAAAAAATAATTTTACCTTGCCTTTATCTTGCTTGCTTAACTCACTATAGGCCAGTTGTCCTCGAGGCACACACTTCCTCCAGCCAGCAGCAATTCCATCACACTGCAGCCCTTCTCAAACTGTTTTGTTGGAAATCTCCAATATACTAGTTACTTAAATTACAATGTAATCTTTACAAGCTGATCAAATACCTTCGAGGCTACAAAAAAAACAACTTTCTAACAGCCCATGTTAATTTTTCCCTGCTCTTTAAAAAAAAATCGTTGCAGGAGGAGGGAAGGATGTAAAAACTACAGTCATGTAGGTTTTAGGGATTGCCATTACCTGACGTTGGTTTCTTCCTTGACTGAGCCAACGTTTCCAAAAATGTTCCTCGTTGACGTCTCTCTGCTGCTCTCTTTTGAATGCTGTTCCTCTGATTTACCACCCGGGAGTGGTGGTGGTGGGGCGGGGTGGGGGTGGCGGGTGAAGATTGCGGGGTTCTTTCTGGATGCTCTCTTCAGTCGTGGTGACTGAGGTGGATTGTCCCAGAACGCTCCTTAGTGAAGACTGTCTGCCACTCCCCATTGGAAGCTTTTGCTCCTGTTTATTACCTGGAAAGGGGTTACTCACTGTTCAGTCTTGTGGTATAAGCCGACTTCTGTCAGAATGTGTTTCACTGAAGTCTCTATGCCGTTCTCTATCCTTTTCTTTATTTAAAAAACGTTATCCATTGTAAATGTAGCTGATGTTTCTTCAATCCAAATTGGATAACCTCACATCACCTACATGAAATTCCATTTCCACAGCTTTTGTCGTTCATCTAATCTATCAATCTTCGTGTAATAGTATGCAGTCATCAACACGGGTGACAATATTCTCCAATTCTGCATCTTCAGCATATTTGGGCAATGAATATTTATGCAGATCCAGGACGTTCGAGAACGTTGTGAATAATTAAGGATACAATAGAGATTCGTGCAGGACCCCAGTAGTCACATCTTACCAATTCGGTGACTTACCCATTATTCCTCAAATTTTCTGGAAGACCTCCAAAATTCCAGGGGGCAAATTAGATTTATTTTTTCAGTTCTAGGTATCTTTATTCAGAACCAAGTTACGGAATATTCACTCTGATCTCTTTCCACAGATGCTAACAGAACTGCTGAGTTCTTGCAGTAATTTCCCTGCATTTTTAAAATCTGCTTTTCAGATTTTTGTAATTATATTTGCCCAATTTTCTGGAAGTTTCCTTCATTCAAACAATTTCCAACTGAAATGTCAATCATTTATCGCCAGTTCCATGCGGTTCTGCATTTTCTAACATTCTCTTGTGTGATACTTCATAAATAAATAAATAATTCTTCAAAAAACCTTTGGAAGACTATACAGTCAGTATCGATCGGCGTATCGCAGTTCACTCTATGTCTAACCTGCTCAAAAATTGCTACGATGTTTATCAATTATGATCTACCCTTCATGAATCCATGCCGTTTAACAGATATTTTGATTTGATCGGTTTTTCCACTATAAATGTTAGCCTAAGATTTTTGCAATTCCCTGGATGTCCTCGGCAGTTTTCTTAAAGAAAGGGCTGATATGAGCAAACCTACGTTCCTGAGGTGCAGTTTTTACAGAGTGGGTGTGTTAGTTAAGGATCTAGCAGTGAATACATAGCAATGGAGGGTGAGTGACGAACAGTGGCACAGAAATAATAAGACTGAAGTGATACTCAAAGCAGTGGCGAGCAGTTGGGAAGACAGCGAGCAGTGATCCAGAGGCAGCGAGACCAGCAGCTGTGAGAAGTGCGCTGCACAAATTAGAGACATTGTGAGATCATTATCCATAGGATAAGGGGGACACAAGGAGATCAACGGCGGCAAGGAAAAGTCGTAGAAAGAGGAAATGAACACGGAGGGGAGCCATAGTAGTATTAAAATCAGTCAGAGGAATCAGAACTAAGAAGAGCAAGAGCTCGAGTGAAAATAAAAGAGAGCAGAGAGAAGCTAGTAGCAAGGTAATTTTTGGTGTTTCCACAGTATTAAACTCAGCATTTCCGTAAAGATATAAATGTGTTCAAACACGGATACCAGGCTCATATATTAAATAGATGAATTGTCTTATCAGAAAGAATGGACAGGCTAGACCCTTAACCGTTTTATGTTACAAGCATTGATTTCTGACTTGATTCAAATATCTTTATTAGATCCTGTGACAGGATAGATTGGAACGATGCTTCCTCTTGTAGGGTGATGTAGAACTGAATGCGACTTTGTAGAAGTAAGGTCTTCCCTATTTAAAATGTAAATGGCACATGAGTTAATCTCACAGTGGTCCTAAAGTTCTGGGCTTTCTGCCTGAAAGTGTATAAGAAACAAACACTTTGATTTTCTTTTAAAATATGTAAATGGATTCTTGCTAAGTGAGAGGCATAGCGTTATCCTGGTAGTTATGAAAGTAGTCTTGAAGATTTAGTCAGATGAAACTCGATGGGCCAAATAGCCAACTGTTACTCCTTGTTTTTTTCGTCATACTTCAGATCTCCACCTTGAATGCGGACTTTTTGTTCTTTAGCTGCGTTTTCGAAACAACATTAAGCTGCAAGTGCAAACACCCTGCCAGTTTATGGACCTTTATATCTCGTCGGGAGATGTTGTGCGTTAAAGAGATCACAGTTCGTTGCTACAAACTCAAAATGTGTATTTACGAAAGGTGTCTTCATGTGACAAGGCTTTATTCCCTGAAAATAAAGAGAAACTTCAGTGAAAGTCTTGAACATCTTTGCTTTAAAAGAGGGAGACCAACAACGCACTTCCCAGCTGCAGGGGCATTTTTTTTAATATAGAGGTACAAGTAAGTCAGATGTTAGAAATCTGAAACATAAACAGGTAATGCTGGAGAACATTGGGGGGGACATGAGAAATTTGAGGAAAAGTCATCTCGGTATAGTCACTCATATTTTAATAAAACCGAATCAATTCAGATGTTCCAAATCTGAAACAATGTTGGAAAAATACTGGATAAACTCAACAGGGCCGCCGCCGTCTTTGGAAAGAGAAATAGAGCTGATGCCTCTGGTATGACATCCACCCGGACTCTTTTTCAGAAATTCTATGTTTCTCCTGCTTTCTTTGTATTTGTTGGACTACTAAACTGAGTTGAACAAGCAGCAAGTTTGGTTAACACCTCTCTATTAGCTCGTTGTTCATATTTAAATAACCTAATATGAGAGATGAATGTTCAAAAAATGATTACCATACAAAAATAACGACTCAATTGAGATGGGAACTCATGTATTGCAACAAGTTTGAAGCTTCCTATTCTGAATGCTACTTCACTCTATTAGAATGAATCTGCTCCAATAGGGAATAGAAACGTTGAATCTGAAACTAATTGCAGAATGTAAAATTTCTTGAATGAAGTTGATTTGCAGTGAAGTGACACATAAACTGAACAGGGTAAAAGCACGCCTCGTGTATCTGTCCTGTTCTGGGCAAGATCATGCTGAATATGAGAGTGCCATACAAGAGCTACATACGTTTAATACAACTGCACGGACTTGGACATATATACACATTTAGGCATGAAATCCAGCTGTTTATAGCTGACATGAACAAAAACATGACTGTTCTGTTCAACGAGTGTGCGTGTGTGTGTGTCTGCGTCTGTGTGTTGTTCTCTCAACGACGTTACAGTTCAGGTCAGCATTCCTTTTTGGTGAGAAATATGTTCTGCTGTTTTTTGTAGTGTGTTGGCACTTCACTTCAGAAACAAATCAGACTTCATTGAAGAAAAACATGCTATTTTAAACTATTCAGAGAAAAAAAACACTGCTGAGAAACAGATGTACCAATCTGTTTTTAGGTAATAATTACAGCGAAAGACTTCATCTAATTATCTCCCCGGGGATTGACATCAAGTATAATTGCAAACGTTCTTCAATTACTTGCCCAAGGTACTCCTATCCTTTGATCGAAATGCACGGAATACCAAAGGGACTGGCGTTTGCCATTTACTATCCTTTCATTGCAGCTGCAGGAATTCCAGGTAAATTATGGAATTTAGAGATTATCAGCATGAAATGATGTTGAGCTGCAGCGATTCTCCCAGTACTGCTCTCGCTACAGAATTTAAAAGAAAAAAATGCGTTGCTATTCCTTTGCCTCCTTTTAAATACTTTTTTTTTAATTGGCTTAATTCTCCTTATTTTACAGTGTAGTTTTCCTACTTCAAGGCAGTTAATTTTGCATTTGAGGTATTGATGTTTCTGATCATTAGAATGTTTTGATTTCCTCTTTTAGCATTTTAAGTCCACATTTTGACAAACTACATCCAAATGTTTCCTTGATAATTTCAACCCCTACACAATCTTGCAATCTTGCATCTTATTATATTAATAGAGCATTATGTCTCATTTACTGCTACTGCTACTTCTCCTTCACAAAGAAATGTGTCTTACTATTGTTCTGGCAATAGTGGAATGCCAGTCTGTAAGTGACAATGCTCTGGTTAGTCAATCAATTTATTATATTAGACGGATTATGTTGTAAAAGTATCTTTTTCATGCAATTTGCATTGGAGAAACTATTATCAAACTAACACAGGTTAATTCGAATCGTACTATGTCCTTGACGCTGCTTCACATGTTGATTGATCGAACTGTCATAATTCTACACATATGAGTCTATTGAGCTATTGGCTATATCACAAACAGAGTTTTATCACCATGTTATCACAGTACAAATATCAATTTATATTCTTATTACAACAATGTCGATGTTTGATTTCGTGATATTATCAGCAATTGAATATGTAACAATTGTCTTTTGCTCACTGTTAATTTGTAACGTGATCACACTATTATTTCAAATACAACGTGGATTTATAACATATTGTCCTTGTTTCCTGCTTAATTTAGTATGTTATTGTCACTTTTTTGAGATTTATACATTATGCGATTCTGTTGAAAGTGGAAATAATTCATCAATTGAAAGGTTTGTGCAATTTGGAATCTCTAAATGCAACGAATTAGTTATTTGACGATAAAATGGCTTCATCCACAGATTTATGTCTGCTCTAAACACAAAATCACGGAGCTTATTTTGTACTTAAAAAAAAAACATTAGTTTAATGCAGGGATTGTCAGTTAAGGCAGCATTGCAATTCCCTTTCGCCAGTTGCTCTTGAGAGTGTAGGGGTAAATTGTTTTCTTAAAGTGGTGCAGTTCATGTGCAGTGAATTGACCGACACATGCTGTTACAGAGTGAATTCCACGATTTTGAACCAGCGCCAGTGAAAGAATAGGAATATATTTCTGTGTCAGAATTATGATTGGAATGTATGAGTATTGCAGGCGTTTACATGTCTCTGTTGCATTTGGCCTACTCGATGGAAGCGGTCATGGGTATAGAAGATTCTGGCTAAGGATCTTGTGCAGTCCATTGTGTCGACAGTAAACACTGCTGCAACTGAGCTTTGGTAGTGGACGGAGGGAATGCTTGTGCACATGTACCAATCAAGTAGGTTATTTTGTCCAGAGTGATATAAATCTTGTTGAGTGATGTTGGTTTTGAACTAAACAGGCAATCGGGATTATTACTTCATAAAGGTTGTACCATATACATAGTGGGTAGGCTTTGGAGAGTCTGAATGTGACTACTTGCCACAGTATTTTGAACCTCTGGTCTGCTTTTGGAGCCACAGTGTTTATGAGGCGAGTACAATTAAATTTCTGGTGAATGATAATCCCCAAGATGGTGAAGATGCGGATTCAGTAATGCACTATTGAATGTAAGGTACAGTGATTAGATTATCTGGAATTAGAGATGATCATTGCCTGGCATTTTTTGTGATGCAAAAGTTCCTTGCGACTCTTCAGTCTATGCCACTATATTGTCTCGAACATTTTGCATTTGAATATGGACTGCTTCAGTATCTGAGGAGTCGTAGATGATGTTGAAAATTGTGCAATCATCAGAGAACTTTCCCACTTCAGACTTTTTGGTGGAGGAAAGCTGTTGATGAAGTGGTTAAACATTGTTGGCTGATGACAATACTCTGGGGTACACGTACAGAGATGTCCAGGAGCTGCGTTAACTAATCTCCAACAACAATGCTTATCTCCATAGGTGCCAGCTATAAATTCAGCCAACGAATATTTTGTCCCCTGATATACACCGATTGCAATTTAGCGAACATTCCTTGATGCCAAACTCAGTCGAATGCAGCTTTGATTTCAAGGGCTTTCATTCTCACCTTACAAAAGGGTTTCAGCAGGTTTTTTCATTGTTTTCAAGAAAGCTGGAATTAGGCGGGATTGTGGGTCTGGCGGACCTCCATTGGGCGTGAGAAGGCAGATTATTGCTGAGCACGTTCCATCATTTTACTCATGATTGAGAATAGACTTTTGGGGCGGCAATGGATCACATTGAATTCGTCCTGCTTTTTGTGTTCAAGCCATTTTTGTCCAACTTCCCACCTTGTCGGGCACGTTCCAATGTTGTACCCGTACTAGAGCAGTTTGGCAAGGGGTACAGCAATTTCTGAAGTACAATTTTCAATACTATTGCCAGAATGCTATTAGAACCCATGGTTTTTGTAATATCTAGGACCTCAAGCCGTTTCTGGAGTTTAATTGCAGTGAATAGAATTGCTGAAGTCTGGTATCTATGATGCTGGGAACAACTGGTCGAGGCAGAGACGCATAATTCATCCGGCACTTCGGGCTGACGATTTCTGCAAATGATTCATCCTTATCTTTTACATTGATATGTTGGGTATTTCTGCCAATAAAGATGGGAACATGTCTGGAGCATCTTCCTCCTTTGGTGAATTGCTTATTTCTCCCTCATCATTCTAGACTGGATGTGTCTGCAGAGCTTAGATTTGATTCATTGTTTATGGGATTAGTTACTTCTTATCACTTCTGTCACTTGTTTCTTATGCTGTTTGCCATTTAAGTAGTCCTCCTTGGTAACTTCATGAAGTTGACATCTCATTTATAGTTAATCCTAGTACTTCTCCTGGCATGTCCTCTCGTACTTTTCATTGAACCAGTGTTGATCCCCTGGCTTAATTGTAATGACTGAGTGGCGACTTGTTGGGCTATGATGTTGAAGATTATGTTCGAATACAATTCTTCTGATGTATATGGGACACAGCACGTCATGGATGTTCAGTCTTGAGTTGCTAAATTTATATGAAGTTTGTCCCATTTATCATGCATAAAATGTCACATTACACTATGGACCATCTTCTTACTGTGAAGGAAAGACTTCTTCTCCATACGGACTGTGTGGTGATAAGTGTTACTTAGGCTGTATTGTGCAAATGAGTCTATTATTAGCACACTAGTGAGGATGATGTTAATTGTGTTTTTCCCTCCTGTTAGTTTTACCACCACTTGCTGCAGACCCAGTCTAACACCCCTGTTCATTATACCCCGAGCAACTGGATCAGTCTTGCTGCTGCAGAGCCACTCCTGCTTGCATACATCGAAACCTACATCAACCAAGATAATTTGTGCCTTTACCATGTTCTGTGTTTCTTCCAAGTTCTGCTCCCCACAGAGGATGACAAATTCAACTGAGAAGGGATGATAGTGCAGGGTAAACGGGAGGAGGTTTCATTCCAATTGTTATCCTGAAACCATGAAAATTCTGGCATTTGGAATCAATATTCCAGGATCCGAAGTCAACACACCCAACTGTATACCACTCTGCCACCATCTCTGCTGGGGTCCATTCAGTCTGTAGGCAGGACATGCCCAGTGATGGTGATGGTGGTGGCTAGAACATTGTCTGCAAATTATGATTCCGGGAGTACTTCTAAGTTAGGCTGTTGCATAACTAGACTGTAAGACATCTGTCTCAATTTTGGCACGAACCCCCAGATGCTGATAACATGGCAAAGTTTGCAGGCTTGCATCTGTAATTATGTTTTCCACAGCTTTTGCAAATGCCAGATGCTGCATCCGGTTTCATTCCTTTGTTGAGACTTAGTCGCGATTGATAAAACTGAGTGGCTTGTGAGACTACTTCATACGGCAGTTCAAAGTCAACCATATTACTGTGGATCTGGACCACATATAGGCCAGGTCATGTGAAGACTAACTTTCCTTCTCTGTTTTTTTCCTGGCAATTGTCAATGCTTTGATGGTCATCAGTAGAGCATGCCGTGTGCAGCACTAAACATACCACAAAATGCGATGACAAGCTGGCGAAGTGAGAGAACAAGACTACTTACATGGCTAACAGCATAAGGAGCACGTGAGAGACAGAGCACAGCGATCCCACAGCCAACGGATCAGATCTAAGTTCTGCAGTCCTGCCATTTCCATTTGTGAATTTTGTGGGCGGCACGGTGGCTCAGTGGTTAGCTCTGTTGCCTCACAGCGCCTGAGACCCGGGTTCAATTCCCGACTCAGGCGACAGACTGTGTGGAGTTTGCACGTTTTCCCCGTGTCTGCGTGGGTTTCCTCCCACAGTCACAAAGATGTGCGGGTCAGGTGAATTGGCCATGCTAAATTGCCCGTAATGTTAGTTAAGGGGTAAATGTAGGGGTATTGGTGGGTTGCGCTTTGGCGGGTCGGTGTGGACTGTAAGTAATCTAATCTAATCAAATTAAACAACTCACCAGGGAAGGAGGCTCCAGACACATCCCATCCTCAATGACGAAAGAGACCAGCACAACAGTGAAGAAGGGAAGGATGAAGCCTTCAGAGCAATCTACAGTAAGAGGTGCCGAGTGAATGATTCTTCCAGGCGCTCTCGTGTGGTCCACAACACGAGACATACCATTTTAAACATACCAGCCTTCAGACAATTCGGTTCACTCCACCTGATATCTCGACACGGTTGAAGATGCAGATGACTGCAAAGACAATGGGGCCTAAAAGCTTACCACCAATAGTACTGGCGGTTTGCGCTCCAGAACCTGCCACTCCCCAGCCATGCTGCTGCTACTGAACGTCAGTGCT
Organism: Hemiscyllium ocellatum; assembly: GCF_020745735.1. NCBI lineage: Eukaryota > Metazoa > Chordata > Chondrichthyes > Orectolobiformes > Hemiscylliidae > Hemiscyllium > Hemiscyllium ocellatum. The sequence continues at coordinate 216,590 of NW_026867496.1, forward strand.
CGGGGAATTCAATGCTTGTGGATGATCTGTCAATCAAGCAGACTGTTTTTCTCTTAATGGTGTTAAGCTTCTTAAGTCTTGTTGGAGACACACACATCAAGGGGAGGAGGGAATGCTCAATCACACTCCTAACTTATGCCTTGCAGCTGGTGGAAAGGCATGGGGAGTCAGAAGGTGAGTTACTTGCTGCAGTATTCCTTGATACTGACATACTATTGTTGCCACGGCATTCATATCGCGAGTCTAGGTGAGTTTTTGATCAATGTTTTTCCTCAGGGTATTGATGATGGGGAATTCACTGATGGTAGGACCACTGAATGTCATGGTGTGGTGGTTCTAGTGAATCTTACTCGTGATGGTTACAGCCTAGCATTTGTGCAGCGTGAATCTTATTTGCTTCTTGTCTTCTTCTGGGTGTTGTTCAGATTCTGTTGCTTTTGAACGTGCACTACTTAGAAGAGTCGTGAACGATGATGAATACTTTTTCAAACATAAGAGAACATTCCCACTTCTGACCTTATGCTGCAGCGAAGCTCATTGATAAAACATCTGAAGATAGTTGGGACAAGAACAGTAGCTTGAGGATCTCCTGCAGAAATGTCTTGGAGTTGAGATGACTCACCTCCAACAACCACAACCACCTTGACTGTATGCCAAGTATGGCTGCAACCTGTGGAGAGGTTTCCCTCTGGTACTGAGTGGTTCCTATATTGGTGAGGCTCCTTGATATCACACTCGGTCGAATGCAGGCTTGATGTCAAACGCTGTCACTCTCACCTCACCTCTGGATTTCAGCTCTCTTCGCATTGTTGAACCAAGACTACAATGAGGTCACGAGCTAAGTAGTCCTGGTGGAAACGAAACTCGACGTTATCCAACAATTATTTCCGATCCAGTGTTGCTTGGTGACATTGTTGATAACAACTTCCATCACTTTACTGATGTTTGATAGGCTGCAGTTATGGGTGGTTAATGGCTAGAATGAATTTGGCATGATTTGTATGCACAGGACACAGCTGGGTAACTTTCCAAAATATCAGGCAGATGCCACTGTTTTAAATGGACTGGAAGAGTTTGTTTATGGGAGTGGCAAGTTCTGGAGCACAAACCGGCAACTACTACCGCTGTAATGTTATTAGGGACCGTTCCCTTTGCAGCCATCTGTATCTTGAACCGGTTCACGTGGACTGAATCTAATTACCTGAATACTCGTATCGGTGATGTTATGGAACACTGGACAATGTAGAAAAGGTTCATCCACTTCGAAATTCTGACCGAAGTTTGGTGTGAAAGCTTCAGCCATATCTTTTTCACTGATGTGCTGGTCTCTTCCATCATTGAGGATGAAAAGATTTCTGTACCCTCCTCTTCCAGTCAGTTGGTTAATCATCCACCGCCTTTCATGAATAAATGTGGGAGAACTGCAGACCTTCGATGTGATCTGTTGGTTGTGGGATCGTTTACCTCTGTTTGCCACTTGCTGCTAAAACAGTCTGATATGCGAGAAGTGTTATTTGGTCGCTTTCCAAGCTCGACATCTCAGTTTTTTGTTATGCTTCGTGCTGCACCAGGCCCGCCATCCTGCATTCTCCATTACCACGGTTGACTGGCTCTATTTATAGTTGAATGGGGATGTGCAGGACCATGTTTGTGCGGAGTGATGTTCTGTTGTTATCGATGGACCACTGCACTTCATTGATGCCCAGACTTGGGCTGGCAGATATGTTCGAAGTTTGCCTATTTTAGCACAGTGATCGTACAACATAAGTCAAGAGAGATTATTCTCAATGTTGAGGCGCGTCTTCATCTCCACAAGGCCGGTGCGCTAGTGACTTTTATGATACTGTAAGGTAGCGATGCATTTGGAGCCGGCAGATTTGTAAGAATGAGGTCAAACATGTTTTTTTTCATGTGCCCCACCCGAAGTATATTGTGTGCCATTGCAATGCTCAGTGCTTTTTTTATGATTAGATTAGATTACTTACAGTATGGAAACAGGCCCTTTGACCAACAAGTCCACACCGACCCCAAAGGAAAACCCACCCAGACACGTTCCCCTACATTTACCCCTTAAACTCACACTACGGGCAATTTAGCATGGTCAAATCACCAAACCTGCACATTTTTGGACTGTGGGAGGAAACCGAAGCACCCGGAGGAAACTCACGCAGACATGTGGAGAACGTGCAAATTCCACAAAGTCAGTCGTCTGATGTGGGAATTGAACCCGGATCTCTGGCACTATGAGACAGCAGTGCTAACCACTGTGCCACTGTGCCACCATGCCGCCTAACCACTATCCCACTGTGCCGCCCATTACTTAGAAGATTAATAATTCATCTGCCAAGGTGTTCCACACACAGTAATCAGCAGGAGGATTCTATGTCCACGATTATCCAGACGCCATGAGATTTCATGAGATCCGGAGTCAATGTGAAGACTCCCGGGACTGATCACTTCTGACAGTATATCTCAGTGCCATGACATCTGCTTTGTAGGTCCTCACTGTGAGATACGAGATATCCTCGGTCATTGTAACGTAGTATTCTTAGACTATTCAATAACTAGTCTGTGAAATTCCATTCCCAATTTTGCAATTAGCTGTCAGATGTTCCGAAGGAGGACTTTACAGGTCGTCAAAGATTTTTCTGCCGTTCTCTTTTCTGCTCGATGCTAGTTGATTTGAAAAAGCAATTTTTCACCAACGATCATAGCAGCATTTCAACCTGGGTCCCTAGAACAATTGCTCAGTTTCTGAATAAATAGCCTAGCTTTAATACCAATGGGCAAACGCATCCTCACCCATTCCCTCCCCTCCTCCTCTCGAAATGTATTAATTTCGATAATAATTCTTACTGGGTTTGCTATGTGCCTATTTCACAATTATTTTCTTCTGTTATAACACTGTTTTTTTTGTTAATTCTATCTGGTTTAGTTAGTGCGTTAGAATTTTTCATGTTCTGAGCTTGGCCTAATGGAAATGAACTCCGTTAAAATGCCAGTACTCCAAGTTATAGCTTTGAAAATGCAAATGATCACTTTCCGTACAGACATTGTTATTTTCAGCAGACCTCTGCTAAATACTGTTTTGCAGACTCCTTTAAAATGGAAGATGCTATCAGGAATCAAATAACCATTTCAACGATTGTGCTATCTATCATATGCATTCTACCATTCGTTCTCCGTGTCTCACACTTCCTCTCGTTCTCTACTGCAGCTAACCTCACAGTGATTCTGATCCTTTGTCGAAGAAGATGTGGTCTATCTGGATGCATCACCTGCTACCTGGTGTCCATGGCAGTGATGGATTTCCTGGTCATAGTCACGTCTGTGATATTCAACAGAATTGCTGGGATTTATTTCCCAGTCACTTTCTTATCTATCACACAAGTATGCAGTTTCCGGTATGTTTTAAGTTTTGCAACCATAGACAGTTCTGCCTGGTTAACAGTCGCTTTTACCTTCGAACGATTTGTTGCCATTAGTAGCCAGAAGCTGAAAATGAAATATTGCACCGAGAAGACAGCAGTTTGGGTCATAGGAATTGTGTCGGCATTCTTCTGTGTGAAAAATGCTTTCTTGTATTTTGTGTATGAACCTGGTTACACGATCAATAATGTAGACTGGCTGTGCAGTGTAAAATTAATATTTTATAAGTCACATGCATGGGCTGCTTATGACTGGATACGTTGCATTTTAAACCCTTTTCTGCCGTTCATTCTGATTTTATTGCTCAATGCTTTGACTATCAGACACATTGTAGCAGCTAATAGAGCCCGCAGGCGGTTTCAAGCCCAAGGAAGTAGACAGACTCAGATAGACCCAGAGATCGAGAAACGGAAAAAGTCCATTCTGTTACTCTTTGCCATCTCAGCAAGTTTCATCCTCTTATATTCATTGTTTTTTATAACAATCCTCTATGTAAGAATCACGAAACTTACTTATTTTTCAGGTTCTAATTTCACTCAATCAACATTTGCTCTTGAGGAAACGGGATTTATGCTTCAGCTGTTGAGTTCCTGCATCAATCCATTTATTTATGCTGGGACCCAGAGTAAATTCAGAACTGACTTAAAGAACGTGGTAAAATATCCATTAAGTCTTCTAATTCTGTTACTTAAACATTGAACATATGGTAATCCTGTATAAAATGCATTCCTTTCTGCCTGCTTAATACAAGTGACCTCCTATAAAGGGTTCTGTATTTTAAAGCTATATACAGAACATAGAACATAGAACAGTCCAGCACAGAACAGGCCCTTCATCCCACGATTTTGTGCCGACCACTGATCCTCATGTACGCACCCTCAAATTTCTGTGACCATATGCATGTCCAGGAGTCTCTTAAATGTCCCCAATGACTCTGCCTCCACAACTGCTGCTGGCAACGCATTCCATGCTCTCACAACTCTCCATGTAAAGAACCCGCCTATGACATCCACTCTATACTTTCCTCCAACCAGCTTGAAACTATGACCCCTCGTGTTAATCATTTCTGCCCTGGGAAATAGTCTCTGGCTTTCAGCTCGATCTATGCCTCTCATTATCTTGTATACTTCAATTAGGTCCCCTTCTCCTCCTTTTCTCCAATGAAAAGGTCCGAGCTCAGTCAACCTCTTCTCATAAGATAGGCTCTCCAGTCCAGGCAGCATCCTGGTAAACCTCATCTGAACCCTCTCCAAAGCATCCACATTGTTCCTATAATAGGGCGACTAGAACTGGATGCAGTATTCCAAGTGCAGTCTAACTAAAGTTTTATAGAGCTGCAACAAGATCTCACGAGTCTTAAACTCAATACCCCTGTTAATGAAAGCCAAAACGCCATATGCTTTCTTAACAACCCTGTCCACGTGGGTGGCCATTTTAAGGGATCTATGTACCTGCACCCCAAGATCCCTCTCTTCCACCACACTGCCAAGAATCCGACCCTTAAGCCTGTACTTAGCTTTCAAATTCGACCTTCCAAAATGCATCACGTCGCATTTATCCAAGTTCTAGATTAGATTACTTACAGTGTGGAAACAGGCCTTTCGGCCCAACAAGTCCACACCGACCTGCCCCTCAAAAAAAGTTGAACTCCATCTGCCACCTCTCAGCCCATCTCTGCATCCTGTCAATGCCCCGCTGCAGCCAACAACAGCCCTCTATACTGTCCACCTCCAACCGTTGTGTAATCTGGAAACTTGCTGACGCACCCTTCAATCCTCTCATCCAAGTCATTAATAAAAATTGTAACAATAGAGGCCGAAGGACAGAGGCCTGTGGAACACCACTCACCACAGACTGGCAGGCAGAATATTTTCCTTCTGCTACCACTCGCTGTCTTCTGTTGGCCAGCCAATTCTGTATCCAGACAGCTATGTTCCCCTGAATCCCATTTCTCCTAACCTTCTGAATGAGCCTTTCATGGGGAACCTTATCAAATGCCTTGCTGACGTCCATATACACCACATCCACAGCTCGACCTTCATCAACCTTTCTAGAGACATCATCAAAGAACTCGATAAGGTTTGTGAGGCATGACCTGCCCCTCAAAAAGCCGTGTTGACTGCATTTAATCAAGCCATGATCTTCCAGATGGTCATAAATCCTATCCCTCAGAATCCTTTCTAACACCTTGCAGACGACAGACGTGAGACTTACTGGTCTGTAATTGCTGGGGATTTCCCTATTTCCTTTCTCGAAGAGAGGAATTACGTTTGCCTCTCTCCAGTCCTCAGGTACGACTCCAGTGGAGAGCGAGGATGAAAAGATTTTCGCAAGTGGTGAAGCAATTACATTTCCGTTTCCCCTAAGCAGCCGAGGACAAATCTGGTCTGAGCCTGGCGACTTATCAATCTTAATGTTTGACAAAATTTTCAGAATATCAGCTGTCTCTATCTCTATCCATTTCAGCATCACACCTGCTCTTCAAAGGTTTCATTCACTACAAAGTTCGTTTCTTTCGTAAAGACAGAAGCAAAAAACTCATTTAGGGCTTCCCCTACCTCCTCAGACTCCACACACAAATTCTCTACGCTATCCCTGATCGACCCTACTCTTTCCTTGACCATTCTCTCATTCCTCACATACCTAGGATATGAATATATAAATCATAAGGAACGCATTTTCTCGCAAAGTTCAGTTCACGAAATAATCTCACTGAGTTGCCAAATAGTTTTGTCATGCTGACTCAAACTGGTTCAGTTTTATCAGCCCAAAGCACGTTGCAGATCGGTATAGATGTACAACCAAAAGTTGCTGAATCATGCAGGCGGGAGTTTGTTGATTTGTTCTTTTGTCTTTCCCATTAGTTCATTCATCTATCCGCTGTGAGCATTGTTGCCAATAGCACCATTCCTCGCTCATCCCTGATTACAATTCCCTAACTCTTGGTTGCACACAGACTTAGATGAACCCATGAAAAGGCTACAATTGCAAGCACATTGCCTCTTGAAGCGGCCAGGCATTCGCTCACCCCACTGCTGCATCGGTATTTGCAGCCTTTGTGGGGGTTTCAGCTTGAAACTGAATCACCGACCATTCCTATATTTTTCAGAGTAAGAAAAGCTAAACACCACCAGTTTCGCGGGACTTTCGTGTTGTTTTCTGTTGAGACCTCTCCAGATTGTGATCCTCTTATAAAAACATGGTACCAGTTGCCTATATGAAATTATATGTGCTGGTGAAAATCGTGGAGATTTCTGTGAATTGAATTTAGTCACATGTTGATTATGCCCTAGAGATGGACGAGTATTGTAAAACTGGGAATTTGGATATTCTCACCATCATCCAGAAACTAGACAAAAGAGCTATGAGGAAATAACGTTTCCTTGTGAGTTATTCACATTTTTAATCTCTATCTCTGCAGTGCACACATGAGCACATGCTTTATTCTGCAAAGTGGAGTTATTACAGCATTGGTAATTATGGGTCATCAAACACTTTTCACCATTAGCTATTGTCTGCCTTCTCCCTGTGCCTCTAATCTCCAGTGCCTCGTCCTCTATAAGTGGGGTATGTATAGCCAAAGGCTTCTCACGCATATCCTTTATAAATTTTTGTATGTGTTCTTTTTCTGAAAGCTGTTATATTTCTATTGTAAGCTCTTTTGAAAAGCAAACACGCACCAAGAGGCCCGAGACATTGATCCTGCAAACGTCAATAAGGATATAATATGCAGTCACTACTACTTCAGCAGTCTCACGAATGGCGAGGTTAATTATCTACAGAGGGCTATTACTACGATCGGTTTAACCTTGGATTAGCAGACTCTAAATCTTCAACCACTTTTATTGCTCTAAGTGTAATATTGCACACACACTTTACTCGAACGTTGTTGGTCATTAATCTTATTCCTGCAATGCAAATATCTGGCCAGGGAATCAGCACAGTGCATCAAACCTCTTCTGTTGTCACCATCCATACGTGTTGTTCTTGGCAGTTCAAATTAATCGATTAACAACCCTACAACCCTCACACAAAACAAAAACAAATGTTACATTGAACATTAAACCAGGCTGACGAGGAAGTAGAAGGAGGGCTCAGTGTATCCAGGCACAATTATTTAGATGCCATGTGACTTGGTACGAACCCTCGTCCTTTTGCCAGACTTGTTTCTGTTTGACTAATGGTGTCTACCTTGTTAAAAAAAAAAGTGGCCGTCATGAACTCATGAGTATTTAATCGCACCCCAACTTCTGACTGGTTTCCTATTCTCGTCACTACATGATTCACATGCTGTCCTACCAGCTCTCTATGAATATTCGTGAACTGAAAGTATCAACACTTGCAACACTTTAACGAGCTCAACCAATTAGGTCTCAGCTTTGACACTTCCCTCTCACTCTCACAGTATCTGTGTGTGTGGAAATGGTAGACCAACAAACCCAACAACCCCGTGGCTCAACACTTTAACTCTCCCTCCCACTCCACCGAGGACATGCAGGTCCTTGGACTCCACCATCGCCAGAACTTAACAACGCGACGGTTAGAGGAAGAGCGCCTCATCTTCCGCCTGGGAACCCTCCAACCACAAGGGATGAACTCAGACTTCTCCAGTTTCCTCATTTCCCCTCCCCCCCATCTTGTCTCAGTCGATTCCCTTGAACTCAGCACCGCCCTCCTAACCTGCAATCTTCTTCCTGACCTCTCCGCCCCCACCCCACCCCGGCCTATCACCCTCACCTTGACCTCCTTCCACCTATTCACATCTCCATCGCCCCTCCCCCAAGTCCCTCCTCCCTACCTTTTATCTTAGCCTGCCTGGCACACTCTCCTCATTCCTGATGAAGGGCTCTGGCCCGAAACGTCGAATTTCCTGTTCCTTGGATGCTGCCTAACCTGCTGTGCTTTAACCAGCAACACATTTTCAGTGTGGAAATGGTGGATGACAGAGAGTAAAATACAATTCATAGCACTTTAGGATATGATGGCCCATACTCTACCTGACTGGCTTAATGTGCTTGAAGGGCCACATGACGGCATTCTGCTTTGAGTCCCACTTTCCCAAGGGTTCACATTTGCATTTCTTTTCTGCCATTCTGTAACTCTAGTTTGCAAATGCTTCAGATAAACTATACGTTTATAAAGGCAACATAACACAGACAAAAACAACTATTCTGCCAGAACATTTCAAAAGCTTGAAAGAAATGTTGCCTTGTTGACCGTTGCTCTGCAAAACATAAATTGAATTTAATGAATTATTGCAAATGAATTAATTTCTTATTGATGAAACTCAATTGCTGACATCTGCAGATTCGGAGAATCTTTTAAACGGTGATTTTAATAGGGTGGAACTGCAGTTCAAATCAAGCCTTTGGGTAGTGGGTTTAAATGTATTGGCTTTCTCAAATTGTTACAATACTGAGACATGGAGGTATTATCCGTTTCTGAGTTAATCACCCAATAGACTGAGGAAGAGATTTGCAGGCTTCCTCCAGCTTTGAGTTGCCCTGAAATACTCTCCAGATAATTAATGCAGAAGCTAATTCCAGAATAGTCAGCTAATTACCAGCAGAAACCTAAAACATCGTCTTCACTTTGATTTGGTGTGAGGTATTTCTTGCCACGCGTAACGAAGTACAATGAAATGAATTGTTTACGAGACAGATCATTGTAAGCAAGAATATACAGATCAGAAAATGTTGAGTTACATTGCCACAGGGCGTGTACGAGGCAACAGTGACGTTAGCAAGGTCAGCACTATTAACGTTCGAGAGTTCATCCATCAGTCTAATGCATTTACAAGGGCAGTCCAGGACAGGTGTTGGTTATCGTCACTTGGAGGAATCTGATGCTGTCTGCCCTCTCAACCTCAGTTTGGTTTATAGAGATTGGGGCGTGTTGTCCTCATTTCTTTCTGAAATCAATGATTAGCCCTTTACTTTTGCTGACGTCGAGAGCAATAGAGGGGATAAACCCCATGTCTAACCTCAGCAAAAATTGTGATTTGGATTTTTTAAAAGGTAAAATTATGTTCTTCGTCAGTAGGTTGATCAATTTGGATTGATTTGCAAGAAACCTGAGTTCCCTTTAAACAGTTGTTAAAATAATCAGTAAAAGTTTTCTTTCTAAGCAAACAAAATAATTGGGTGATTATACTCTAATTCAGCACAAACATATTTGTCCTAAACTGCATTATTTTCGTTTGAAATCCCTGGATAAAAGCTATAATGTGCGTGAAACTTGTCACATTTTTGTCTGGTTTATTTTCTTATTGTTTGATCTCGAGTTAATATAATTATTTCGACTTGCTCTCTCCGTTCTTTTGTTTTCTCCGCTCTTCCAGTGTTCTTGTAATATTACACGACTATTTTAATAGAAAGTTAGGGCCAGATTAAGTGTTCAACGCCAACACAAAATTGAAAATTTGTCCAATATTAATTGCCAGTCACCATAACAAAGGCTTCTTATTGCTGTTATTTTCATTTGAACTCAATGTAAGGGCAACCTAATTTTCTCTAACAATACAAACTTTTCCCTTATATTCTGATTTATTCCTGTTATACATTGTTTATTTCTACATTTTGTTTCCTCATCAACTGCACTGTCATAAATTTGTGTAACTTTATACATTTTTTTTTCAATATTATGCCACCGTTACAAATCTTTCTTCGCCACAAATAGTAAACCTGTCTTTTCAAATGGACATTTCCAATAGAATTGATCTTCACTGGAAGTGATGAAATTCAATGGAAATGTTGAATCATTTCTTCTGTACATTTTTCTAAAGTAACCTTTATCAAGCTACACTGCAGTAAAATTGGTGTTCATATATTTTTAAATAATCTTTCTTTGATGTTACAATATTAGCTATTATCACGTATTTTAAGGATTATTTATAACGAGATAACGATTTCATCCTGTCTTATTGTACATAAGCTTCAAGAGACAATCTTGCTCTGTTGCTTTCTGGCATTTACAAACTGTGCTGAATGGACTCTAAGGATTCACGCACCAGATAAGATCTAGCAGTCTAAATTGCCCAATCTAGGTATCGATCTTTACACTCTATTTAGAAAAAAAGGAGTTACATCGTCTGTTTGAATCAGTTGTTATGTGTAGCGATTTTCAGATTAGAATGGTACAATATTCATTGACTGGAACCAGGAATCATACCGAGGCTACGGCGGGTAAAAGAAAAGGAAAACAGGAAATCCTGGTGAATACAGCACCAGAAATTGACTCTAAACTTTCATACTTGGCTTGTTCATATTCACATTCAAATTTTCTTCGTCATTTCCACGATATGCAAGTTTCTCTGAGAAAATGATATTTGTAAGCAACTCTTTCAGTCAGTGACACAAAATGCTTTGACTTGGAAGATGATGTCGACAGTTTCCTCCTTTCGGAAATTTTCATGCGCCCAAGCTCTTTGCCTGAGCTTTTCCCTGCCTTGCCTCATACACTTGTTCGGTGTCATGCTGGAGTATCTGATGCCTTGGGAAGCACTTTGGAACCTTTGTAAGGCCGAATGAATTGCATCAATATGAGCTGTTGTCAGATTGAATTAGAAAGAGATAAAATCTCCTCTTATATCTGTTCACACTGGTGTTTTTTTTTCTGCAACACATTAAAATGAAGATGCAAAATTAAATGGCCAACGTTTCAGATTATCAAAATGTTTCCCTTTCACTCTGCCATTTGAGAAACGGAAACAAGTAACACAGGGAGATGAACACAAAACTCAAGTACTTAACATCTATTCAGAGTATTAATGCCTATAAATGGGGTGGAGTTTAATTACATCAACAGAGACAAGCACCAATATTATCAGTTCATTCCGGGCTCAAATTCACAGTGAGGTGTCACCACTGATGTCACCCAAGTGTTCGCTGGCGTCTCAGAAGCTCAGTTGAAACCGTAAATTTGTTCCCATATTCAGAGCAGTTTATAAATGCTCTCCCCAGTGTGAATTGGCTAGTATTTGTAAAGACCAGACACTTCCCCGAACTAATACTCACATTGAATAACTTCTCATCAGAGTGCTTACCGTGTTAGATCATCAATTCACCAGAACATTTGAAACACTCAAATAGTCTCTCCCGGTGTGGCCAGCATGCATGACTCTTTAAATTATTTTCCACACAAGGAGCATCCTTGTATGAACTCACTGTGTTTCAGAAACTCTGATGACTGACTGAATCATTTACCACAGTCGGAGCCTGTGAACGGCCTCTCCTCAGTGTGACTGCATTGATGGAGTTTCAGCTCAGAACAACATCTGAATTTTGGCTGCAGTCCTCACATTTACCCATTCTGACAGCATTTATGTTCTGAGAGCGTGGTTGACTGGTTGAAGCCTCGTCGACACGCATGACGTGTACAGTAACTCCACTTCCATGTTCAAACTCCAATTAGCGTGGGTTAAGATAAAAGAAGCAACTCTCTCAGATACAGATTCGAATTTTACTTTCAGTTTCCTGTCTGAAAGTCCTCTCTATTTAATGTGCTGTGCAGCAGATTTAATATGTAAAAAGGAAGTGAGAATTAACAAATAAAAACATGGAAAAACGTAGTGATTGCATTTATTATCTTGAGCGGCAGTACTCAGAAAGGAAATGACCATGGAAATGCTGGATTATCGAAAAAAAATGCTCGTCCCTCCCAGGAGCGAATCTGCTCTCTAATGTGGGCTGGTACAATACCCTGGCCTCAATACGAGGGAAACACAAAAGGAGAGAGAACTGGGACATAAAGGTAATGAATTTCGTTGTTTTCTCTCAACTTAAACTATCTGAACATACTCTTGACTGTCTTCCAACATTCAACTTTCATGCAACCTTCAGGCCATTCGAAGCTACAACTCATTTGCTTACCACCATCAATTTTGTGCATCCACCATCCTTGTGCTCACTTACCATGACACATTTTATAGTGTTAGAGCATGAAAATCCCATAATTTCCAAACTTGTCCTCAAATCCCTCAAGGGCTTGCTCCTCCCGATCGCTCGAAACCTCCTGCAGCCTCGCAAATCTCGCTCTTTCTCTATAAATTCCAGTAGCCTCAAATCCGCCTAATATCTGTAATGTCCTCTAGCATTATAAGACTCTGGATCTCTGTAATCTCTTCCAGGCTCACGACGCTCCCCATCTCCATAATTTATTCTAGACTCACAACACTCCCTCTGTCAGTCTGCACTTCCAGCCTCACATCTCTCTCTATCCCTGGAATGTGTTCCAGCCTCACACCTCCGTATCTCTTTGAGTTCTCCCATGCTCACAGCCTTATTTTATCTCTGTAACATCCTCCAGATTCAAAATCTTCCCTAAGTTCTTACAGCCTCACAAACATTGTGCCCATTTACAGGAGTCAGGTGTTACTAGGGGACATAGCTTTAAATTAAGGGGTGGTAGGTATAGGACAGATGTTAGGGTAGATTCTTCACACAGCGGGTTGTGAGTTCATGGAATGCCCTGCCCGTATCAGTGGTGAACTCTCCTTCTTTATGTTCATTTAAGCGGACATTGGATAGGCATTTGGAAGTTATTGGGCTAGTATAGGTTAGGTAGGACTCGGTCGGCGCAACATCGAGGGCCGAAGGGCCTGTACTGCGCTGTATCCTTCTATGTTCTATTTACCTCAAAACCCTTCCTATATGTGTAAGGTCCTCCTGACTCACACCACTCCCCGTGCCTGTAACCTCTTGCAGCCTCACAATCCTCTCAGCGATATCCTCCAACTTCACAGTACTCCCTCTCTCTGAATGTTCTTCCACCCTCAAAACCCTTCCCACCTCTGTTATATCCTCGAGCAGTGCATGATATCTATGCCTCTCGGTTTATGGATGCATGCCCATCACTAATTTTTAACTGAACAAACCTTGCTGGCTGTGCATCCAAAATTAGCTATGAATTTCTTCCCTAACTCTTGCTGCTCTCAACCTCCCTTTGTGGTTTCAGTGTACTCCTTAACATCTATTGATTGGGTCGATCATTTGGTCACCTACCCAGACACCATCTTCTGGCTGTCAGTATCGAGTTATTTTTATTTCATTACTATGAAATGCGCTGGATTTATCTCTTCCAATAAAGCACAACTGAAATTAAAGTGGATGTTGTTGATTTAGACATTTTTGTTTCCTTCATCACTTCTGCGTAAACTGCATTGTGGGAGCTCCTGCAGCACAAGGACTGCAGCAGTTCAGAAAGATCAAATATCATTTCTGCAGGCAAATGAAGATTGATAGTGATCTGGAGTCTGATTAGTGATGTCTAAACGGCAATGTTTTCACATCATTCGTGTATGTATAGTGCATTCTCCAGAATTACTTCTTCCTGAAGCTTGTAAGTCAGAAGAATATGATCAAGGCATGGAAACCTCATTTCGAACAGTCAGGAAAAGTACCAATTAAGTACTAAACTGAACCGACATCAACTCATTATGAGATAGGGGAAAGGTGACAACGCCATTGAGGTGATCAGGCAGAAACGAAACAGAATAATGGATGTATCCAGATTCTGATCCAGAATAAAAGCACTGCACTATCCTCAGTGTCAGGGAATAAGATAATGGAAATTGTAAGAAGAAGTTCAAACTTGCAGATGAATATTTAAGTGTATCTCTGAGACACATTCAGGTTTCAACTTTAAATCCTCCAGCTGGGGCCTGCGATTTAAAGTGTTTCAGAAACAATGAAGTCAGAGAAAAAGATATCTCACAGGTGAGGAAATCCTCAGGGAGCGGGTGGTGTCACTGCGCAATTGACATCTGTGTCTGCAATCCAGAAATCACCTCACATCGTAGTAGATGACAGAGTCTCTGAGAGGGAATGGAATGAATTTGATAGAAAAGTTAGAGGGATAGTGATAATCAATTGGAAGGCTGGGTTGAAGAACCTGAGTTTGTTCTTCTTCGATTAAAGGAGACTGAAGCGGGTAATGATCAAGGTAAAAACTTTATCCATATCTGAAACCTCTCCATCACATAAGCCGAAGTCTCCACTTGCTTCAAGCAGACCTCCATCACCCTCTTATCTGAGAAAGTACATGCAGTGTATATTAATGAACGACCACCCAGTGACTCTGACTTCAGTGTTCATTTGAAGTGCTTCAGGACGCTGGACGTAATCCACATCAACTTCAGTGTCGTAGCCTGCCTTGAACCCCTACAATTTACCGATACACAACAGGTACACAGCGGATGCCATACTACTAAACATGCACTAATCCCCTGAACACATGGACGTTACCAACTCTTACATCAGACTCCTTATAATAAATTACAGCTCCGCCTTCAACATCATTATCCACTTCTGGTATCTCAAAACTACAATAGCCGGTCTCGACTCCACCCACTGCAACTGGATCCTCAGCTTTCTGACCCGCAGACCACAATTAGTGAAGATAGGTCACTGCACTTCCTCCTCTATGAGACTCCATCTTGGGATCCGCCAAAGATGCATCCCCAGTCCCTTACTTTACGCCGTGTACACCCACGACTGTGCTGCCAAATTTAAAACAAACTCTATCAACAAGTTCATTGATGACTGTGACGAATCTGCTCTTTCAGAAGATTCTTTTTCAAAAGGAGTAGTTAGAAGCAGAGAACCTGAGTTGACTGGGTGAAGCCACTTTGCTTTTGACCAGCAGAACCTGTCCATGGCAACAATGACAGAGAATGGCGTTTACTTTTTTTAAAAACACTTACATGCAATGGAAGTGAAGTGCCAAGTTTTCCCAGTTCAGGAGCTTTTTTAGCTGAGAACTGTTCAGTGGGACGAACAACTTATATTTCTAAGTTGGATTTGCTTAGCCGATACTGGCAGGTACTTTTATCCGAAAGAGTGAAGACAATTTCGTAATGCTGAATGGACTTACCAATTTAAAGTCATGACATTTGCTATGAAAAAAATGTGCCAGCCACATTTGCGACAGTAACCAACACGGTCATTCCTGGATTACCCAATTGTGTGGTGAATATTGATGATCTGGTGATTTTTAGTCACACACGGAAGGATCATTCACTACATTTATCAGAATTGTTCAATTGAGTTATTGCCAACATCATCAAAACCCCATTGCAATCCCCGTAATGATCACACGCAAGCTCTTCCATCTTGTAGAATATACAGAAGCCTGAACGCACAAACTAGCAGGTTCAGGAACACGTTCATCTAAGCCATGGGTAGACAGATTATGCCTCAATAAGCAATGTAAGCTGTATGCCTCTGTTCTGAGTCTTTCTGATCTGTACATTCTTGTTCACTATAATTTGCAGTACTGCTCAGAAATAAAGATTTTCACTATACTTCGTTGCACGTGACAATAAGTAAATCAATGGAAAAAGTCAATCAGTAACTTAGAGAAACAAAGTGCAGAGCTACAGGATAAACACAGGGAATTACCAGGAGAAAAATACTTAGAACGAGTGCAGTGGGCTGAATGATGCCTTCAGCACCATAACAATTCCGTTACGCTGTTGTTTTATGATAACTTTCAACAAGGCAGGTAAATGCAAAGCTGTCTGCATTATGACTTCGAGAAAAATAAAAAAGTTTACCGGGCACACGTTTGACATTTGAACAGAGATGATGCTGAACAACAGATGTGTTGCAAATACAATGTCTTGGAACTCAATGCTTCTTCTGAAAGGTGGCTAATATCCAGATCCAGATGAACATAGAGAGTCTGTTAAGTTTAGTTTGAGTTTCCTGGTCTGCATAGCTTCTAGGAATATGCTGTGAAATGTTTAGAAATTTCATTATTGAGGCCGCAGGACAGCAACTCATAAGCAACATATGTTTATCTTGTTTTCAGTTTGCTACACATAAATAATCCTCTTCAAATCCGCTGCAAAAGATGCTTTAAAAATCCTACATTAACTGTCCAGATGAAAAGACAAAAAAGTTACGATGTCTCCTTCGTCTGGCCCGGGATAATTTAACACATTGCCTTCTCAACTTTGTACCTCATTTTGGTCGATACTGTCTCGATTCGAGAATGGTACCTACTCAAAGTTACGAGATGCTGTTCTGTGTCGTCATGTGACTTCCCTGAGACCAACGAATTTAGACATCAGCATGATGTGCATGACATGGCGGAAACCAGGGAACAGAATTTGCTTCTTTATTTTTCCTTCTGCCACATCAATAAAACATTTGGTGTGAATATCTAATAGAGCTTGTGAACAAATTATCCCCAGTCTGAACAATAAGCTCCTTTCACCCTTTTAAAGCATTTCCCTCTTGAAAAAATGATTTTCTCGCTGGTGTCCTGATGACCTCTGCACACACTAGAGATGGCGACACGCACCAAGGCCGAACCCTCCGATCAAGTCTGGGGTGGTCATTCACATTAATGGGAAGGAGAGACTGGAAGGTTCTTATTTCAGATTTTTGCTGACACAGAATTTTCCATCAATCTGCACTTCCTCGATTTATCAGTCCTTTCTTCCGTGCTCATTCAGCACCTTCTTGCTGTGCAGAAACAGATACCTGCTTATTGCCACTACAGGCTCTGCTCATGTTGTATCAAAACCAGCTCCACGCCCGCACATTCATGTCATGTTCCGTAGATAAGAGAATCCCTGCACCACAAAGAATTATTGCTATGTGCACCACTATTGAGACTTGCACTCCCTCGACCAGGTCATAATCTTAGAAAATTGTTAATGTTGACAAGCAATTTATTGGGAGATCAATGACAAAATGCTACACAGATTTTGTCTTAAAAGAATCACAGACTTCTTTCTGCCAATAAGGCGACCATTCATCCCATCAAGTGTTATGCCTCTATAATTGGTCATATAATCTTGTTTCATATTTCTGCCTTTACCCTGTACGTCCTTAATTTCTGAATAAAAATGATATGATTCCTCAAGCATCCTTAAGCAACACATTTCAAACCCGAACTACTTGCCACATTCAGAGGGTGCAGATATGAATTGTGAACAGAACGTGCTGCATATGTGTTCTTGGCGAAATCACATTAAGCTCCAAAATTTACTTTTGTGTTTTTTAAACAGAAGTTGCCTGATCAATTCCCTTTCTTCAGCCTGTTCTGTTGACCAAGGTAATGCTGCTTCTTTACTTCCTCTAGTATTTGGTGTGAATTTGGTGTTGAGGTTGGGAATCCCCAAGGACTCTGGAAAGTTGCAGAGGAGGTATTTACGTACATTGCAATAAGAAGAACGTAGGATTGCAGAACTTGTAAAGCCAGTTTGCCAGGAAGCCTCATGGGTGTGATTGGCTATGATTCCATTCTCCGCTGTAGCAAAGTTTGATTTTGTAGCAATAATAACGCAATGCTGTAGAAACTGTTTTTCTTAGTCAAATGGGTATTGTGTTCCATCGACAAATCATCTGGAGACTAACAACCTATTCTAAATTCTGGTCTTCCAGACTTCACTTCGTTCCCCCCATTGGGCTATTGAATAAATACATTGTCATCATAAAGTTTCGTGAAAAGCAGGTGGGCTGCCAGTTCTCAATTCGTAGGTGCTGGTGGCCTAACCAGTGTCAGAACATTCAAAATATCTCCAGTCGGGTTGACTGCCAGGCAGTCTCAACAGCTGGGCTTGAAGTGAATGGTGTGTTTCGTGCATCAGTCTTGGAGAAAGAATGACAATCTACAACATAGAAGTTGCAAGATAAAAACACACGGACATAAGCGGGAAGACTGGTTATTTTCCTTGAAGGCCAGCAAGAACCCAACAGGCCAAATGGTCATGTTTGGTTTTGAATTTGATTGCTATCTCCACAGACAGTTTGGAATCTGGTGGATTGTCCTCTCATAATTTCTGCTTTGAACCTTGTCTGCGATTTAACTTGTCTCACTTTGGAACGATAGTACAAAGGCTTTTAACTCAAAACCATGCACCAGTTTCTATCTGCAGATTGAATGAATAAAATTGAAACTGTGCCAGTTTCTGAAAAGCGATTTTAATACATTTCGATGCTGGAGCATTTGGATTATGAGCTCAGTGACATAGCCTTTGTGGTGCCATCGCCCCTCAACACTGTTCCAAGTAGGAAGTCAATGTTGGCCGGCAAGGTCAGTACTGACATGTAAGTGCTTTGTGTGAGTGAGTGCAACAACTACCGAGGTTTTGATGATCTGAAGTCCACACACAATAGGATTTGAGACAACAGTCAAGAGGAAGCTGAAATCGTCACATTCGGAGACTTTGAAGAGGGACTGAACAGCAGATCGATGGTGCAGGGGCGACATAGGTGACGTTACAGAAGTGGAAAATAGCATTAATGATGGAACAGGTACAGTTTCCGAATCTAAAATTATGATCAATAACGTGGATCGAAAAATCATAAGGATTGTAAAAAATATCCTTCAGGGGTAGACATGCCCAGGGTGAGGGTGGAGACAAAATTTAGAAAAACAAAGATATCGCTGTAATGGAACATTTTATCTTGTCAATAGTTACTTAAAGGAAACAATTTTCTCATGCGATATTGAGTGGTAGAGAGTTTTTGTGAAGATTTGTAGTTCAGGTCGAGGTCCTGGATATAGATTTGCTTGCTGAACTGGAAGGTTCGTTTTCTAACGTTTCATCACCATACTAGGTAACATTATCAGTGAGCGTCCGGATGAAGCGCTGGTAACATGGCCTGCTTTCTACTTATGCGTTTAGTTTTCCTTATATTGATGATGTCATTTCCTGTGATGATGCTGTTTCCTGTGGTGCACTATTGTCCTGCCCACTCTACAATAAATAAAAAGTAGATATTGGAAGACATTGGCTGTATTCTCAGCTGTCAGTAATCTGCTGCTGAGTCTCAGGATTCTTTAACCTCACTGCTTTGTGCACCCAATGGAGTTGTGAGACCGAGAGGGCCGAATTGCCAATCAGTGAATGGAACCTCTTGCAGAAGAGCCTCAGTGTTCTAAGCGGGATCGTCTCGTTTTGAAGAAGACATAACAACAATTGAAATTGTGTCTGTAATTTAACCATTGTTTCACAGTACGTGGATGTCGCTGGTTGCGCTAGCCTGCATTCTCAATTCCGAATTGCCCTTGAGAAAGTGCTGGCAAACTACCCCCAAGAACTGCTCCTGTATTTGTCACGTCACGACTAAAGGAGGACCGTTAGCAAGTGAATACAAGTTTGTGACCCAGCGACATTGATGGAATTGGTATGCTCTTCCAAGTCAGGATAATGACTAACTTGGAGTAGGAGATAGTCTGGAGTAACTACCAGCAGGCATTGTAGCCTTGACACTTGGGCATTTCAATTGAATTTGGTGTGTTCCCCGCTCAATAGTCCTTTGATAATTTCCTTGATCCTTCCATCTGTTAACTGGGCAGCGTGAATGCAGCGAGGTTTCCTTTGTTGGTCAGTGAACTGTTGAACTGAAACTACTACTTATTTTCTCAGAGTTATTCATGGATCTTTCATATCAAAGTTGTTACTGAACAAACGGTTGGAGAAAGTCAACTCTCCCTGAAATTGTAACCAGGATTCGAGTGCCAACCTGACTAGACGTTGTATCGAAAATTATGTTTAATTTCCAACTGTTGGTCTTTGCCCCTCTTTGTGTCTTGCGAGAATATATTTAATGATACATTGTCTTCGGGTTAAAGACTTGATGTGCGAGAGAACTGTACGTGTTGCAAATGTACTTTTCAAACATTTACAACTGATTTGATCACTATACCCGAGAACAGAGCTATAGAACAGGATTCACACACCTCAGGGCGTGAGGGACGGCACATGGGGGACAGGGAACTGCTGACATTTACAGGCACTCAACATCATTAGAGCAAAAATAAACGTCTATACACATTCATCCAGCTTTAAACTAACCGAAGCAGCAAAACTTCCATATTTTCTGAGGCAGATAGGGTAAGAGGTTGAAAAGAACGATGAATGAGACTACTGATGTCAGATGATAAAGGTTAGGTCAATTTCAACTACTTTTTAAGAAAAAGGAAAGCAAGACTAACAAATCAATGAGATATTAGTTCCCAAAAACAGATATGTTTATTCCAAAACCCTTTTACGGAATTGGTGTGTAACTATTGGTGATATTATCTGAGGGACACTTTGTAAATTTCTGCACGCTGCGCACGAGCACAACCGAAACATCGGAAGCACCGTGGGTAGCACGGTGGCATAGTGGGCGGCACGGTGACACAGTGGTTAGCACTGCTGGCTCACAGCACCAGAGACCTGGGTTCAGTTCCCGCCTCAGGCGACTGACTGTGTGGAGTTTGCACGTTCTCCCCGTGTCTGCGTGGGTTTCCTCCGGGTGCTCCGGTTTCCTCCCACAGTCCAAAGATGTGTGGGTCAGGTGAATTGGTCATGCTAAATTGCCCATAGTGTTAGGTAAGGGGTAAATGTCGGGGTGTGGGTGGGTTGCGCTTCGGCGGGTCGGTGTGGACTTGTTGGGCCGAAGGGCCTGTTTCCACACTGTAAGTAATCTAATCTATTGTGTGACTGTGTTACCACGGCCAAGTAACGTTGCACAGCTGCTGTCTTCATAAGTATCTCACATCTCAAGGCCTACAGGTACATTTTAAACTCTCCAAATTTGGAACCACCTTTGATGCTCTATTCTTGGAATAACTCCAATGCATCCACCAACAACTTTCTGTCCGTATTCTCTCTTCCACCCTCTCAGCAGTGCAGGCACACATCATTCTGTCTCCTCATCCCTGCCCCAGCTCACGGCTTCCCTTTCCCTTGAGTGTGGAGGACCGCTACTCTCCTAAATCCAACGTAGAATGCATCAGCTCAGCCAAAAATAATCAGTTTCATATCCAGTAAAAAAAATCACAAGTTTGCAAAACCCTGCTCCTCTCACTTCCAGTCAGAGAAACCACTCAATGTTCGAAATTCGTGCCCCATTTCTGTCTGACTCCATATCCCACCGCCATTACTCCCACAGAGTCTCCAGACAGTACTGGGAGTCTCCTGTCCAAAGTGACTTCCGTTTCATTCCATTGCGACCACCTATCAGGGCCCGCAGTTCCCCAGCCCCCATCGCTTTATTTTCACTGTGGGCGTGCAGTCCTTATATGCAGCTATACCAAACGAGGATGGACCCCACACTCTCCACTTCTTCCTTTCCATCCGACCCATCCAGTCCCCCTCCAGAAATACCCTCAACTGCCTCGATAAACTTGTCCCTACCTTCAACAAATTTTGCTTTAACTCGACAATAATGCAATAATCGTAGAAAAGGGCTTTTAGGTTTTTTTTATGGAGAACTTGTAAAGTGAATCAGAGAGGTCAGTTTTCCCAGTTCAGGTCCTTTTTCCCCCTGGCTTGCTTTTGTTTTAACAGGAGGCCCAGGGGAGCTGTTGGAAAATAGGAAGTTCCATGCTTCAGCCAATGATCCTGGGCTGCTCCCCTCTCTCCTGTAAGAATCTGTGTATGAATTTATCTTTCTGCCGAGGTGTGTGTTTTCTGGGCTATAGAAAACAATCAGAACAACTCTTCATTAAATTCTGGGGTTTTGCGTCAATCGGGTTTTCAAATCAAAATTCTGTTTTCTTTTGTTTTTGTTCTGTGATGTCTAAATACATTCTGTTTTATTTAAAGCCAATCGGTTTGAACAGCTGCATCATTCTGAGAGAAATCTGTGTGGAAACAACATGAAAACGTAGGAGTTGGGCTACCATCTTAAATCTTTTGGGGGCATATGACCTGGAACATAAAAGAATGGGAGCTCGGGTGGGATAGATAATATCATTCCAGTTTAGGAATAGGTTTGTTGGATTCAAAGGAAGCTAATGGTACGGGTTAGTATCTTTTGCTTCGGGTGTTGAATTCGTTTGGTTTAAGAGCACTTGGTGTAGCAGTGACTGTTTCAGTCACTTGGGAGTTTTATGAGGGTGGAAGAAGTGATGTTTGGGCTTTTGCAAGGAGTTGACAAGGAAACGATGCTATAATTGGTAAACGAGCTGGAGTTGAAGTTGCCTGTGTCTCCTATAGAAGATGCAATAGCTCTGCATTTAAATTTGCTGAAAATTCCATCAGAATCATTGGACATGGCTAAACATCAATTGAAATTGTAGCAGATTGAGTTAGAAGCAAAAGGAAAAGAAAGCAAGAAAGAATAGAAACATTGAGAATGATGGGGTATGGTAGGAAACCATAACAGCTCTTTGTTAAGTTGTGGGGGATCTAGTGGTCATTCACTCTGAAATTCCCGATACTACTCATTGGTCTTGTATTGCTTTATTTCCCTGCTTTCCATAACTTCCTTCCAAAAATTGTAATGTAAAATTTGGTTTAATTTTGTTCACATTCAAAGTTTACATAATAAAGAAAGAAAACTGAGTCAGTCTACTTCTTTCATACATGATACTGTATTATGGAGTTATGTGAGTACTGCAAGTTCTAGAGAGCCAGAGTCGATGGAGTGTGGTGCTGCGAAAACCAGAGCAGGCTAGGCAGCATCTGAAATGCAATGTAACACACAGATCAGGACTCACTGTGCTGTCCCGATGAAGCGTCCAGCCTATAACTTGGACTCTCTTGCCCCTCAGAAGCTGCCTGACTTCTGGGTTTTTGTTTCCAGAATTTAGTTGCACAACTTTCCTGATGAACAAATACTGATTTGCACTTCTGCTTTCTTTTGAGTATGAATACTAAACAATAAATTCGGTCACTTGCAAGTGGTTTCTGAAATGTGAGGCTGTTGGTTTTTTTCACTGCCTGAGGTTTTCCAATTACCTAAAATTTTCAGCAAAATTCAGTGTAACCTTTGCATTCCAGTCCAATTAAAATGTTTTTTTAATGCTTTGCTTCACTTTTTCTGACTCCCATATTGCACGTCCTTCCCTCAACACCTCATTTATTTTACCCCCAGTAATGCAACTTGATGAACGTGTGCCCATTTCTTATATCCGATGAAACACAATGGTCACTACGTCCTCATAAAGACGTCATTTTTTACGATAGTAGCGCACTGTGATGCACTCACATCCATCTGTACAGTGTTATTGATAGAACTGATTCAGTTTTCATCTTTCTGGAATAAGTAAGGTAATTTCTCTGGAACTAAAATAATATCAAATCTGTCCTGTGCCTGTTCTCAATCCTTCAATCTAATATTGTTTCTAAAACTGAAAATCAACTGCTGTATCATTATTCTTTTCGACTACTGCTTCAATCTGTAGCTTTGTGAATTCGTTACCACATAGTCAGGAACCATTACTTCCTGCAATACCCGCTTCCTAACTGTCCAGTGGCTTTTGAGCTTCACTTTGCCCTTCATGTGTTTCTTTTTTTAGACTCTGGCAAGCCGCATTTACTATGCCCAAAGAGATCTACTGTTCATTTACCAAATGAGGATTTCTTTTTATGATTCCGATTGAAATTTATGTCGGAAGCGAAAGTTGTGTTTGTGAATCAATTCATTATCATCTGCCATGCACAGTGCTGATCTTGCAGCTCTCAGCCTACAACATGACTTCTCAATACGTTAAGTTGTGAAGATTTGAACACTGCCAAAACTGTTGTCTCTCTAATAACAACCATATATTTGATCTATATTGAAGGCACTTAATTGCTATTAAAATTATTTTGTTTGGTACTCAATGCACAATGACCAGCGTATTCCTCTTATTCCTGAAATGATGCCTGTCTGCTTCTGGTACATGTCCATATGAACTTGCAATGACATTTTTCAACTCATTCTCTGCCCTAAGTGCGTCGACTGATAATGAAAGCAACGCATTGCCTCTGCTTGTCAACTTTGTTTGAATCAATCGTACTGACGTTGCCATTGGCCATTTCATTTGTTTTGCCACTTCCTCAAGAGAAATGAAACATGCTTCTATATAATCCTCGTCAAACGTCGGCATCGTTTGAACATATTTTAGCAGATCTTCAACCTCCTTTAGTAAAGAAGAGTGCTCCTCATCACAATTCACATCACGAAATCCAACTGGAATCTCTACGTTCACCTTTTAAGTCGACTTTACTCTCGAATTGGCAGCACTTAGATTTCAGCCGGTCTTGCTGTCTATTTTTCTTCTGTTCTGGTTCATCGATCGTCTCCTTTTGCCTCTAATTCAAAATGCTTCATTTGCAATTTCCAATGATGCCGATGGCATTTCTTGCAAAGCCACAAAGGAAAGAAGAATTTAGAATAACCTAGCTCGATTGGAAAACGCAACGGTTTGATAGATTAGTATTTGACTAAGCTGTAACTGTGCCAATACTACAATATCCCATAAAACCTTCTCTGCAAATGGCAAACTCAGAAAACAGAATTTTCCCACATGTGACTCCAGCAGCTCAGGAGGGAAAATACTTTCCAGGAGAAAGCACAGAGAGAAAGATTGTAGCTGCTGGGAGAGATTTACTGCCTTCCAACACTACCGAGAACCCAGTAACAACCGCTGCAAACTAAAAATTTAACTCTTGATTCTGTTGTTAACCATACACATGCAGGCTGCTTGCGCTGTTTGTACTTTAAGAAAACGAACACCCAAATCTCATAGGCTGCTCGGCTCTTGCCATCCAATCTCTCTCTGGAATAAAGCTGGATAAAGCTCATAAATTAACGCATAGCATTCTCACAATTTGGTGGTATCTCGAGAGTCACAGCTGTACTTGTCCAACATGTTTCATGTACAGAAATGTCGAATGGTGATTCAGAATAGGATTGTGAAAAAAAAAGCTCATCACCAAGTCGGAGAGAGCGCCTTTGAAAGGTGCTATGTTGATGAGGTCATTTTTTACAAGCTCTTTTCATCAAGAGAGCAAGATGGAGTTGTTTAAGAATATAATTTCAGAGTTTCACACTAAGTCATGGAAACCACTTATGTTTAACTTGAAACCTGCGAATCTAAAGAGTTCGTATGAAGAGCAGCTTTGGTCATTCGAAAGTGATGTCAGTGGAAGTGATGGAAGTAGGGTCAATAAGGGGCATACTACAAGAATGTTAATTTTAAAGGTGAGGTATTTTTTCGTCAGGAGCCAGTCATTGCCAAGAGAAAAATAAATAATGAGTGAAGGAGACATGATTCACAATACGAACAGCAGAGCTGTAAATGTTCACGCAATTCTACGTGCGAGACAGCCCTGAAACGTGTTGGATTGTTGTCGAAAGAAACATGACATGCCCCAGAGCGTCATAGCAGATGACGTGGAGGTTCGAAGCAACTAGAGTGAAGTGGTGATAAAGAATACATTCATGATTGAACTTTCTGCTATTTTGTGAATGTGTAATCGGAAAGCAATCTTCTGTCTGAAGTGAGAGCAAGGCTCTGATGAGTTTAGTTGAGTCTGAAACGGATCCAACGGAAAATGATGAAGTTAGTCGCGGGAAATTAAATTTCTAATGGTGCTTCCCAGATGCGAACAAAGCAGTTAGATAATTTATTTGCTGCAAAGCAACGCAAAGGGATGACAGTGAGATAGAATTCACTGTCATCACTGAACATGTGAAAATTAACATGGTGCATTTGAATCAGAGTTGGGTCAGGAGACGATGAAAGCAGGAGAGATATTGGAGGAAATGATCAAAATTATCCAGACGTGAACACGTGAGGAAACGAGCATTGATGCTGTTAATAGGTGTATCTATGAAAGAATTGCCAGTGGGAGCCTGAGTAGAACTGGAATGTCGAACGCTCCATGTAATTCACAAAGATTTCGTTATATCCCTTGCTTACAGTCATTACTGCCACTTTGACCTGAGTTAAAGGAGAATTTGTTGAAAGTGAGAACAACGTCGGCAAGGCAGAAGAGGATGGTCATAAATGCTGACAGTTCAGGCATTTTGCTTCCCCAGGAGGAGTTGAAGACGTCTTACAGTATCTTGATGGGCGATATGCATGCATATCGATTTCACATCCATGGGAAAGAGGGAGAAATGATTAGTTAAGGACGTGGAGTTGAGGGAAGAAGCAAACGTATTGTCTTATCGCAATTTTATTAAAGTGGTGTTGAAAGGAGATAAAACTAAGGGCTTTGATGATCACAGGATAGCAAGAGCATGAAAGTGACGCAGGTGTCAATACCAAAGAGCAAATTGTCTTTACTCAGCATCTCATTGATAATTTCAATCAACAAATTATTAATTGACATGAATCTTGTTCAATAATTCACTGATTTCTTTCCAGTCATAAGTTGTACTTGTTTTTAAACTAAAGAATAAATATACACGATGTATTAAATACTTTTCAGCACAGCATCAAAGTACTGAATTCCAGTAGACTTGTAGCGGTAATCCATTATGCATTAAATGTAAAAGCAGGATTACCGGAGTGCGAAACGTGAAAAGAAGTTCGATTAAAATGAAATTACTCCAAGCTTTCGCAGCAATTAAAGTAAAAAAAAACAAATTGACAGAGCTGGATGAATTATGCCTAAGTAAAAAATCATTGTTAAAAAAATATCATTTCAATGGACGAAATCATTCCAGTAAGATGAAATACGATTTTCGGGTGCAATAACATTTATAGATTCGAACCTCCACTGTCTTACACAACACTTTTGTGTAAGATTTATTTCCAGAATATAACAAAATAGTATACTCTCGCCCGCATGTTGCCATTTAAAATTCAACTGCACTTGTTAAATACTGATAAAACAAAACTGCAATGCTTCACCTCAGGTCCGATATGCAATAAGCCAACGATTGTCCAACTGATCGGAAATATTGAAGCAGCATTTTCAACTATTAATATCGTGTACTGACTTTCACTGTCATAGATTTAAGACAAATGTCTTGAACTGCAGCGGGAACTAATGAACTCGAAAACAATCATTCTAAACTGTGCAAGGCCAAACTGGTTTTAGTCATGCTGAAGTCCTCATCGTTAGGAATGTATGAAATTTACTGTAAGCAATTGAATCATTCTGATCATATGTGTGCTAATTTGAATTTAGATTTATCCAATGTAATTACGCTCTTTTTTTTGTACTGAAGCTTCACCTGAAGTCACATTGGGGGAATAGGTAGGCACTGAGTACAATACGCCTTAGTTGGATAAGCTTACATCGAATTTAATGACAAAATACTTGGGAAAATGCTTTCCTA
Source organism: Hemiscyllium ocellatum (assembly GCF_020745735.1). Taxonomy (NCBI): domain Eukaryota; kingdom Metazoa; phylum Chordata; class Chondrichthyes; order Orectolobiformes; family Hemiscylliidae; genus Hemiscyllium; species Hemiscyllium ocellatum. The sequence goes on from NW_026867496.1 coordinate 244,030, forward strand.
GCTTCGAAGATGATGACACCGATGTGAGCAAGTCTTCCTTTAACGTTATCACGAAGAATTAGGCCTGTGTGCACTAAATTGAATGACACTTATTTACATCTGGTCTTACTGAATATATCAGAAGTTTTAATATTACGATTGTGCAGTGAAAGCTTGGAATATTGCCTGCCTTACTAATGGCCACACGGACTGACTAATGTTCAGAGGGAAACTACCTGTACTTCCACAGAGTGTATTTGAGTTTCGCAGCGCAGTCAGTTGCCTGACACGATGCCAAAATCTCGGACTTTAACTTACTTACGAATAAATGGAACTCGGATACATATTTATTTCCATAAATACATTTCAATTTAGAATTTTCAATCTTGTTACATTCGATGAAAAACATTTAAAACCTGTCAAATTATAAACACGAATTAACCAAAGGTTGAAATGGTCTGTTTGTCACAACAACTGCAATTAATGTAAAATTATTTGTTATCCCCGGAGTATAAATATAACATTTTTTCCACAGAAGTGCATAGCATTCTCGGAGCAGTTGATAGAAATGCATGAAGTACTAAGTGGTCTGGTGTTCGCCATTTACTACCCTATCCTTGCACTAATTGGAGTTCCAGGTAGAGTATGAAAGTCAGTTAATAGATGCAAGAATCAATTGATCTTTGCAAAATTTTCCTCAGTGGTACGGACATTGCAATTGCTCTTTGCGTTATTTAGCAGAATGCATGCTTGCCATGACAAATGTCCTTTTCTGTTCACTGCTTTAAATTGTCTAATTATAAAGTTTCTTTCGTTTTACAATATTAATTGTTCATTTACCATAATTTATTGCACAGCTAGAAATAATGTTTGAATAAATGATGTTGAGTTTTATTCACTAAATCTTGACACTTCATCTTTGCTGTGATTTATTCCTTCAAAACACGTGAATATTTTATAAGCTTTGACACAATTGAAATCACACGTCATTACCACTGTGCAATTGCAATTCCAGTGTGTTCTTAAGAATGCCGTTATTCGCCATAATATAAGGAAGAGCAGTGGACATGTAGCTCACTTGTTACATAAAATGCTCCACTGCATGGTGCTTTCATTATATCGCATTGCAGATTCATTTTTCTTATTTTCCTGGCACTGTTTCAGTTATTGAATTATCGTAGCAAGTTGCTGTTTAAGTTTGGAAATGTGGACTTTGACAACGACTGAATCGTTCCAATAATCGATTCATTCACTGGAAGAATTGAATCATTGAAAAATACCGATTAACTTGAGTAAATATATGTTTTGAAGCATAGTTATTATGTTTTAAGCGAATCACCTTTAGGCAACATCTGTAGTATTTACCACAAGTACCCAGGGAACTGTTCGCGGTCTCCAGTTGATTGTAAGAACATATCACTTGCTCTCAATTAGTTGCCATTAAATTTTCTGATTTAATAGCTTGTTGAGTGGCAGATTTTGTTTTATTCAGAACGGCCGCCAGTGAATCTGATTGTTCTATTGTCATCATTTATGAATTCTAGACCAGAAAGAGGGGGATATAAAAATATTAGAGTGACACTGCTGATGCAATAAAATGTTCCAATACACTATGATAAGATATCTCGGAGGGTTTTAGATTATATTAGACTTACAGTGTGGAAACAGGCCCTTCAGCCCAACAAGTCCACACCAACCCACCGAAGCACAACCCACCCGCACCCCAACATTTACCCCTACCTAACACTACGGGCAATTTAGCATGGCCAATTCACCTGACCCGCACATCTTTGGACTGTGGGAGGAAACCGGAGCACCCGGAGGAAACCCACGCAGACACGGGGAGAACGTGCAAACTCCACACAGTCAGTCACCTGAGTCGGGAATTGAGCCCGCGTCTCAGGCGCTGTGAGGCAGCAGTGCTAACCACTGTGCCACCGTGAAACCAAAAATGCCGGACAAAATAAGAATAAGGAGGTTCCATCAGCATGAAGGGGTTAAAATATGGACAGCTATTTTCTTGTGTCAAATGAAGGGACGAATCTGTATAGTATTGGGGAAGAAGTAAATATTACGGGATTGGTGTATTGGGTGTCTGCACTTCCCAAATATTGACTAGGATTCCTTAATGTCAGAAAACTTAGACCGAGATGAATTTGCTACCAGGAAATTTAATTGAAGTAGTACGTCGTTAGTCCAATAGTTTAAGGGATAATACAACATATTGGGAAATTGGTCTTGCAAGGAAATAGAGGTTTCAGTGTGGGAGCATGTTGGAACAAGTGATTATTATTCCATGAATTTTCAGGTAGTTATGGAAAAAAGGATAAGAATGATAGTGGGTGAACGTGCTAAATTGGGAGACAAATAATTACAACATTGTTCGACAAAGTCCTGAGAAAGTAGGTTTGGGCGGCTGTTCAGGGGTAAGTACCCGTCTGATATGTTCAAATTTATTAACAGCCACTTCATTAAAGCGCAGAAACAGCATTTTCCTGTGAGGCGAAAACATAAGGTTGGTAAAATTTGGGAAATTTCGATTAAATTGTGACGCTGAAAAGGTAGTCAAAAAGAAAAAATATATAAGCATATGCGAGTTTCAGGAAAGAAGAGTTCCCTGATAAATTTGCAGGAAGCAGTAAAGAGTTTTAAACTGGAAATTCAAAGGCCGAGAAGGGACCTTAACAGGTCCTTGACAAGTAAGTTTACGGAGTACCCGAAGTCATTTTGTATATATACGGGGAGTTGGAGCGTTACGAGAGAAAAGATAATCCACTCAGTGACAAAAAAGGAAGTGGGTGAGGCACCTACTGAGTACTTCGCATTGATATTTACTACAGATAGTGATATAAAGCATGATAAATTTAGTGAGGGTTATGTGACATTCTGGGGAATACTGATATTTAATGGCGGAAGTATAGGCACCTTAAAAGAGAAACAAAAAGTAGACAAATTTTCTGGGCATGATGGGAATTGACTCAGAATGCTAAAGGAAGCAAAGGAGAAGATACCTGTGTGTGGGGTCGGACTTTCATTGAGATCTTTGTGTGGTGTTTAGCACAGTCACAAAAAGATTGAAGAATACACAATGCTGTGCTTCCATTTAAAAATAACCATTGTGATAATCCTAGAAATTATACGATGGTGAGGTTTGCATATGTGGGAGGAAATGTTCGGAAAAATATTCCTAGAAGCAAGATTTGTTCTGTTTTAGAGAAATAATTGCTTTCTTCGATTTGTCACCATTGCTTTTTGAGGGGCGAGCTTTCTCTGAAAAAAATTCATTACTTTTTTTTGAGGTGGTGAAGAAGATGTTTGATGAGTGTCGTGTCAGGGATGTTGCCTATATCTACTGTAATAAAGCACTTGTCAATATCCCCCGTCCATACTGTTCCAGAAGTTTACGTTGAATTGGACCAAGAGAGAGTTAATTAGCTGGTCGTAGAGATTAGTCCACATTTCGGGAAACGTGATTTCTTTTCTAAAACAAGGTCAGTAATTAATCTTATTACACAAGGAAGCAGATTGCAGCCGTAACAGAAATTGGAGGAGTTTCAGATCGTGAGGAAAGTTAGCTAAGGATACAGCATGACATGGATCAATTAGAAACATCGGCAGATGGAGTTAAATCCAGACATGCGACATAATATATTTGGGAGGTAAAATACAAGATCAAAATATGCAGGTTATGGCAGACCCTGAAGAGTATTAATATACAGAATGTGCTTGGAGTCCCATCGATGTATTTTGGGAGTAAATAAGTTAGGACAGAATGCGCAGAGCATTCTTCCCTTCCTGTGTCGGGGAATTGAATGAATGCTAACAACTCAGGTTGCAACAGTACGAACCTTCTATTAGGTCATATTTAGAGTATTGTATGCTGTTTTGGTCGCCACGGTTATGGAATTGCGTTTAATACATGGAAAGATTTCAAACGAGTTGTTACTGCATTTGTTCGTGAGATATGGGTTTCGCTGTTCAACCAGCATTTATTCACCCTGCCTCAGTCCGCTTCAGGTGGTGATGATGAGGTTTTTTCTTAAACCATCAATACCGTTGCCCCTCAGTGCCACGAGAGAGCTTAGTCCAGGATTTTGACTCCGTGCCAGAGAAGTAGCGGCAATATATGTCCATATCAGCATAGTGTATGGCTTGTCGGTGAATTTACAGATAATGAAGTATCTATGAATCTGCATCCGTGCCCTTTTCGAAGATTTGTGTTTCAGAAGGTTCCTTATATTTATCTTCGGAGCATTCCTGAAGTGCATCTTACAGAAATTATGCAATGTTACTATTGATTCTCTGTGATGGATCCCCTGAATATTTGTATTTGTGGTTGCTAATCAAGTCAGCTGCTTCGTATTGGATGGCATCAAACTTTTTGTTTGCTATTGGTGCAGGAGTAAGCCAGGCAGTTTGCGCCAGGATTAAAATGTATTAGCTATAAAGAGAAGAGGGACACACTTGGATTCTTTGCTGCAGAATTGGCAGGTGAGAAGTATACACGTTTTGATTATATTGGATATGGGGGATGATTGGAGTCTTTTCTTTCCCGGGATGAAATTGCAGTTGCTACAGGGGCGTGGGTTAAACGTGAAAAGGAGAAATGTTTTGGGTAAAGCCTATTTTTATCCAGAGTATGAAATGTTCCTGGAACGTGTTTCCAGGGCCGGTGCTCGAAGAGAAACATTACATATTTAAAAGGTTTTTCGGCAGATGCACAAACAGGAATCAAGTAAAGAGATGTAGAGTATGCACAGGCTGCCATAATAAATTTAAAATGCCATCTTGGCCAACAAAAATACAGATAAAGATTCCTTATTGTAATGTTCTATATTCTAGGTTATTTTCATAATACGTTAATTGACAGGTGATTATGGGTGGTATCTGTCGTATCTCATGCACATGGCCTTAATTTCAAACTTCCACAGTATGATTAAGTTTATGATTTATCCTCACAGGTGAATGCAATATTGAAAAGGTGCTCATCGTCACGGGTCTTTTAGTGAACGAGACATGTTCAACTACCAATCTCAATAGACCTGGTATACACCAATATTCCAGTTTATCTGGGGCAGACAGTTCGAATTCGCCATTGGGACGCTGAAAATGAGAAAAATTCTAATTGCTCTCCTGTTACTCTAACACTGAGATTATCTTTGAGCAACATGACTGTCAATATTTCTATCAGTGAACATTTTAGCAATAATTCCTGCCAGGGAAAGGTTTTATGGTCATGCATTACGTATTTTTATCATGCTCATTCGTGACTAATCAGTTCTTCGTCTTCTTCATCTTTGTATCTTCGTTTGCTGACGTGGTATTTTCTTTGTTATTACTTCTTTTTTTATCAATTTCATGTTTCTTTGCTTTTGTACTTCGTGAAATTGATTGGTTCTCATCAACACATATCTGAAATAAATCGACCTGTTGTTTTTTCACCAGTATAATTATGTTAATATCAGTAAAAGATAGCCATAATATGAGAAAAAGAACAATCTTAACATCACATCTCAAGAACGCAATTTTGTTTCTTTTTGTTTCGATACACGGAATGAATGTAACTGGCTATTCAACTCTTTATTCCTCCCTGTATTACAGCTAACCTGGCAGTGATTGTGATATTGTGCCGAAAAAGATGTGGTCTCTCTGGATGTATCACATATTACTTGGTGTCTATGGCGGTGACAGATCTCAGTGTCATGTTGGCTGTAGTCGGATTGAATCGGATAGTTGGCATTTATTTTCCAACCCGTTTCCTGTCTATCACTCCAATCTGCAGTGTACGCTCTGTTATATGCTTTGCAGTTATTGATTGTTCTATCTGGTTAACAGTCGCATTCACCGTTGATCGATTTGTGGCCATTTCTTGCCAGAACCTGAAAATAAAATATTGCAAGGAGAATACTGCGAGTTGGATTATAGGAACTGTTTCCGCTCTCGCCTGCATAAAAAATATCTTCAATTATTTTTCCTATGAGCCATTGTACATAATCAACAATGTCCCTTGGTTCTGTGCAATTACACCAACATATTACACCTTGCCTGTATGGGCTGTATATGATTGGATTTGGTCCATTTTAACTCTTTTTCTCCCTTTCATTCTGATTCTTTTCCTCAACGTACTGACGGTGAGACACATTCTAGTGGCGAATAGAGCAAGGAGGAGACTCCACACACAAAGTAATTCGGAGGTCCAGACTGACCCAGAGATGGAGAAGCGGAGAAAGTCCATTGTTTTGCTCTTCCTTATCTCGGCCAGCTTCATCCTTTTTTCATTATTATTGTTTATATCGGTCATCTATGTCCGAATTTCGAATGTCCCTTATTCATCAGTTTCTAATTTCAGAAGTTCTACGTTTGTTCTACAACAAGGTGGATATATGCTTCAGTTGTTGAGTTCTTGCATCAATCCGTTCATCTATGTGGGAACCCAGAACAAATTTAGACATGAGTTAATGAAAGGGACAAAGTATCCATTGAACATACTGAATAAACTTGTAACGTTGGGAAAGAAGTCAGCTTGTGTTTTGCTTGGACTTGTGCAAAAGACATGAAAGCCGGTTTCTCCTGCACAATCAGTTTTAAAAACTTTGCAAAGTCCATTAAGTAATGAAAATGAAACGGAAAATTACTGAATAATGCAGTTCTACAAAGTATCCTGTTCACACCTAAATCTGCTACATTTTTCCCGATTACAGTCTGCGCATTTGCATTATTATTTATTTTTTCAGATTAGTTGCATTCAGTACAGAAGTGGAATCGGTACGTTATGTGCCAGAAATTTTAATATCGCTGTTATGCACATTACTACGACAATTAGCAATAACATTAGTACTGTTCTTATTTTATTAACAATGTTAGAAATAACAACGAGACGAAGAGGAACAATAATCGTCATGATTGTGCTGCAATCAGTAGCTATTGCAGTTGTGATGGCTGCAGAGGTAAAACCTGTACGATAATGTCTGAAACTGAAGACAAAGCAAGCACTGGAAGAATTGTGCTAAATATTGCTGCACACAAGAGATTCAGTAATAATGATGACAATGACGATAGTACCAACGTTGAAATGAGAACTTCAGCAATGACATTCGAAATGATGATAATTTCAAAATAAGAGAAAAGAAATGGGGAAGAATGATAATTCACACCCTGGGGGTGGCGATCTATCGCACACTTCATCACATCGTTTCTCTCGTCCTAGGCTTCACCTGCCATTACACATACAAGATGATACAAGACTTTAGGCCACTAAAGAAAACAATTAATTACAGGCTAGTTATTAGATTGACAGCCATATGGACTGAAATAGAACAGAAAAAAGAACTGTCATCATGTGCAGACCATATTTCTATCCTGCTCATTTTTTGTAATAATAAAAGGATACACAACCCACCGACTGTGCTTATTTTGAGTTGAAAAGGCACTAGTGAGCAGTTATTCCAACCAGCATTCACGTTTCATCTCTGTCACCTAACACAAAAAAAAACTGGGGAAAGTGAAAACGATCACAGTTTGAAATGCAACCACAGAGATGGAAAGGGAGATTAGAAGCGGCCATAATGGAACTTCTCTGATTGTTTGGAAGGTAGGAGAAATATAATCACAAAGATTTGAAGACTGTGAAAGACAGAAAAAGACGTGAATGGAACGCGAAAATTAGCACGAGAGAGGTACTCTTGGTCAACCAGTTCTTTCTGCTAAGCAAATATTTTACCACTCTGATCACTGAGACTCCTTTCCACACTGATTACTCAAAATGCTTTCCTTCCATTGTGAATAATAAATATTTCATTGGTCAAACCCACGCAGATCACACAAAGTTTTTCATTGTGTACCACATAACACTGAGTGAAGTTGACTCTGTTCTCCTCACTCAGTCTTCTAGACCAGATTATTCCAGTCTTTTTCCACTTCGCCGTGAACCCATCATTATCTGTTCATACATATGTGATTAGTTTCACTCGGTGACTCTGAATGTGTTATCAGGTAACGGTACAACAGACAGCGAGGGCTTCATGGTATGCCTGCTGGACCTCCATGTTGAATAATTGGAACCAAATATCCCCTCCGTTCTCAGGATTTTTATGTGTTGCTGTGTATTCATTGAACGGATGTGGGCATGACTAGCCATTTAATGCCCATCTCTAATTGCGCAAAAGGTAAATAAGTATCAAGTACTTTGTTCGGTGTGTGGACGTATATGCAGGTCTCACGAGGTGAGGACACAAACCTCTGTCCTGAAAGTGCATTAGTGAACAAAACACGTTTTTCTTATCAATACACAATGGTTTAATAGTTATCATCATACTCTTGTCCTCTGTTATTTGTTAACTTCAAATTCCACCACCCACAATGCCAGGAATCTAAGCCGCATATACAGCACACCTCCAAGGTCTCTGGATTAAACGTTGGACAATAATGCCACGAAGCTTTCGACAATCAGCTAAGGCCACTGGTCCTGTGCGATACTACTGACAGGCACGATGGAAATCTTGTCAATAAGAGAATATATGGACTCATTGGTGAAAAAGTATTGGTTCAGTTAAACATTTGTCAGCGTCTACTGAAAATAAGAGTAACCAGAAACGTTTATAGGAATCATGGCCATATAACACTTCCCTTCACAAGGCAATTCCCAACAACTGTTGTGGATGGCACGGTGGCACAGTGGTTAGCACTGCTGCCTCACAGCGCCTGAGACCTGGGTTCAATTCTTGACTCAGGCGCCTGACTGTGTGGAGTTTGCACATTCTCCCCGTGTCTGCGTGGGTTTCCTCCGGGTGCTCTGGTTTCCTCCCACAGTCACAAAGATGTGCGGGTCAGGTGAATTGGCCATGCTAAATTGCCCGTAATGTTAGGTAAGGGGTAAATGTAGGGGTATGGGTGGGTTGCGCTTCGGCGGGTTGGTGTGGACTTGTTGGGCCGAAGGGCCTGTTTCCACACTGTAAGTAATCTAATCTAAAAAGAATGTTCAATAAACTCTATTGTTCCTTAGTGATCACTTATTTTCATGGCTGGCATGCTGGGCACCATTGTTTAACTCCTTGACAAGGCCAATTGTGTCTATACGGCTATTCGCTAAAAGAAATAAGCGAGCGTTGAATATAATAACCGTAAGTCATAGCGTGCTGTTGGCGACATATCCAAGACCAGATGGGTTCATGCTCAAATGCATCATCTGTATTGAAAACAGTTCACACGAAACTCAGAATACTTTGAAACTACATTGCAATAGACAGATTTGCACCGAACAGGACATACTCACATCCAACATAACTGCTCAACTGATCATTCGCCTGTTTTGACTGATGTATTGGTACCAACTTAAACAAGTTACCAAGAATGGAAGAATTGTGATTTTGCGCAGTGAAGATAACCTAACCAAGATGACCCTACCATAGGGTTAGGCAGCAGAAGGTAATTCTCACAGAAATTTGGAAACATATTGCTACTGTTCAGTGATGAATTGCTTGAAAATTTTTGTGACTGATGTCTTCCTTGGGTTGTTCCAATGAAAGTGCATTTTTCAGCGCAGTCAATGGCCAATGCCATTTACTTTGCATTGATCCAATTTTGAAACAGTTATTGATTTTAATTTAGAAATACTAATATCATTGCACTATGTGTGTTATTATAGATGCATTTCTGATTCCATTGAATGTAAACATCCATTCAATCAAAACATGAGCACCAGCCGAGCAACAGTTGCAGTTATTACTTTCCTTACAGTCGCTTGGTCAATATAAATAAAATTCAGTTTAATTAGCACGTTGATGCTTGAAAATTCAACAGGTTTTCAATGCAGTAACGGACATGCCCAGAACTTAACTTAGAAATGCATGGACTAGAAATAGGTCTGGTGTTTGCCATTTACTATCCTGTTCTTGCAGTGATTAGAGTTGCAAGTAGCAAGCGGCACGGTGACATGGTGGCGCAGTGGTGAGCGCTGCAAACTCCCAGTGCCAGAGACCCCGCTTCAATCCCTGCCTCAGGTGACTTACTGTGTGGAGTTTACACATTCTTCCTGTGTCTGCGTGGGATTCCTCCCACAGCCCAAAAATCTGAAGGTTAGGTCAGTTGACTGTGCTAGCTTGCCCATGGTGTTAGGTGAAGGGTGGGTTCTTCTTCGTAGGGTGGGTGTGGACTTGTTGGGCCGAAGGGCCTGTTTCCACGCTGTAAGTCATTATTTTCGATCTTTAACTGTGGTTAATTGGAGTCTGGAAAAGACGTTATCAATTGCTTTAGAAATTCAGCCAGCTAGACAGCTCCTGTACAAATAAAACAAACCCTGAACTGAAGCAGAATCAGTAGACTTGAAAGGTTAACTGTGTTTTCGCTCCATAGGATCTGCCAGACGTGTTGAGTTTGCCTTGCTTCACTCAATGTAGTTAGTCGGTGCCAGCTATGAAAATCGTTGGTTAACTGCATTGTTTCGTTAATTTTCACAACGATATATAATTGCATTGGCGATATCCTGCCTCACAGTTAATGTAAGATTTTATTCACAGATTCTTCTCAATGCTTATATGATATTCCCTTGAATGCAAAATCATCTTCTACTGTTGATTCCCATTTAATTCCTATAGTTATATTTTTGTCACGTTTACTGTCACCGTATGATCTGAAAACAGTTTTATTGCAGTATTAACACTGTCAGTGTGAGTGGAATTGATTTATGTCAATGCACCTGAAATTCCATTGCAATATTGATCGTCTAATTGTGAGTCCAATTATTGAATGTCATGATGATATCACCATAGTTTCATTGCAGCTTTGGCAGTACTGACATGCGTTTAAAGGTTATGTTGGAATATGATGTGAGTATTGTTACTTAATAATGCCTTATGGAACAATTGTGTCCCTGATCATGAGATCTATTTTATTCTGACAACATTTGCGTTGATTATAAATATACTTCATTCGCATGCCAATGTGGATAGATCATTTTTACATCGATTTCAAGGCATTATTGTAGATCTGTTACAGTATTGCCGTCGACAGTTATAGTATGATTCTGAGAAATTTGTCTTTGATCGGATTGGCGGCAGCTGTTTGTATGTAAATCCATATCTGCCATTTGGAAGCTTTTCAAAAGCTAGTTGACCAAACTTCAGGAACAACACGTTCCTGTCAGGATGAAATTTAAACACGACAAATTCAGAAACTTCGAATGATGAGAGTTGTAAGTTTAGACAAAAAGAAAAATGAAATATTTGAAAGGTTCAGCATACACCAACAAAACAATTTCCTTGAAGATCATAACGGAAATGAAAAGATTTTTTAAAAAATTAAGATGGCTGGAACGTGCCATGAAATGTCTTTGGCAAGGAGGATTTATAAAAAAAAACAAATAATTTTACATGTATTAGGAAATGCATGTAATTACAAAATACATAAATTGGAAAAGGGGAAAGGGCAGCAAAGATGATTCTTGATACGAGCGAGAGTGACAGTGTAGTTATTATGAGTGACTTCAACTTCCCAAATATTGACTTGGAATAGTACAGTTCAAATATGTTAGCTTGGTCAGTTTTTGTCCAATGTGCGCAGGCGGGTTTTCTGACACAATATATCGAAAGTCCAATGAGGGGCGAGGAAAATTACGATTTGGTACTGGGTAATGAACACGGTCAGGCATTAGATTAGGAGTGAGGTGAGCTCTTAGGTGATAGTGACCACAACTCAGTTATGTTTCCTTTAGTGATAGAAAGGGATCGATAAAGATCGGAGGACAACAGCTACAGCTGGGGGAATGTCAATTACGATATGATTAGACAAGGTTTGGGATACAAAGGATGGGGAAGGAAACTGCCGGGGAAGGGCACAATAGAAATGTGGAACTTATTCAAGGGACAGCTACTGTCTGCCCTTGATAAGAATGCACCTGTCAGACAGGGAGGAAGTTGCCAAACGATTGTCCCGTAGTTTACTCAGGAAGTTGAAACCGTTGTCTGGAGAAAGGTGAAGGCTTTTGTCAGGATAATATGTGTAAAGGCTCAGTTAGGGCGATTGGGCGTTACAAGCTAACCAGAAAAGACCTGCAGAGCGAGCTAAGACGAGCGAGGAGGGGATATGAGAAGTTGGTGGCAGATAGGAAGAAGGAAAAACCTAAAAATTTCTCTTGGTATATAAGCGATAAAAGGATGATTACAGTAAGATTAGGCCGATCAGCGTGGAGTGCGAGGAGATGGGGAAGAGCTAAATGAATATTTTCCAGCAGTATTCACACTGGAAAATGAAAAAAAAGGTTGAGGAGTATATTGAGAAACTGGCTATTAATCTAGATGGAATTGACATTCATAAGGAGGATTTGTTAGCAATTCTGGAAAGTGTGACAATAGATAATTCCCTGTGCTGGATGGGATTTATCCGAGGATACTCTGTGAAGCCAGGGCAGATTGTCGAGTCTTTGACTATGATCTTTATGTCATCATCTACAGGAATAATGCCCGAAGACTGGAGGATAGCAAATATTGTTCCATTGTTCAAAAAGGGGAGTAGAGAAAACATTGTTAATTATTGATCAGTGAGCCTTACTTCAGTTGTGGATAAATGTTGGAAACGTTTCTAAGAGATAGAATTTATAATCATCTCGATAGGGATAACTTGATTACAGAGTAGGTCGTACCTCACGAAACGTTGTGAAGACGACTAAACGGGGAACGAGGGTAAAGTCATTGATGTGGTGTATATGGCTTTCGGTTATGCGTTTGATAAGGTTCCCCATCTAAGTCCACTGCACATAATATGCAGGCATGGGATTGAGTGCAATTTAGTGGTTTGGATTAAAAATGGGCGAGCTGAATGAAGACAGAGGGTGGTGGTCGATGTGAAATATTCATCCTGGCAGTCAGTTACTTGTGGTGACTGCATGTATCTGTTTTGTTTCCACTGCTGTTTATCATTTTTATAACCGACCTGGAGTAGGATGTAGAAGGTAGGGTTAGTAAATTTGCTGATGGAACGAAGGTAGGTAGAGTTATAGATAGTGCCAAAGGATGTTGTAGGTTACAGAACGACATACATAACCTGCAGAACAGGGCTGATAGGTGGCAAATGGAGTTTAATGCAGAACAATGTGGGATTATTCTTTGGATGAATTAACAAGAATGCAGAGTACTGGCGAATAGTAAGGTTCTCGTTCGTGTAGATGTGCAGAGAGATATCGGTGTCCATGTACTTAGATCCATCAAAGTTGCCACACAGTTTGATAGGTTTGGATATAGATAAATTGGAAAGTTAGGCAGAGAAATAGCAGATCGAGTTTAATCCAAGCAATCCGTAGTTTGCTGCATGCGACAACACAAGTTGACAAAGAAGGAATGTGACATACGTTTGTACATCTTTTGGGGGACGTTGACTGGAAATGCTGGAAGGTTTTAAATATACAAGATATTAGTAAGCATAATTTTGGAGTGCAAAGCAAACTTCTGGTCTTCGAACATTATGGGAATAATGTGGGGGCTTTGGCATGAGTGCAGGATGTTGACTAGTTTGTAGTGTATTTACTTTGAGGAGACACTGGACAAACTTGGGTTGTTGTTCTTATCGTGGTCGGAGGCTGAGGGGTCCCATGATGTAATAAAACTCAATTTTGAGAGGCATGTATAAGGTGAATGTCAAGCATTTCGTTCCAAAGGTGGGAATTCGAATTATTCAAGGTTGCAGGTTTTATATAAAAGGTTGTTATGAATCGACCAGACGTTCAATTTTTGTTTTCTTCAATAACTGTGGTGCTCCACGTTTAATATTCGTAATGTAGCTGAGTAGATCAGGTAGGTAAAAACAAGGACTGCAGATGCTGGAAACCAGAGTCCAAATTAGAGAGGTGCAGGAAAAGCACAGCAGGTTAGGTAACATCCGAAAAACAGGACGTTTGCCCAAACCGTCGATTTTCCTGCTCCACGGATGCTTCCTGACCTGCTGTGCTTTTCCAGCACCACTCTAATCTAGACTCTGAAGAGATCAAGTGTCAACCTGAAATGGTGTTTGATCAGTGTGATATGTCTACCCTCAACTTCTCATTCTTAGCACTTCAGTCCAGTCGTCCAGTGTTGCACGCACTCTCACTGAATATTTTAAAGGCATAACTATTGCTTTGGAATGTTCTTCTAATCTTTGAATGCAGTAATATTCCGGATTGGTCAAATGTTTCATATTTTCTCTGCTTTAGGTCGGTATCATACCAGTTGACACACTGTTTATTTCTAGTTTAATAATTTACGATACTATCGGGTTTGTTTTAGTTTAGATTCGCTACAGCATGGAAACAGGACCTTTGGCCCAACAAGTCCACACCAATCCTCTGAAGAGTAACCCATCCAGACCTAAGCTCTTACCTTATATCTACCGCAGACGAATATATCTAACACTGTGGCCAATTCACCTGGCATGCATATCTTTGGATTGTTGGAGGAAACCAGAGCACACGGAGGACAGTGAAGCAGACTCGGGGAGAATGTGCAAACTCCACACAGATATTTGCCCAAGGTTAGAATCGAATGCAGCATTGCTAACCACTAAGCCACCATGCCGCCCCTCTCATCGGTCTTTTGTTTGCCTGTGTTGTGTATCACAAAGCTAGGATTACATTGTAGGAGCTTTATACCCGAATGAGATCTCACTATATGCTACGACGAATAATTCAGATCGACACACAATATCCCAGATGATCAGTAAGGGAAGATTACAGAATTCAGCAATGTCCAAATATCAATACCATTGTTTTTTGTCAAATTTGCAATTCGTATTGTTCTGTTTCAAGGCATTGAGGAAATTGACAAGCAACGTTGCTCAGAGTGAACAATTTCACAGCAATCCGTTGGAAAGAGCCGCATTTGCTCATTACTGAAACATAATTCGTATTTCTGAAAACCCCAACACTTCTTTTGATTCTTTTGATATACAAATAATTTAATGTTTTCCATAATTTGTTGCAGAGGTGTTATTCTTTCTTGCCTCTTTGTGTTTACGCTTTGAAATTGTTTTTGATTACTTCTAAATCTTCCAGTATTTGTAATTAGGATGCTTCATATTTCTTTTGTAATAGACCACATTTATTTGCTGATGCACAATCCAAGGCCCTTTCACAGGAGAATACAGAAAAGAGTCGTTCAGGCAAATGATTTTGTTCAGAGTCGAATAACTAAGTTCACGATTGCCTCAGTGCTTCAATTGCCCATTGGGGTGGGATGTTGGATCAGCCCTTAGAACTGCTGGATAGGGTTATTGGGTCGGGCACCTATCTATGTGGATTTTCCACGTTCATTGCATGTTTGCATAGGGTTTATCTGACTGCAGATGTCTGTTTCCAAAATACGAAAAATATGAAGGACTGACTACGCTAGATTGCTCATAGTATTCAGAGATGTGCAGACAAGTTGGGTTAGCCATGGGAAATTGAGGTTTATAGGTGTAGAGGATTGGGTCAAGATGGGATGCTCTTCTGAGTAACTGTGTGGACTCAATGAAAAAAACGACCTGCTTCCACATTAAGGGGTTTCTATTATTTTGCAGGCTAATCTGCCTGTTTCTCATGACCTATTTGAACATAAGACCAGAGGAGCATAAATGAGGCCATTCAAAAAATCAGGTCTGCTCTGTCATTCGATCACGGCTGACAAGTTTCTCAATCCCATCCTCCACTTACTCCCCAAAACCTTGGTCCTTTTGATACTCAGGAAAGTGTCGGTCTCAGACTCAAATAAACTCAATGACCTGGCCTCCGCACCCTTCTGTGGCAATTAATTCGAAAGATTCACCACTCTCTGGCTGAAGACGTTTCTCTTCATCGCCGTTCTAAAATATCTTGCCTTTACTCTTAAGGTATAAGCTCGGGTTATGGTCTCACCTACTAATGGAAACATCTTTCCAGCATCTAATGTTTCAAGGCCATTCAGTATTCTGTGTCTAAACTAGGTACCCCTTATTCTTGTAAACTACATCACGTAAAAACGCGAAAAAATCGAAACGTTCCTCATAATTTACATTTTACATTCCAGGGAATCATTCTCATGAACCTTCTCTGAACACGCTCCGGGGCAAGTAAGTGATTCTTGTGATATAGTGTGCAAATCTACTCACAGTCCTTCAGATTTGGTCTGACCAGAGCCTCTTAGAGAATGACAAGTGCATCACTGCTATTGTAGTCACGCCCTCTCAAAATCAATATTGTCATTGCATTTGTCTTCTTAACTACTGACTCAAACTTCTAGTTTACCTTGTGAGAATCGTGGTCTATAACTCACAAGTCTCTTTGCATTTCATAATTCTTAATTTTATGCCCATTTTGGAAATGGACCATGGCTCTACTCTTCCTACAACAGTACATGTTCTTACGCTTATGCGCGTTGTACCCTATCTGCCACTTCTTTGCTGACTCTTCCAACCTATACAAATCCTTCTTCAGTCTCCCCACGTCATCAAGCAGTCCCTCGACCTGTTTTTGTATCGTCTGTAAACTTAACCAGCATGCCCCATTCCCATCATCAAGATCGTTAATGAAAAACAAGACAAATTGTGGTCCCAATACTGACCCTTGTGGAAAAACAACATTTGTCACTAGCTGCTATTCTGAGGATGACCAGTTTATTCCCACTCTCTGCTTTTTGCCAGACAGTCAAGCTTCTATCCATGCTAGTGTGACATCCTTTTGAAGGACTTCTTGAAGTCCAGGTAGATAAAATGCATTGGCTCTCCTTAGTCCAACCTGTTACAAATAATTGTAACAGCTTTGTCAGCGATGAACTCCCCTTGAGTAAACCATGCTAATATTACCCTATTTTACTAAAAACTTCCAAGTTTTAAAAAATCTCATCATTTACAATGTGTTCTAGGATCTTACGCGAGACCAAGATTAGGCTAATCAGTATGTAAGTTTCTGTTTACTGCCTTATTCGTTTTTAAAACAGGGATGTTACATTAGCGGTTTTTCAGTTCTCTGGAACCCTCCCTACTTCAGTAATTCCGGAAAAATAACCACTAACACCTGCACTAGCTCTTCAGCTATGTCCGTTTGAGTTCTGGGGTGTAGTCCACCCGGTTCAGGTGACTTATCAACCTTCAGGCCATTCAGTTTTTCTGGCACCTTCTACTTGTTGTTGGACATCATATTCAGCTCTGCCCCATCACTGTCTTGAATTTTTGGGATATTGCTTATGTTGCTGCTGTAGAGGCTGATGCAAAGTAATCATTCAGTTGCTCTGCCATTTCCTTGTTCCCCATGACTGGAAAGCGTTTCCAGCAGAGGTTAAATTCATTTTAGATGCATCTGGACAGATGCATGAGTAGGAGGAGAGAGGAGGAATACAGATACTTAGGAATTTGGCGACATATTTAGACATTCGATTTGAATAGACTCAGGCTTGGATGGCTGAAGGGCTTGTTCCTGGGCTGTAAATTTTCTTTATTCTTCTTTGTTCTGCTATCTCTCAAGCGTCACTTTCCAGCCACCGAAGTTTAACCGTTGTTTCTCTTTTTGGCCTTTATATATCTAAACAACCTGACGTCCTTTATGTTATTAGCTGGCTTGCTCTCATATTTAATCTTGTCCTTCCTTTTACTTTTTCCTGCACTCTGTTGTTTTTATTAAGATTCCCAATCCTCGGGTTTCCCTCTGTTCTTCCCCACATTACATGCTTTCTCGTTTGTGTTTACCTATTCTTGACTTCTCCCATCAGCCATGATTGCCTCCCTCTCCCTGCACCATGCTTTTTGTTCCTGGAAATGAATCACTGCTCTGACTCCTGAATTATTCCCACAAAGTACTGCCATTGCAATTGCACTGTGGTTCACGCGAGGCACCTTCACCATTCAATTCTATCCAATTCCTCCTTCATGCCCCTGTTGTTGTCTTTATTCAGCTACAATTCCTTTACCTCTGGTTCTATTTTCATCTTCACAAATTGCAAAGTATATTCAGGCATATTTTGATCACTACCTCCTCAAGATTCAATCACCTTAAGCTCCCTTATCAAGTATGCCTCATTGCACAACACAAAATACAGCACTGCCTGACACCTACCAGGTCACGGTCTTCAAATAGCCATCTCATAGATATTACACGAATTCCTTTTCTTGCAATTCATGACTAACCTGATGTTCCGTGTTCCCATTCGACTTGCATATTGAAATCCCCTGTTATTACTGTAATTTGACCTTTCCCACGCATCTTTTCTATATCATTTTGTTTCTTATAATCTTTTTCGCGAGTAATGCTTAGAGGCCTGAACATCATTTCTTCTTTATTTTTAACTTTTGCGTTTTCTCAATTCTACTCAGTCCGATTCCACATCATCTGACCCCAGTTCGTTTCGAACTACTGATTTGATTTCATGTTTTGATAATAAGGCACCTCCACTTTCCTGCCCATCTGCCTATCTTTTTGATAAGATGTATATCCTTGAATATTCGGCTCATAATCCTGATGACCCTGCAACCATCGCTCCATAATGCCCGCCACATCATACCTGCCCAATTTTGATATGTGCCACATGTCCATTTACTTTATTCCTTATACTGAAAGCATTGAGAAATAACACCTTCAACCGAATATTAATTGCCCTTCTTTTCATTGCCATTCGTTCATCCAGTTTGTCCAATGCTTGAAGTTTGACTTTCAATTCTTAGTATAAATTCTGTACTTTTTGTGTCAGTGTTGCAGATTTTAATAATTTCTTCTGAGTTCTGCTTGCTTACGTCGTTCTTTTATTTGGGTTTTCTAATTATCTGGACGGTCCGCCCCGCACCCCGCCATCCTCACTCATTTAGTTTAATGCCCTGACTGCAGCTGTAGTTATTTGATTCTCTAGGAATCTAGTCCCGGCACTGTTCAGATGAATACTGTTGCATTGGAACAGCCCCTTTCTTCACCAGCATGGGTACCAATGTCACATCAATTCAAACATATTTCTTCCCCGCCAATCTGAATCATTTACCTTCTTAATCTTACTGTCTCTATGCCAATAAACTTGTCGCTCAGGTAAGAAATCCAGTGATTATCACTATTTTGTTCCTGCTTTTTAATTTAGCTCCAAGCTGTTCATACCCCCTTCGCAGAACATATGCCGTAGTTTTATCTACAACATTGGTGCCGATGTGGGCCAAGACCACTGGACTTCTACTCACCCACTCCAAATTTCTCTATAGTCAGACGAGATATCCTGAACCCGACGAATAGTCATGCAACAAAACCTTGGGACTCTTTTAAAAGTCACACAATACCAGGTTATAGTCCAAATTTAATTGGAAGCAGTAGCTTTTGGAACGCTGCTCCTTCATCAGGTGATTGTGAACAACTTGATAAAGGAGCAGCAGTCCGAAAGCTAGTGCTTGCAAATAAACTGTTGGACTGTAACCTGGTTTTGCGTCATGTTTAACTTCGTAAACCCCAGTCCAAAACCAGCACCTCAAAATTTGGAAATCTTGATCGTGGTCACACAGAACAGTGTCTGAAACACTAACTATAATGCCCACAATTACAACAATATTTATTTCCTCTCCCATCAGTTGAATAGCTTCTTGGTCCACGGTTCTCCTGTCCGTTTGTTCATCCACCCTGAAGTCCCTATTCCCATCCACCCAGGGAGCAAAACTCTTGAACCTCTCGAACAAGGACAGGGGCTGAGACTACTGCAACTCTGCCTACTGCATCATTCTACCTGCCTCTCTCACAGCCACACCCTCCTGTCCCTGATGGTGTTGCCGTACTTGATTTAGTTTGCTTCGAGATATGACTGTCTCCTGAAATACAGCATCCAGGTAATTCTATGCCATCCGGATATATCGCAGTGTTCGAAACTCGGACTCCAGCTCATCGACTCTAAGCTGGAATTCTTCTTGCAACCAACGTTTGCAACAGGCGTGATCCGTGGGAACCACAATGGGATCTACCAGCTTTCACATTGTGTAGAAACAACCTATCTTCTGACTTTCCATCCTTACCTTGTATTTTTTTTATTTAATTTTTAAGATGTAACGAAAACATTGTTGTAATCAATAAATTAACAAGATTCAATTTAACACAGATTCAAATTTACCAGACCCCTTTTGGCTAATCAACACGCCATTCTCTTGTGACATTACTTTTCTGCTTCTCTCACTGAATCAGAATCACTTATCTTCTTCGGATGCTCTCTGTTCCCTCCCGTTCAGCTCTGGTCCCAAAGTGTAGTTCCCAAAACCACAAGATGAGTTTTTATAATGCGTTGGCTTACCAGACTATTGTCCATTTGCTACAGGTGAGTTCTGGATCCAGAGATCTCTCCATTACAGCTCAGCTGACAATGAACGTCATCCTGTCTAGAGATAGAATGAAGTTCTAGGGATGTATTACTTATTATCTTGTGTCAATGTCAAAGACGAAATTCGTGCTCATCATCATGGCTGAAATGTTAAAATATATTGCTAGCATTTACTTTCCATTTAGTTTTGGGTCCATTCCCCCAATAAGCAATCTCTTCATAGCCTTTAATTTTGAAGTGATTGACAGGTCTGCCTTGTTAACGGTCAACAATGGGTATTTGATTATTTGAATTTCTCCATTGTTCTGATCAACACATTAACATTATTGTTTTGAAATACAATGTATCTGTTGAGCATTATGATATTACACATTTTAGAGCTTCGCAACCGTGTCACCATTAACCTGCCCGTCAAGTGTCAGTCTTTTATCATGAATGTACGGATGAACATGAATGGCACAATGCCTGCGATTCATGTCCTTCAACTGTGTTTTACCTCCCTTTCTCTGCTAATATGTACCCATGTGTTATTGAACGTCCGTCAAACGCACGCGCGCGCGCACACACACACACACACACACAAACACACGATGTCCTTGCTCACATCAGAGGGCATCAATGAACAATCGACATCGCTCGTGCGCTTATCCATTCAGTATTGACTGTGGAAAAATCACTGACGCCATCACATTGGGATATGCAACTAACACTCTTCCAATAAGCAATGCTGGTTTCTGTGCCCACAGTGTTGTCCAAAGCATTCACAACAGGGGACAGAAGTTAAATATAAATGGTGAAAAATGGCGCCTGCAGATGAAAATGACTTAAAGCTATAATTTAATTATTTAGATACTTCATAAATTGCTTATTTACGCGTTGGAGGCAGGTTAAACTTCTTTATTCAAAAGGAAATTAACATTTGGCAGATTGTACTAAGCGAAACTGATCAAGAGTGACAAACGTTCCTGTGAAGAAGTAGACAGAATTCTTTCGAAAAAAAAACCCACCATTCATATTTATCAGTTCTCCACCCTAATTTATTACTATTTAAAAAAATACTTCGCCACATGTCAATGATCTTGCCATTTCCACTTTCATTCCTTCTTTCGTTTTCTCCTAATTTTAGAAAGAAACTTTGCCACAATATTGAGAATATTTCAATGACTGCGATTCGGGCATTGCTCATTTATAACCATCATTACAACTGCAACATTAAACGTTTCTGGATCTGGATATCTTCTTTTTGAAAACAGACGTTTGCTATTTAAGTTAGTTCTCAGTTATCATCTGGATTTGTGTGATAGATATTTTGACACATAACACCGATAAAGCTGAAGCATTTGCAACAATTTGCATGCAGAAGTGCAGAGAGTGTCTGAGTGCCCTATATCATACCGATACACTCGAGAACCTCACACTGTTCAAGTAACATGCTTTTTGGAGATGTGAGTGGTCTTCTCCTGTTCTTCGTCGGTTTTCTATGAACTGATTCGCAAAACCACTTCTCTGAGATGCCAATGAGCTGATAAAGCTGAAACGCATACCATGCGGTTTCGTCCATTCCCTGCAGTAATTCGCCACG
Organism: Hemiscyllium ocellatum; assembly: GCF_020745735.1. Taxonomy (NCBI): domain Eukaryota; kingdom Metazoa; phylum Chordata; class Chondrichthyes; order Orectolobiformes; family Hemiscylliidae; genus Hemiscyllium; species Hemiscyllium ocellatum. Next base: position 265,837 of record NW_026867496.1, read on the forward strand.
CCGGGTTGGACGTGAATGACAAGACGATCAGCATGTCAGAAACTGTATCACCACTCAGACACAGTCCCTTACTATTTGGACAGATATCACTGATTGTGAATAACCTCAGAGAGAGAGAGAAAGTGACAGACAGTTGCCATGACTCAATGGGCTGAACCGCCTCTGTCGGCGGGAGAACGATGCCTCGCGTTTATGCCGTCCAGCTGCCTGTCTCTGGGACAGACAGACTGAGGGAGCAACAACGTTCAGTATTAACCGTCCCTTCCGTAATGGACTGCTTGCAGTCCCTCAGCTCAGGGCCGTGGGGATGACTCTCAGTGAGCGAAGGTTTCACTCGGATTCTCTTCATCTGGGACACTTGGGGCTCAGATGTTAACTGCTGCGTGGTAGTAACAAAGAAAGCGATGCCCACTTTGCAATAGACTTTCCGTAAGATTGCTGCGTGTGAGGAATTCTGAACATTAAGCAGGCTGCACAACAATGTATTCATATGGATTTACCTGAGGGAAGAGTCCTCGGTGTCCATTTCTCTCTGATCCGCCAGCACAGCATCTTTCTACCTCTCCGATAACAGACCTTTGGAGCAAGTTCACAATCAAAATTGTTCACTTCCCACGCGTTAGTGTAACTGACACCTCTCACCCCAAGGGTTTCAGAGAGAGAGAGAGAGAGCAGAAGAGCGAATGTACTCGCCCCCGACCCCAGGACAGTTTGCAAGTAGGAACAGATTGGGTTAATTATCCGCCAGTGGAGAGAATCCAGTTCCTGGGGATGAGACAAACATCAGCGCCCCGGGGACAGGATGACAAGCAGAAGTTCTGGAAACTCTGCTGCTTGCAATTCTTGGAGCAATGTGGAATGTATTTCACACTGAATAAGTTTCAGCTAGCTCAGAGTCTCCAGTGTACATTGCTCTCTGAGTTTATATTTGCAAATCGGCGACATGTCTGCACAACAGCACATGACACTACAGCAATGAAGATCTTTTCGGTCATTCTCGAACGTGCAAGTCACACGCCAGATGAAAAGCTGAAAACTTCTCTGGAAAAGCGACCGTGCAATGCAGGAGAATGGCACAGCGGGTGCATGCTGGGATCACAACCCAAAAGCGAAGCCATTTTCTCCTATTCACTCAATGTCGTCTTCGACAGCTTTCCCGTATAACGGCGCTTTGTTCTGTTCCTTGCCTTGTCATCTGCTTCCCAAAACTTCGGGTATCTGAGTTAAATATGTCACATCGATACACAAGTCAAATTTATACAATTGCACTGGCACACTTGTGGAGTTCTGAGTTGTCTTGTCAAGTTTTCTGTCGGTGTGTTCTGATCTCAAGTATTAAACCTCTTCTTTCAGATGGAAATGTACCGTTGAAGTTGTAACGCATGACTTGCTGGTTTGGTCCATTCCTGCAGTAAAGAAACCAAAAGAAAGTAAAAAGACTTTCTGTAGGATTGCTCTGTCAAGACAAATTCTGAACACCAAGCAGGCTGCACAAAAATGCACTCATATCAATTTACGTGAGGGAAGAGTCTCCGGTGTCCATTTCTCTCTGTCCCAGCAACACAGCAGCTTTCTATCTCTCCGTTGACAAGATTTTTGCAACAAGTTCAAAGTTGCCCATTTCCTACGCATGACTGTAACTGACTTCTCCTGCCTCAATTCATACTGAGAGAGAGAGAGAGCAGAAGAGCGAATGGGCTCTGCCTTCCACCAGCACAGCTTGTAAGTAGAAACGAAATGGTTCAATTATCCACCAGTGGAGACAGCCCGGTTCCTGGGGACGGAACAACCAGCAGCGTCCTCGGAGCAGGGAGACAGATTGAGAAGCAGATGTTCTTGAAACTCTTTGCTGCTTGTAATTCCCGGAGCAATGTACAATATATTTTGTACTGAGCAACTCCCAGTTGCTTCAGGAGCTGGACGCGCACATAGTTTTTGGCTCGTTGGTCTCGGGGTATGATGCTAGCTTTGTGTTTTCTAGCTTATACAGACGGGTGTGAGCGGATGAGTTCCAATCCCAGGCGAACCCTCATTTCTTAAATTGACCTGAGCAAAGATGCCGGGTCAGTTTTCTCAAAAAGCCGCTTCGTTAAATCAGATCGGACTGCCTGAATTAGGGACGGCACAGAGCTGCCATTGCAGAGAACACGGCGAAGGGAAACACTTGTTCAAAGTGAAAACAAATATTGCAGATTTCTCGCCCGCTCAATCCGAGTCTGAATGAAACCTCCACCTGTATTATGCTCAGTTCTGAGTGTGATACTTCAGGAAGCTGAGAAGTGAAGTGATTGCAGTCAGCACTGAACAGGTTGAAGTGAATGGTACCGTGTATGAGGACTGTCAGTCATGAAGGGAGATTGGAAAGTTGGGACAGTTGTCTTTGGTGAAGAGAAGGCTGAAAGCTGGCCTGATTGAAGTTTTCCACGTCATGAGGGTTTTAGACAGAGGAAATAATGCAGTGAAAATGCTCCCATGCCTGAAAGGATCGAGAACGATTTGGCAGAGATTGAAAGTCATCAGGAAAATAAGTAAAAGTGACATTAGGAAGACCGTTTTCGCACAGGGAGTGGGGTCAGTAAGTTCCTGTATGACAGTGATCAAGAGGTAGATTCAATGGACACAAAAGGGAATTCGGTGGGCATGTTCACTGTAACAATGTGCAGATATACAGGGAGAAGGCGACAGAATGAGACACGTATTTACATATTGTGTTGAACCAGCAGAGCTAAGGTGGGCTGCATGGCCTCAGTCTGCGCTGTCACACATTTTGTGATTCTGAGTGAAATCGGTGTTGGACCAACAGAACGTAGGAAATTTGACAACGGGTATATTCTGTCCAACAGGATGCTCCATCACAGCAATGAAGGTGTTTTGACATCATTCTCGAAGGTACATGACACAATGCAGATTCAAAACCGAGTATTCCTTTGAATCACTGAGTAATTTGTTTAGTTATTCAGTTGAGGTGAGTGGAGTTGCACATTGGGAGCCACTCCAGTTGATCTGTCGAAGCCGTTTTCTCCTGTGTGATAGTCCCACCAGCACTCCAATTTGCTGTGCTTCCAGTCAGTAGATGCAGATTACTATCCCATACTGATACATGGGCCACGATGACCCAGCTGTGGTGACAAGCTTGTGAAGGTCTGTGTGCTCATCTCCCGTTCTCTGTCTGGCTGCTATGATCAGAATCATCAAACCTCTCTTCTCCGAGATAGAAATAACATGGTGAAGGTGAAACACATCAGTTGCAGTGTGTCCCATGCGCAGGAGGCCCTACAATAATTCCCCACGCTGTCTCACACAGCAGCATCCTCTCGGTGAATTACGCTTGGCAAAAAAAAACGATTGAACCAAATCCGTGTCCGCCACAGTATTTTACTGACACCGTTTATAAAATTCAGGCTCACCGTTAATGTGGAGAGGGGCCGTCAGACTGTAGTTTCCGCTCCTTCTATTGAATAAAGATAATTTTAACTGTGTCCAGTGAGAAGAAAGAATTTACTGCTGGTGGGAAACATTTCTATCTGAACTCGCTGTCACGCTCCTGATAAATTGAAACATAAAGCTGGAAGTCTCTGGATTATGTTGTAAAAATATTGGTATTATGTTATTCCCACCTCGCTGTCACCAACTGAATGAAACGGCTGCGTTTAAATCCCGTGATGAACTGGGGGAAGCTGAGCATTTTCCCAAACACTGGGCACACCACCTCCCTGACACAGTGTTCACAAATCAAACTGACAGCAAAGCTTCACGTGTGATCGAAAGTTTCTGCAAAGAAGACTTGGCTCAACAGATATCCGGAGTGAACGCACTCCTTTCTTGATTTGAAATATAAGAAGTTAGTGTCCGTTAGCCTGACGTGATTTGAAGACGCAACCTTCTAATCTGGAGTCAGACGCGCTACCGTTGCACCACTAGCTCACAGTTGACCTGTACCCTCTATTCATGCTTAAGGGAAGTGATAGCACTGCAATGATTTTAAGTAATGAGTAACAACGGAGATCAACAGTTCATGTCTGTTCTGTCTCTCCCCCGTCTCCTTCTGTCTCTCGAAACAATTTCCAACTCTACCTCAATAAAAAGCTGAAAGAACTGTGGATGCTGTATATCAGAAACAAAAAGAAACAGGAGTTGCCAGTGACCCTTCCACAGAACTGATGGTAATTGGGAAAACGTTGGTTTCTCTGCAGGAGATATTGTGGGAGGAAGGCGGATGCAGTAAATGATAGATCAGGACAGAGCCCAAAGCGAGGGAAGAACTGTTGGACAGGAAAGGGAGTTGATAACGATCTGTGTGGGAGGGTGAATGGAGACTGTTCGTGGCTAAGAATAGGTAGTATGTAATGACAGACTATGTGATAACAAGGCTTAGTGTGTGTGGAAGGGACGAGGAAACTATGGATTTCAGGCCCTAGAATTATTGAAATCGATATTGGGAGCGGAGGGATGTATGGTCCCCAAGTGTAATATTCGGTGCTCTTCGTTCTGCTGATGCTGAGCTTCGCTGGGACAATACAGCAAACCTGAGACAGAGATGTTGGTCAAAGAACAGGGTGGGGTGTGGTATTGGCAGGCAACTGGAAGCTCAGGGTGTTTTTTGCGGGCAGAACTTAGATGTTCTGTGCAGCAGTCACCCAGTTTAGGCTTGGTTTTCCCCATTGTAGATGAGACCACATTGTGAGCATCAAATGCAGTAGACTGGGTTGTGGGAAATGCAGGTAAAGTGCCGCTTCACGGGAAAGCAAGTTTGGGCCCTTGGATATTGAGGAGGGAGCAGGAAAATGGGCTGGTGTCACACATTCGGCAGTGGCAGGGGAAAGTGTCATTGGACTATTGGGATGGGAATGGGGTTAGGGTTGATGGGAATGAAGGAAGAGTGGACGCAAGGTATAACTCCTGCCCAATTACTTAACAGTCAAATAGAGGAATTTATTAAGTGTGTACAAGGAAATTTTCTAATTCACAATGTGGATGTTCATACTGGCGAGGGTGCAAAACCTAAGGGCCATCAACCATAATTCTATTAATATTAGAACAATGATTGGAAATAATATATGAGATCTAAAAGTTGAAGTTCTAAATTGAAGGAAGACTCAGATATTAGGCAAGATCTTTCAAAAGCTGATTGGGGCAGTTGTTCGCAGGTTAAAGGACTGCTGGAAAATGGGAAACCTTCAAATATGAGATAACAAGAGTCCAGACACAGTATGTTCCTGTAAGGGTGAAAGTAAAAGCTGGTAGGTGTAGGGAATGTTGGATGACTAGAGAAATTGAGATTTTGGTTAAGATAAAGAAGGATGCATACGTCAGGTATCGATAGAGAGATCGAGTGAATCCTTAGAGTCTAAAGGCAGTACAAGAATACTTAAGAAGGAAATTATGAGAGCAAAAAGGGGACATGAGATAGCTTTGGCAAATAGAGTTTAGGATAGCCCAAAGGCTTTTTATAAATACATTAAGGACAAAGGGATAACAAGGCAGAGAATACGACCCCCCAAAGACCAGGAAGCTGGCCTTTGGGTAGAGCTGCATTAGATAGGGGGCGGAGGGATACCGAACGGATATTGTGCATCAGTGTTTACTGTGGAGAAGGGCATGGAAGATATAGAATGTGAGAAAGTAGATGGGACATGTTGTATAAAATGTCCATATTACATATGAGAAATTGCTGCATATCTTGACCTGCATAAACGTGGATAAATCCCAAGGACCTGATCGGAGTACCCTAGAACTCTGTGGGAAACTGGGGAAGTGATTGCTGGGCCTCTCACTGAGATATTTGTATCATCAATAGTCACAGGTGAGGTGCCGGAAGGCTAGAGATTGGCTAACGTGGTGCCACTATTTAAGAAAGGTGGTAAGAAAAAGCCAGGGAACTATAGACCGGTGAGCCAGACATCCATGATGGGCAAGTCTCCGGAGAGAATCCTGAGAGATAGGATTTACATGTATTTGGAAAGGCAAGAATTGATTTGGGATAGTCAGCATGGCTTTATGCTTGGGAAATCATGTCTCAGGAACATGATTAAGTTTTTTGAAGAAATACAAAGTGGATTGATGAGGGCAGAGTGATGGATGTGATCTATATGGACTTCAGGAAGGCGTTCATCAAGGTACCTCATGGGAGACTGGTGAGCAAGGTTTAATGTCATGGCGTGCAGGGACAACTCACCATTTGGATACAGAACTGGCTAGATGGCAGAAGACAGAGAGTGGTGATGGAGGGTTGCTTTTTAGATTGAAGGCCTGTGACCAATGGGGTATCACAAGAATCGATGCTGGGTCCGCTATTTTTTGTCATTCATATAAATCATTTGTATGTAAACAGAGGAGGTATAGTTAGTAAGTTTGTAGATGACACCAAAATTGGACGTGTAGTGGACAGCAAAGAAGGTTACTTCAGATTACAACAGGACATTGATCAGATGGGCCAATGGGCTGAGAAGTGGCATATGGAGGTTAATGTAGATAAATGTGAGGTGCTGCATTTTGGAAAAACAAATCAGGGCAGGACTTTTACACTTAATGGTAATTTCCTTGAAAGTGTTGCTGAACAAAGACACCTTGGAGTTCAGGTTGATAGTTCCTTAAACGTAGAGACGCAGGCAGATTGGATAGTAAAGAAGGCGTTTAGTATGCTTTCCTTTGAAAGTCAGAGCATCAAGGATAGATGTTGGGAGCTCATGTTGCTACTGTACAGAACATTGGTCAGGCCACGTTTGGAATATTGCATGCAATTTTGGTCTGCTTCCTATTGGAAAGATGTTGTGAAACTAGAAAAGGTGCAGAAAAGATTTACAAGGATGTTGCCAGGGTTGGAGGGTTGAGCTATAGGGCGAGGCTGAATAGACTGTTTTCTCTGGACCGTCGGAGCCCAAGGGGTGACCTTTCGAGGTTTGTAAAATCATGAGGGATATGGATAGGGCAAATAGACAAGTTCATTTCCCTGGGATGGGGGAATCCAGAACTAGAGGGCGTAGTTTTTAGGGAGGGGAGGGGAAAGATATAGAAGGGACTTACAGGGCAACCTTTTCACGCAGAGGGTGATGCACGTACGGCATGAGCTGCTGGAGTAAGTGATGGAGGCTGATATAATTACAGCATTTAAAATACATCTGGATGTGTATATGAATAGGAAGGTTTTATGGGGATTTGGGCCAAGTGCTGGCAAATGGGACTAGATTAGGTCAGGATATCAGGGCTGCATGGACGAGTTGGACCGAATGGTCTGTTTCCGTGCTGTACATCTGTGTCACTCTGTGAGACTCCATGGGATTCTCTAGGAGAAAGTGAGGACTGCAGATGCTGGATATCAGATCCGAAAATGTGTTGCTGGAAAAGCGCAGCAGGTCAGGCAACATCCAAGGAGAAGGAGAATCGACGTTTCCGGCATGAGCCCATCTTCAGGAATTTTTAACTATAAACTATAAACCATTCCCTTAGTTAAATATTGTGAAGTGTGAAGCCATTGTTTTAGTCCCCAAGTTCGACCTGAGCCTACCCCCCCCACCCCCGCCACCCCTCCATCCCAGTAACTCTATTGACAGCCTTCATGTCACACTTAAAACTAGCATCGATTGATTTGTGATCAGTTGGGGGATGAACAGGAACAGGAAAAGGGCAGGAAAGTGCATGTGGGGAATATCAGATCAGCCACAATCCTATTGAATGGAGAAGTAGGCTCAAGGGGTTGAATGGCATTTTCTTGTTCCTATTTCTTACGGTTCCCGAGCCCTTACCTCTGAGGGTCCTGGCTTCAGTGTGTGCCATTACTGAGAGCGCTGATGTTCCCTTGTGTAACATCAACAACTTAGCTGCTGCTGAAACCTCTTGCTCCTCTGTTACCTCTAAACACAATAAGCCAACGTGCTCAGGGGAGGCGATGATCAACTTTATTGTCACCAGACTATTCACCCAGGTAATGTTCTGGGAACCTGGGTTCAAAACCTGCCACGGCAGATGGTGACATCTGAATTCAATATAAATCTGGGATGAAGTCTAATGATGAAACCGTTGTGGTTTGTTGTAAAAACTTATCTGGTTTCCTGCTGACCGAATCTGATCTACATGTGATCTCAGATTCACTGTCAGCTGGTCGAAACTTCACTGCCCTTTCAGTCAATTCTTAAAGCTCACCTTTTTTAACTATGATGTTGCCAGAATGATTTATAGACGGCATAGGCTGGGACTTTTTTTCACTGGAGTGTTGAAGGTTGAGGGTGGAGGTTATGGAGGTTTATGAAGTCATGAGGGACAAAGATAAGTTGAATAACCAGTGTCTTTTCCAGAATGGTAGGGGAGTTCAAAATTTGTGAGTATAGTTTTAAGATGAGAGAGCGAAAATTCAAAAAGGACGGTGGGTGGGGGAGCAACGTTTTTTACATTGAAGGTGGTTCGTGTGTAGAATGAACTCTCAGAGGAAGTGGTGGATGTAGGTAATGTTACAATGTTTGAAATTATTTGGATAAGTACATATGAGCCAAACACAGGCAGGTGGGCCTAATCGTCCACCAGATATTCAAAGGGACAGCCATACAGAGGGGGGTAGGGCCATGCCTATCGTTGTTGTGTGGAATGTGTGACAGATGCAACAAGACGTCCCAACTCCTGTGCTCAATGCGCTGACCAATGAAAGCAAGAATGCCAAAAGCCTTCTTCACCACTCTGTCTACCCACGACTCCATGATTTTATAAACATCTATAAAGCCACCCCTCACCCTTCAAAACTTCCGAGAAAATGACCCCAGTCGATTCAACATCTTCCTGTAGCTCAAAACTTCCAACCCTGGCAGCATGCTTGTAAATGTTTTCTTAACCCTTTCAAGTTTCACAACCTCCTTCCTGTAGCAGACAGCCCAGAATTGTATGCAGTATTCAAACAGTGGTGTAAACAATGTCCTCTCTGAAGAGAATTTAAAAAAATATAACTACAAGCAAATCAGGTTAGTTGGGCATGACTTTCCCACAGCAGTTTGTTTTGGCTGTCCTTCATTAATCTATGTATTTTTTTCAGTTATGAGAAAATATTCTGTGGGATGTGATGAGTGCGAACACATCCAACATTTGCTCATTGTCCCTCATGGCCCTTGGACAGAGTAATTGTGACGACATGCTAGAAGGCAGTTGAGAATCAACCACATTATAATAGGTCTGGAGTCACAAGGTGTGTGTGTGCATGTATGCACGCACGTACATACCTGCATGCAGGGTTCATGAATGGTAGATTTCCTGCCTTGAAAAGGACAGTTTCTGGAGAAACACAAGAGTTCTGGTAGCATCTATGAAGAGACATCAGTGTTACTGCTTTGAGTCCAGTGGTCCTTCAAAACTTGGCTGCATTCAAAACATTAACTGGTTTCTCTCCACAAATGTTGCCAGACCTGCTGCGTTTCCCCAGCAATTTTGCCTTTTGTTGCTGATCTCTAACATCTGCAATTCATTATTTTAGTGAATAACAATTTCCTGGTTGCCAGGACCGAGAGAAACTTTCACTTCCAGATCTTTTTATGAGTTGAACATAAATTCCACCAGCAGCCATGATGGGATTTGAAATTGTGTTCTCAGAAGACCTAGATCTCTGGGTTACTCAACTATTATCACTAGATCCCAAACTCACCTCCAATGAAAATTTTCTCCTAAAAAAATTCCTTTATTCATGCATGGGATGTCGCACTTTGTCTCCAACTGTTGTTCTGGTAAACATCAACTTCACTTTCCCGCTGTTTCCCCATAATCCTCAATTCCCTTTCTGATTTTAAAAAAATCTTAGTTTGAATGCACTTAACAATCCAGGCTCAACAGCTGTCCTACACATGCAATCCCTTATTTGCAGGTTATTCCCTTTGGTCCTCAACTCACCCACAAGGGGAAGCTTTCCCACATCTAGCCTGTCACGTCTCCTCAGAATCTTGTTTGTGACAATAAGGTTACCTCGAAATCTTCTAACTTCTATTAACCACAGGCCCAACCTATTCATTTCTCCTCATAAGACATTATTTCCATCCCTGATATCATCTTGGTCAACCTTCTCTGGACTGCCTCCAATGCCAGTATACCTTTCCTTAGCTAAAAGGCCCAAAACTCTTCCCAGTGTTCAGTTGTGGCCTGACTGGCGTCTGATATAGGTTCACTATAACCTCTCTACTTTTATACTACATTTAAAGGCCAACCTCCCAATTGCCTTCCCTATTACTCACTGAACTTGGACTAAGTGTTCATGGATGCGAGATTGCAAATCCTCCTATTCAGCAGATTTCTCCATTTAGCATTCAGCACTTTTCCTCCTGGCAAAGTGCTCAACCTCATTTTCCCACATTCTATTCCATTGTCCAAGGTTTTGCTCATTTGCTTAACCTGTCGATATCCCTCTCCATGTCATCCTCACCACCTGCATTCCAATCAACCGTCTCTCCTGCAGTCTTGGCAATAGCACATTCACTTCACTTATCGAAGTAATTCATATCCATATTGTAAATAATTTTGGACCCAGCATTGATCCCTGTGGCACATTGCTACTTACAAGTTGCGATCCTGAACATGCCCCTTATCCCTACTGTATCATTGGTTAGCCAATCATCTATCCATACGATTAGATTGTCTCCAATATCATGTGAATATCATTGGCTCTGCCAGCAAGTCTTCCCAACCCGCCCTTGAAAAAGTGGTGGTGAGCTGCCTCTTAAATTGCTTCACAAATATGATGTGGTCTGTAATAAAGGTTCAGGAGCGATTTCCAGGATTTTGATCAATAACATCGAAGCAATGCGTATATGTCACAGTTGGAATGTTGTGTTCACACTTATCTCCTCTTGCTGGTTGAAGTGATGGAGTGAAAGTTGCTCTTGAAGAGCCGCCACTCATATAACCAAGCCAGACAGATCGATTGTGGCCAGAGACTCTGCCATTTTGACTTCTCATCAATCTACATTCTTTCTATCCAAGTTTTAGTCACATCAAACTGCCGCGCAATGCTGTTATGGCCTCAGTAAACTATAATAACGTGAAGATCACTGGGATGATTTTCTACATCCGACTGCAATATAAACACAGATCATCGTTTCCAGTTTTGGTGGAACAAAAGACATCCTACTGGTAGAGAATTGCAGTTAGAGGAAACACAGCTAGCCATTGATAAATATTAATCCTGTTCACTTCAATGGTCAAATTTCAATACAAAAACCAAGTGCACTCGGCTGCTTGTAGCATAGACAACATGACAAAATGGCTCATAGGAGGAGAAATGGGACATTGAGGAGGAGTGAAATGTTTGCTTTTGGTCACCTCCACAATTGTTAGAAAAACAGGTTGAAAGGATTCTTAAAAGTTGGCTGAAGTAGTGGTGTGGCATAACACTTCAGACAGCGCAAAGTGGAAGACTACTTTCTAGTGGAAGAAAAAGACATTTCTTATTTCTGAAAGAACTGGGAAACAGAAGAGGGGATGAAATCTGACTTGGGAGCTATTTCCTATTTGTTGAGGATGTTGCTTCATCACAGTCTTGGTTGAGAGCACAAGCTCTACATCAAGAATTATGGCTGTCCCAAGGGGGCTGAGAGATAAATGGAAAGGAAGTGGGGCTAGAGGGAAGGTAGATGGGAGTGCAATAGGTAGATGGAGATAGGGATTGATGGTGATAGGTCAGAGATGAGGGTGGAGCAAATAGGTGAGAAGCAAGGTGGACAGGTATGACAGGTCAAGAGAATGGTGTCGAATTGGAAGGTTGGATCTGGGACAAGGTGGGGGAGAGGAAATGAGGAAAATGATGAAATCTACATTGATCCCATGTGCTTGGAGGGTCCCAAGGTAGAAGATGAGGTGTTTTTTCGCCAAGCGTCTGGTAGCAAGAGTTTGGCAGTGGAGGAGGCCCAGGACTTGCATGTCCTTGGTGGAATGGGAGGGCGAGTTAAAATGTTCAGTCAAAGGGCGTCGGTCGTTTAGTTTCAGTGTCCTAGAGTTGTTTCCTGAAACGTTCTGCTAGTTGGCATCCAGTTTCCCCAATGTGGATGAGACCATATTGCGAGCAATGGACACAATCTTATAAATAGATTGTATAAATGTTAGCCTGCCAGTGTAATTTTCTTTAATTAAATTAAATAAAATTTTAATTAAATTGGGTGACTGCATGAAACGGTTTGTTGGTCAGGTTTGAGTCATCACTCCCAAATGAGACAATGCCATGAATATTAATGAACTGCTCTTTTTGTTAAAAACCACAAGTTCTTGATTTATTTTCACAACTTACTGGTATTCACTGCACATTCAATGTCAAACTCTGACACCAGAAATGAAATTACAGCATTAATTTTGACTTACAATATTCGAACAAGTAAATTAATAGCACACAGTGAATACCAAGTCTGATTAATATGAAATTAAATTTGTCCAAATAAACATAAAATCAAGCTGGGAGATAACAAATGAGGGAAGGGCAGAAGGCAAGAAATGCAGCATCATAGAAGGTACTCCTACATGGAGTGTATTTTACGAACTACAACAGCTAAATATAAACAAACACTCTGACATGATCCTCTGGTTTTAATGTAAACCATAGCCCCACACAGTAGGTACTATTTAAATGAGTTGATAGATGCAAGCATTGAGCAAATTCAGCCTCCAGCCTTACACCCCTCTTCTTGGAGCTTGGACTTTCCTCCAGTTCTTGGGGGTTATTGAACTCCTGGGCTCCAGCTGCCACTGCCACTCCTCCACCAAAGAAGCTTTGGGACGTTAATGCAAAGGCAAGATACAGAACAGAGCACCTTTGCAAAGGACAGCAGCTTACGGAGACATTGAGCAAAAGCATCACACAGTTTTGACCCATCGATCTCTGGGTTATTTGCGCAGCACACTCATGCTGCACTACTCTGCTCTTGTGCTCCCAGACGTTGAATTGTAGATCAGATTAAAGTAGGTCCTATATCTCTGATTACATCGGTACACAAGGCAGTGAAGAAATGTTTCAGCACACTGGCCTTCATCAGTTAGGGAATTGAGTACAGATGTTGGCAAATTATGTTGCAGTTATACAGGAGGTTGATGAGGTTGCACCTGGAATATTGTCATCAGTTTTGGTCCCCTTTGTGTTCTGACTTCTCACTTCTTCAACTCTGGGATTGTGTTGAACTTGATGGGATACTTTGTCCAACTCGGCATGTTTAAACAGTATCGCTCGGAGAGATTCATTTGTAGCATTTGAGTCGGTGAGTGCAACAAGATTGAACTGTTCAAAGTTACTTGGACTCTATTTTAAACTTACATCAGGACCAGTAGTCAGAGACACGTACAGCATGGAAACAGACCCTTCGGTCCAACTTGTCCATGCTGACCTGATATCCTAAATTAATCTCGTCCCATTTGACAGCACCTGACCCATATGCTCTGGCAGCTCATTTCATATATATATATATACCACCCTCTGCATGAAGAAGTTGTCCCTTTAATATATTTCGCCTCTTACCCTAAACCTATGCCCTCTAGTTCGGGACTCCCCCATCCCAGGGAAAAGACCTTGTCTATTACCCTGTCCATGTCCCTCATGATTTTGTAACCTCTATTAGGTCACTCCTCTCCCTCCGAAGCTGCAGTGAAAACAGCCCCAGTATATTCAGCCTCTCCCTGCACCTCAAGTCCTCCAACCCCCAGTAACATTCCAGTAAATCGTTTCTCATAGAGAAGTCAATGTTTTAGTCCTGAAGAAGGGTTAATACCCAAAACGCTGACTACTCCACATCCTGGTTCTGCCTGGCTGGCTGTATTCTCCCTACCTCCTGCTTGCCTACATCGGGTTGCAATAGGTAGTGACTCAGTGGTTACCACTGCAGCCTCACAGCACCGGGGACCCAGGTTTGATTCCAGCATTGGGTGACTGTCTGTGAGGAGTTTCCACATTCTCCCAATGTCTGCGTGGGTTTTCTCTGGGTGATCCTGTTTTCCTCCATAAACCAAAGATGTGCAGGTCATGTGGATTGGCCATGCTTAATTGCCCATAGAGTTAGGTACATTAGTCAGAGCGAAATGGGTCTGGATGGGTTACACTTCGGAGGGTTGGTGTGGACTTGTTGGGACAAATGGCCTGTTGCCACACTGCAGTTAATCTCATCTGCACTACTTTTGTCACTTACGAATGGCAGAGTAAACTCAACGGGCCAAATGGCCTAACTTCTGCTCCGATGGTCTTGCGGTCTTAGGTTTCTCTGGATTATTTCATTGGCAATGAGCAGTCCCGGGCTCAATGAGCAGCAGTGTCCACTGAAAGCAAAGCTCAGAGGATCGTAGAACTCCTACAATGTGGAAACATGTCCTTCAGCCCAACATATCTGCACTGGTCTTCCGAAGAGTAACCCACTCAGATCCGTTTTCCTACCCTCCATAAATTGCACACAAACCCCCAAGGGTGGAATTATTCCTGGGTTCCTGGTGCCCTGAGGAAGCAGTGCACACCCTGAGCCACCATGGGTTGTGGTTGTGGGGGGTATGGGAGGCAATTGCAGTCCATCAGAAAACAAAAACAGCCCACCTACTCTCCCACTGCACCCACTGTCAGAGCTGGCAGGAGGTTCAGTCCTGGGGGTTGTCCCAAGGCAGCATCACCGGTGGGATCGGGTTGCTGGGAGCGCTGGTGCCCCCGCTGGTGCTTCTGCAAGTTGTAGGAAGACATGAACCTCTTCCCACACTCGGGCCAACTGAAGGGCACCTCCCCGGTGTGGACACATTGGTGCTTCAGTAGGGCGGAGGAATTGCTGAAGGCCTTCCCGCATCAGGGCAGCAGAATGGCCACCCCAACCCCCCCTCCCTCCCCCATGTTTGGACCAGCTGGTGCTTCAGCAGTGTGGAGGAACGGGTAAAGACCTCCTCACATTCGGGGCAGGAGAACGGCTTCTCCCCGATGTAGATGGACTGGTATCTCAGCAAGGCCATGGAATTGCTGAAAATCTACCTGCACTGAGGGCAACTGAACGACATCTGACCAATGGGTCAATAGGTCGGAGGAAAGAGCAAAGCCCTTCCTGCACTCGGGGCAGAAGAATGGCCTGTCCTCGGTGTGCACCCATTGGTGTCTCAGCAGGTGGCAAGAACTGCTGAAGGCCATCTCGCACGTGGGGCTGGAGAACAGCCTTCCCTGGTGTGGACCAACTGATGCGTCAGCAGGGCAGAGGAATCACTGAAAGCCTTCCCACACTCAGGGCAGCAGAAGGGCCTCTTCCCCTCTGTGGACCCATTGATGCTTCAGAACCCTTTCAATTTTCACAATATCCTTCTGATAGGAGGAAGACCAGAATTGCACACAATATTCCCAAAGTGGTCTAACCAATGTCCTATACAGCTACAACATAACTTCCCAACTCCAATACAGTCAGAGGATTGGAAAAGCTCTCAAAACCCACAAAAAAACAAACAGGAAAGAATGGAGGACAAACCGAATTTTTGAGAGTCAGCTTGGAAGCATCAATGAGAAATCGGCGGACTGGGTTTATTGGGTACCCGTTCTCCTTAAATACGCTATATACGTATTTCACTTGTACTCTTCGTAGTTTCTCTGTGCTGCAGTGTGTAGTGGTTCATTAAAATAATGTCCTGATGCAGCTTCGTTTGTGGGTGTTGGGATGATTGCTTCTGTGGTTAAGTATTTGGTTTGTCTGTGTTGTTTTTCTGTAGACGCTAGTTTGAAGTTCCCCATTGACTGTTCGCTCTTCTGTGACTTCTAAGAATGGCACTTTGTTGCTGTTCTCCTCCTCTTCAAACCAGGAGCCCCCCTCAGGCCACAGTCTCACCACTTGGAACACCAATATACAGACTATTCAAAGGCATCTACTGAAGACTAAAACACCAAGTCGAAGATTCACGCCACTCCATTTACTCCATCTAAGAATTCTTGAAAATCAAAGACACTAAGATAAAAGAGGATGGAATAATGCTGTCCTTTGACATAACAACCCTGTTCACATCCATGAACATCAACGTGACCAAAGAAAACTGAAGACACTACTCGAAGAACCAAAGACACAAACACAGCACCAACTGCATCAGCAAAGATAACACTGTCAAGCTCGTGGAGCTGTGCCTTAGCTCCCACTTCATATTCAGTAACAAGCCCTTCAAACAAATATACGAAATAACCAATAACACCACCAGTATCAGGATTCGGAGCAGAAGCAATAATGCAGAGACTCGAACAAACAGCCCTTCCAACGACCCAACCCAAACTTTGTGTCCGCCACAGTGATGACACCTTTGTCATGAAAAAATGAAACAAATTAGAGGAAACCTGCAACACCATCAACAATATCCTTACTGGCATAAAATTCACAAAATAGGAGTACAACAACAAAGTGCCATTTCTAGATGTCACAGTCGAGCGAGCAGTCAATGGTAAATTCAAAACAGCCTCAACAGGAAAACTGCGCACGCCAACCAAGTACTCAGCTACAGAAGCAATCATCCCGACACATACAAACAAACTGAATCAGGACACTATTTCAACGAGCCATTACACACTGCAGCACCCAGTAACTACCAAGACTAATAAGGAACTGAACAGTGCATTTCAGGAGAGTGGGTAGCCAAAACATCCACTGAAAATTGTTTCCCTAACCGGGAATCGAAGCCAGACCACAGCAGTGAAAGCGCCGAATCCTAACCACTAAACCACCAGGGAGATATTGGCATGGGTCAACAGCTCTACTAAAGATTGCTTTCCTGCCCGGAAATCGAACACGCGCCAAGGTTGTGAGAAGGCTTCCACCAATGTCATTACTTGTATCCATTGCTCCCGATGCGGTCTCCTCTTCATTGGGGAGACTGGAGTCTCCTCGCAGTCAAGTTACAATGCTTGAGGGAACATCTCCAGGACACCTGCAACAATCAACCCCATCGCCCTATGGCACAACATTTCAAACCCCCCTCCCACTCTGCCGAGGACGTGCAGGTCCTGGGCCTCCTCCATCGCCGCTCCCTCCCCACCCGATGCCTGGAGGAATAACGCCCCATCTTCCGTCAGGGATGAATTCAACCCCAGGGCATCTGTTTCCTCATTTTCCCTCCCTCACCTTACCTCAGTTCCAACCTTACAGCTCAGCGCTGTCCTCATGACCTGTCCTACCTGCCAATCTCCCTTCCCACCTATCCGCTCCACCTTCCTCTCTGATCTATCACCTCATTCCCATCACCATTCACCTATTGTGCTCTTTGCTATCTTCGGCCCAGCACCCCCCAATTTATCTCGCCACCCCTGGACGCGTCCTGCCTCTTTTCATGATAAAGGGCTTCAGCCCGAAACGTCGATTTTCCTGTTCCTCGGAAGCTGTCTGACCTGCTGCGCTTTTCCAGCACCACTTTGATCTGAACTCTGGTTTCCAGCATCTGCAGTCCTCACTTTTGCCTATCCAATAAACCCAGTGTGTCGATTTCTCATCAACAAACTGACACAAGCAGACACAACGTCTGCAGAAACCCTGGCACATTACCTTACATTAAAGACATCTGTGAAATGATGTCCAGACAACGCAACCCTCTCAGCATTAAACAGCGGCTGATGAACCTGAAATACCCTATACAAACAACCAGCAAACGAATGTTATTTACAAAATACCATACAAGGAAATATATACAAGGACTCTGCCGCACAGTTCCCTGCGGCAACAAATGCTAGGATGAGATAAAAAAGATTTTTTCAGCCAAAACGAATCGGCACTGACTGGACAGCCATTTAAAATCAACGCTGTCAGGTCAGGATAGAAGATCCAAAGGGATGTGCGGTTTTCTTATTTCCTGAAGATTTAAAAAGCTGAGACTGGGTTTGGTGTTTGCTCCCTTTCTACTCCCAGGAGCCGCAGTGGTTGGGGCGGTGAGTTGGGGAAAGTGAAATGTGCCCGTGAGCAGCGTGTGGGGCTATTTCAGCTTCCCCTCCTATGACAGCGCTGTGACGTGACTCTGATGTTCTCACGGACACTGACTGACGCCAAACAGTGAAAAGTGTCTCGTTCCTGCAGATCAGGAATTCAAACAGTATGCCGGCTTCAAACCAAATGCTTTCCATAGTCCCAACTTTGTGGAGCAGTATCTTTCACTGGCAAATAAAACACCTTTGTCCTCAGGTGGCTGCTTCATTTCGATCACGACTTCACGCCCCTCACTGTTCTAGTTTCATTTCCAAACACTTGGCTCATAGCTTCAAAAGCAGCTCTGTGGGTATCTGCTTGTTCCACCCGAACAGGCAGTGGGTTACAGATTCCCACCAGTCCCAATGTGAGTGAAATATTTCAACCCCTCCACTGATTTGCATCTTTAAAAAAACCGTGGAGCAATCTACCTTTCCTTTTGACGACATTTCTCAAACGTATTTTGGATCAGTGGTGCTGGAAGAGCACAACAGTTCAGGCAGCATTCAACGAGCAGTGAAATCGACGTTTCGGGCAAAAGCCCTTCATCAGGAATGTAGTCGGCAGGGTTCACACCTGCGTGGGGAAACCGCAATGGATTTCATGTCTATCGCATTAACCACTCGGCCCACCAATACAGAACCACACTGACAGCTTCAGTTCCCAGGTATCTCTGCCTGTGGAGATGAGAAAGAGTGAATCATTGCAGAGTTTGTTTGAATCCAGTCACTTCACAGGTTTCGAAAGGGTTAAATATCTGCAAATGGCGAGTCTGTGTGTTTCATCCCGAAAGATGAAATGGACGTTCAGTTAAAAACAAAAACAGAAATTGCAGAAGCAACTCAGCAGGTCAGGCAGCATCTGTGGAAAGAGAATCAGAGACAACATTTCAGAACTCTTTTTTTCCCCTTCTCCAGGTACAGCCAAACCCGCTGAGTTTCTCCAGCAGTTTCTCTTTCTGTCTCGGATTCTCAGCATCCTTAGTCCTTTACGTTAGAAATTCAATCAATTCAGAAACTCCTTTGTACTTCCTCAGTGGAGAAGATTTCCGTATGGGAAACATTTTCCTGACACCATTAAAAACGCGAAATTCGCAGCGGTAGGAGCGAAAAAAAAAACAAACACTCTGCCTATCGCTGGTCTCGAACCACCAGCCTTTTGACTAACAGCCGAACGCGCGCACTTATTGAGCCACAGAGACAGGACAGGGCACCAGGCCCGCAGTCTCTTTGAGGAAGTTACTATTCAATTCATAATTCAACCTGCCCCGCCCAGAATTACCATTGTCTTCTATCAGTTTTACTTTTACATAATAAAGCCTTGGACATTCATTGTGGAGACACCGGGGATAGTCTGATCCCACCATCTGCAGGCACATCCATGTCACGAGGAACTAGCCCTCCTACACCAGGGCCAACGCCCTTCGAGCCTTTCAGTGTTTTGCCTCTTACTGAATTTTCTCATTGACCCCGAGCCGTGAAGGGGTTTGAATTCCTGATGTGCAGAGAATTCTTTCAATGTCTCAGATCAGTTCATGTCCCGAGAATATCAGAGTCACTCTCCTGGCCTCTTAAACAAGGGGACGGTGTCTGGACTGTCTCTGCTCAGTCGGACAGTTCGTCTTTCATTCTCCTCTAATTCCACTTCCCAAAGAGTTTCTAAAGGTTCACAAAGCTGGAGACTGGGATTTCTGTTTTACTTCCTGAAAATTATTCCACCTGCTAACTTACAATATTTTGCCAAAATCTCTTCCCTATTGTAACACTTGCATCATGTCCAGGGATGAGGAATTTACATTTTGTGGAGACATTCCCAATTTGGGAATGTTCTCTTAGGAGCAAAGGTTAACTGGAGATTTCCAGGGCTGTTGGCAATGATGGAAGAAGACGTGGTGGGACTGAGCAGGTTAATGATCAGAAGAACCTATTACCACTGGCCAGGGTCAGTTACCAGAGGACAGGGTTTGAAGTTCTTTAATGGAAAGCAGCATTTGTGTAGAACAAACACAGCGAATACTGCAGAAAGCCAACGGGTCGAGCAGCATCTGTGGCAAGGTAAACAGAGCCGACGTTTTGAGTGTGCTACGGTTTTTGTTCAGAACTCAGTGATTTGCCTCTTCCCGAAGTTGGTCCAGGTCTGTGACTCAACTGGCAAACACATGGCAAGTGCAGTGACGCAATGTGGCTCCGGGCCAATGAGAAAATTCGGGAAGAGGCAAAACACTGAAAGGCTCGGAGGGCGATGGACCCGGTGTAGAAGGGCTTGTTCCTCGTGACATGGATGTGCCTGCAGATGGTGGGATCAGACTGTCCCCGGTGTCTCCACAGTGAATGTCCAAGGCGTTATTAAGGAAAAGTAAAACTGATAGACGACAATGGTAATTCTGGGCGGGGCAGGTTGAATTATGAATTGAATAGTAACTCCCTCAAAGAGAGTGGGCGGCCAGTGCTGTAACTTGTCTCTGTGGCGCAATTGGTTAGCGCGTTTGGCTATTAGCCGAAAGGTTGGTGGTTCGAGCCCCCTCAGAGGCGGAGTGTTTGCTGTTTTTTTTTTAAAAAATCAGTGCATTGTTTCAATGGTGATATATTGGAATGTGGAGAAAGTGAGGACAAGAGGTGAAAGTCAAAAAATGTGGCACTGGAAAAGCGCAATAGGTCAGGCAGCATCTGAGGAGCAGGACAGTGAACTTTTCGGGCACAGGCCCTTCATCAGGAATGATGCATGGATGTACAAAGGGGTCTCAGAGTCCCCCCACACCAGTCAATGTCAGTTTTCGGGCAGATGCAGCAGGCAATGAACAAGCAAGTGATATGTTACGAAGAGGAATTGAGTTCAGAAGTGGGGTCATTGAACATATTCAAGGCAAAGTTCATCTGAGTTTTGAACAACAAAGAAGTGGATAGTTTGGGGGGGAGGTAAGAAAATGGTTCTAAGACCAGTACAGGTCAGTCACAGAGTCTCACAGCACTGAACAGACCCTTCATCCAACTAGTCCATGCTGAGTATGCTCTCAAACTAAACTCGTCCCACCTACCAGTGTTTGGCCCATAAACCTTAGAACGTTTCGTATTCATGTACTTATCCAAATGTCTTTTAAACATTGCAACTGAACATGCATAAAATCATTAGGAGTATGGATAGGATAAATAGACAAAGTCTTTTCTCTGGGGTGGGGAGTTCAGAACGAGAGAGCATGGGTTTAGTGTTAGAGGGGAAAGATACAAAAGAGATCTAAGGGGCAACTTTTTCGAGCAGGGGATGGTACGTTTATTGAATGAACTGCTAAACGAAGTGGTGAAGTCGAGTAGGATTGCAACATTTAAAAGGCATTTGGTTAGGAATATGAATAGAAAGGGTTTGGAGGGATATGGGGCCGTGTGCTGTCAGGCAGAACTAGATTGAGTTGCGATAGTTGGTCGGCATGGACAAGTTGGATCAAACAGTCTGTTTCTGTGCTGTACATCTCTATGACTCTATGACGTCCTCTGGACATTCATTCTACACTCAGACCACTCTCTTAAAAAAATCCTTGTCCTGTCTTTATAAAATCTTTCTCTACTCACCTCAAGATATTTGCTCCCGGATCCTGAAACCCCCAGCTGAGGGAAAGGACACCTGTTGTTCACCTCATCCTTATCCCTCATGATTTTATAATCCACTATAAGGTCGCCTCTCAATCTCCTATGTCCAGTGAGAAAAGTTCCAGCCTATCCACCCTAGATGTAGGTATATTCATATCCAGTAATGAAGTGTTCAATGCTGGTGCAGGCTGGAAAGACCATGGGGTCTACTCCTGCTCCCAATTAATCCTGGCTGTTACGTTTCTCAGCCCCATTCTCCCAATTTCTCCCCGCAACTCTCAACTGCTGATACTCATCTCAGTGTTAAACATACTCAGTGACTTGGCCGCCACAGTTTTCTGTGACAATGAATTCCATATATTCACCACTCTCTGGTAAAGAAATTTCTCCTAATCTCTATTCTCCCTTTATGCTGAGGCTATGCCCATGGGTATTAGTCTCTCCTCCCAATGAAAACATCTTACCAATGTACACTCTGTCCAGGCTGTTCAATATTCTGTACGTTTCAATTAGACCACCCCCCCCCCCAACCGAGAGTGGGCCTGTTAATCAGCAATAATCAGACCCTTCAGGATGAGGACAGCAGGGATTAGGTTCAACAAAGTGAGAATGGAGGGAGAGTGTGTGGGATGGAGATTTTCAGCTTTCAGAGAATAAGAGAGGAAAGAAAGTTTGACGTAAATTTTTATTGATCAGATGAGCCGATGGGCCAAGGAGTGGCGGATGGAGTTTAATTTTGACAAAATGAGCTGTTGCATTTTGATGAGTCAAATCAGGGCAGGACCTATGTGGAGTGTTGCTGAACAAAGAAACCTTGGAAAGCAGCTTCATAGTTCCTTGAAAGTGGAGTTGCAAGTAGATAGGATAGCAAGGAAGGCGTTTGGTACGCTTTCCTTTATTGGTCAGAACACTGCGTATAGGAATTTAGAGGTAATGTTGTGGCTGCACAGGACATTGGAAATGCCACTTCTGGAATACCGCACTCAGTTCTGATTTCTCTGCTGTCGAAAAGGTGTTATGAAAATTGAAAGGGTTCGGAGAAGATTTAGGAGGTTGTTGCCAGAGTTAGAGGGTTGAGCTACAGGGAGAGGATGAAAAAGCTGGGGCTGTATTCCCTGGAGCGTCTGTGATCATTCGAAGTTTATAAGGAGCATGTGTAGGGTGAATAGCAGAGATCTTTTCCCCAGGATATGGGCATCCTAAAGTAGAGAGTATAAGTTTGCGGTGGGGGGGAGGGGGGGGGGAGAGACTTTAAACGGACCTGAGGGGCAACATTTTCATGCAGAGGGTGATGCATGTATGGAACGAGCTGCCAGAGGAAATGGTGGAGGCTGGTACAATTACAATATTTAAAGGCATCTGGATGGGTATATGAATAGGAAGGGTTTAGAGGGTTATGGGCCAAATGCTGGCAAATGGGAAGAGATTAATTTTGGATATCTGGTTGGCATGGACGAGTTGAACGAAGGGTCTGTTTTTGTGCTGCATGACTCCAATGATCTTTGGTGAAAGCAAAAGTGTCGTTGTGAAGAGTGGACTTTCAGAAGCAGCTTTCAAAGATGTTTTACCCTTTCGAGGAGCAGAAATCTTCCATTTGTGAGATTGCAGCTGGGTGAGTGAGTGACATCCAGGACTTTGTTAGAAAGTGGGAATTCATTGCACTGTGGGGATGAAGTGTTTTAAGTTTTACCGGCAGTAAGTACAGTGTGCTGAGCGGGGAGCCTAGTGAAGGGTGAGGTAGGTTTTTGTTTAAACTGCTCATTTCTGTCAGGTTCCAACATTGTATTTCCAATGCTGTCAATCAGAAGGTGCAGTGAATCAGTAACTGGTATCGTTAGAAGCCTTACGATTTTCAGTACTGCAGGTATTGCATTGTTTCATCAGCATTGTAAAGGTCACTGGCAGCAGCAGTAGGTGTGGGCTGTATTCACTAGAAATGATTATGCATTTAGATAATACACATACAAGGGGGCAGGGTGGGAATTGTCTTTCGATTTGTGGAAGATGAGACATCCTGGGTGCTGTGATCTGGGGCAAATATAGCTGCAGTATATCATTGAATCCCTACAGTGTGGAAGCAGGCCATTCAGGCCATCGAGTCCACACGGAGCCCTCCAAAAATATACCACCCAGACACACCTCCCAACCATTCCACCATCACCATCCCATCAGGTCTTTTCTGCTGGTGGGTGAGACCAGGCCGCAAGATTAGGGGGGAGTAGAATTCGGACAGAAATGAGGAGGAGCTGGTTTTCCCAGAGGTAAGTGCATCTATGGAATTCTGTACCCAAGGAAGCAGGAAAGGCAGCTTCATCAAGACCCTGTTGAATGGGTTTTTGCCTGGTAGGGGAATTAAGGGTAGTTGGAATAATGCAAGTAGGAGGAGCTGAGGTGATTGATAGATCAGCCATGATTTTAATGAATGGCGGAGCAGGGTCGATAGGCCAAATGGCCTACTGCTTCTATTACTTTGAAACGATAATCCTGCTTTTCCCATGGCTAACCCACCTAACCTGCACATCCTGGACACTGGGCAATTTCGCATGGCCAATCAAAATCAAGGCCAAGTGAGCAATGTAGTAATGTGGAAAACAAGCATCAGAGAATGAGAGAAAGGGACAAGGAGAATAAATGTACTAGCAATCAAAACTGGATTCTAACCATCACAAAAATTAAAATTAAACCTCAGTATGTGAATGTGTGCTGCATTGTAACAAAAGCGAATTAATTGACTGCACACGTTGAAGAGAATAATTCTGATTTGAGACTCCTTGCAGAGATATGGCTTCAGAATGACAAGGATTGGATCCGGAATATCGAGGGGATACGTGGCATTCAAGTCGAGTGAGAAGCTCAATAAAGGTAGAAGGTGGGCACTGCTAATCAAAGCACTGATGACATGGTAGTCTGGTGTCAGCTCGGATTTCAGGTCCTGATTTCTCTGTCCGCTGATCTTCCTGATCCCATAGAGCTAGATGTTTTCTGTTCTCAGCTCTGCTTGATTTCTGCTGAAGCTTTGTCCCCTTTTTACACCTTCTAAAGCAATAAAATATTCTGAGCCTCCTGGAAATGACACCTTATGTATACCTCTCCTGATTTTAAAAATCCCTATAAAGTTATCTGTCAGCTTGCTCGGCTCCATTGGAAAAATGTCTCAGCTTCTTCTTAACTCAAACCCTCCATTCCCAGCAACATCCTGGTAAGGTAGGGAATAGGGAATTGTATCAAATCACGTAAATGCACTGCCTGAAACAATCTGGCTGTGTTCTTGCCTGAGATATTGAGAATCCCTGGTGGAAGTAATTACGAATGCAATAATTTTGGTCACAGAATTGGGTAATCATTTTGCAATAAAGTGATCTATCCTGATAAGGAGGTAGTGGTCATTTTTAGGGTAAGTGAAAGTTTGTAGATCAGGGAGATGAAGTTCCAAACACTTGGGACGGGCAAGAAATGGCTGTGATAAATAAGACAAAGAACTGTGGATGCTGGAAATCTGAAACAAAAACTGAGAACACTGGAAAAACTCAGCAGAACTGGAAGCATCTGTGCAGAGAAAGCAGAGTTAAAGTTTCGAGTCCAACAACTCCTTTTCAGGATTCTGAAATAGTTTGTGAGAACCCCTTAAGACATCTGCCCAGCTTTAAGACCATAATACACAGGAGCAGGATGAGGCCATTTGGCCCATCGAGTCTGCTCCACCAGTCGATCACTGCTGATATGTTTCTCCATCCCATTCTGCTGCCGTCTCCTCATAACCCTTGACCCCTTTCTCATCAAGAACCTATCTCTGTCTTAAATGCCCTCAATGACTTGGCATCCTCAACCCTTCTCCGAGTGGAAACATCATCTCCACGTCCACACTATCCAGTCATAGAGTAGCACAGCGCTGCCTGACCCATTGGGATCTCCAGCATTTATTGTTTTCAGGAAGGATTCCAGCATCTACAACAATGCGCTTCAAAATTTTGTACCCAGTTGGTTAGCTCTCCCGGGATCCCGTGAGATTTAACCTTACTCAACAATCCACTGTGTGGTACAATTAACAAAGTTCCCAGTCCTCACCTCTTTCTGCCCACAGCAGTAGCACGATAGATCAGTGATTAGAACTGCATCATAATAGCAAGGACCAGTGTTCGATTCCAGGCTTGGGGCGACTGTCTGTGTGGAGTCTGCACGTTCTCCCCGCCGTGTCTGCGTGGGTTTCCTCCGGGTGCTCTGGTTTACTCCCAAAATCTAAAAATGTTCTGGTGAATTGGCTGAACTAAACGGGCCCTCAGTGTGCATTAGTCAGGAGTAAATGTGGAATAATGGGATAGAGGAATGTGTCTGGATGGGTTACACTTTGAACAGGCGGTGTGGACTTGGTGGGCTGAATGGCGTATTTCCACATTGTAGGAATTCTACGTGGCATTCCCGCAACTCCAGAGTTTCAGAACTCTTGGCTTTTCCCGTGGACAGAGTGGGACAAGGAAACAATGTTTACACGGGACGAAGGTTTGGTGAGTGTGAAGCTAAAAGTAAACGCAGTGCATTACTTGAGCTGTTTCCCCGGTATACCAGAGGCTGAGGGTTGACCTTACCGACGTTTATCGAATCATGCGAGGCATGCATAGGGTAAATAGACAAGGTCATTTCCCTGGGATGGGAGAAGTCCAGAACAGGAGGGTAATATGTTTGGGGTGAGGGAGGCAAGTGTAAGGAATGATCTGCCGGAGGAAGTGGTGGGTGTAGCTCCAATTATAACATTTAAAAGGCAGTTGGATGGGTATATGAATAGGAAGAGTTCAGAGGAATATGGGTCAAGTACTGGTAAATGAGATGAGATTAATTTAGGCTATCTGGTCGGCACGGATGAGTTGGACCGAACGACCTGTTTCTGTGCCGTGTATCTCTATGACTCTGGCTTGCCCGTAATGTTTGCCATGCCTGTGTGTTGAGTTTCTGTCTGGTGTCGGTGCCAATGCCTTGATATCTCATTTCCCCCATCTCCCCACTTTCACCTCCCCAGATGTTAACCATTCCGTGTCTGGTTGTTTCTCAAGAAGCTGCGTTGAAGGTTCATCCTGAATTGACATATTTTCTGCTTCCCAAAAGCAGACTTACTCACTCCTAGATGTCGTGAAAGATGCTAGCTTTCAGGTAGATGTAGCCAAAATTCAGAGATGTCTATCTTGATGTTTTCACTTTTCGGTCTCTGTAAGATCCTGAATCAGTACCGTCAGGAGAATTAGTTTGAGCAGAGTGAGAATCGACGGGTGAGAGGGGGTGGGATGGTGCTTTCAATTTTGTGGAAAAAGAAAAGAATGTTCTGCAGAAAGTAGAATTGCTTGTTTAGAATTTCTAACCTGGACTGACAGTGATGATTTTTGTAATCTCTTTTTACAGATTATTTGAAGATCTGAAGACGGAAGTTTCAAAATCAATAGCTGAAAGGCTTTGCCTGAAACAGTGACTCTGCTGCTTCTCAGATGCTGCCTGATCTGCTGTGCTTTTCCAGCATTGCACTTTGACTCTGACTCTCCAGCATTGGCAGTCCTCAATTTCACGTCAGTGTCTGACAGTCACTGAATCCATCGGGATCGCAACAATTTTCGACTATGATTCTGTGAGAAGGAACCAAGATTTTTGGTCCCGATTGTTGCAGCACTCTGATTGTGGAGCCAGAAAAACTTATACAGACTGGGAGGAGGAATTCACGGCAGAGAGGTGCTGTACACGCGTTTGTGTGGAGCTGAAGCTTCAGTCATGGAGAAACTCAAGAAATCCCGCCTCGTGGAGAAGCCATGGAAGTGTGGCGAATGTGGGAAAAGCTTCTGTTTCCCTTCTGACCTGTAGACTCATGGGCGCAGTCACACCTGGGAGAGGCCGATCTCCTGCCCTGAGTGCGGGACGGGCTTCAGCAATTCCTGCCACCTGCTGGGCCATCAGTGGGTCCACATTAGGGACAGACTCTTCAGCTGCCCTGAGTGCGGGAAGGTTTTCAGCAAGTCTTCCGTACTGCAGAGGCACCAGCGGGTCCACACGGGGGATAGGCCATTCTCCTGTCTCAAGTGTGGGAAGGGTTTACCCAGGCATCCCACCTTCGGGTCCATACGGGGGAGAGGCCCTTACCCTGCCCAGAGTGCGGGAAGACCTTCTGCAATTCCTCCCACCTGCTGAGGCACCAGCGGGGCCACACCGGGGAGAGGCCCTTCAGTTGCTCCGAGTGCAGGTGGAGGTTGTCATCATTCTGCACCTTGCAGGAGCACCAGCGGGCACACCAGTGTTCCCAACAATCTGATTCTGCAGGTGAAACTAATGTGGGTCACTGCGAGGACTGAACCCCTGCCCATTCTGACAGTGCTTATAATGGGAGAGTCGGTCAGAATTTTTAGTTGTATGCCGTCGTGCACCCCCACCCCCGCATCTTTGCTTCCAATGGGCGCTGCTGCTCGTTGAGACCAGGAGCTGTTCTCTCTAGTTTTTTTTCTGTCCAGTTAAAGAATTATTGGCTCTGTCTGGGAACGAGCCCCAGTATGTCAGAAATAGCTGAATACTCCAGGCTGTCCATTGGCATTCAGCAGTGACTTTGAAATTAAATTTACGGTTATGTGCCTGTGAACAACTCATCATCGAAGGATTGCCTAACAGCTTGGCAATCCATTGTTGGAAACTGTTTGCTTGAGTTGATAATTTTAAACATTTTCTTCCTTAACTTACCCCTTAAGTTTCTGTCTATGAGATGGTGGAGGACTTGATCAAAGGGCTTAAATCATTGCTATCAACTGGATTGTCTTGTTTAACTTTGCCCTCATAAATTCATGGTATTCATAATTGTTTGTTTTTGTTTAAATTATAATTGTGGTGTGCAAGATCTGTTCATCAATTGTGGTTCTCTTGATCAAACTGCTGTGGGTCACTCCCAGTACTGAGCCCCTGTGCATTCTGACAGTGGGTGTGCAGTGGGAGAGTCAGTGGGCTTTTTTGTTTTATGCCCTTGCCCCGCCTTGCCCCGCTGCCAACTTTGCTTCCATTGGGCGTTGCTGCTTGTTGAGCCCACAAGCTGCTCTCTCTAGATTCTACTATCCCATTAAAGAATTGTTGACTCTTTCTGGGAATGAGTCCCAGCCTGTAAGAAATGGCTGAATACTTTGGGGTGTCTATTCACATTCAGCAGTGACTTTTAAGTTAGATTTACAGTTACGTGTCTGTTAAAACCTCATAGTCCAAGGATTGCACAAAGGCTTGGCAATCCATTGTTGGAAACTGTTTGTTTGAATTGGTAAGTTAAAAAAAATTCTTTCTTAATTTGTCGCTTAAGTTTCTGTCTCTGAGATGGAGGGGGACTTGACCAAAGGGTTTAAATCATTGCTACTCATTAGATTATCTTCTTTAACTTTGCCCTGGAAAAGTTGCCGTGTTTATAATTATTGGGTTTTTGTTTAAATTATAATGTTGATGTGCAAGACCTGTTCTTCATCAAGTCTGGATAGGAACATTTGAGAAATGGAGGGACATTGCATGTTTTAATTTCACTGTGTTGTGAATCTGGTGACAGTGACATTCATTTGTATTGGGTTGCTTGCCCTTAGTTGTAATGGCTTTCACCCCAACTATTCACTATGGGAGTGAGTTCCAAAGTCTCACCACATTCTGAGGTTTTTCATGAAATCCTTAGTACAGAATTGGAAGGGAAAATGTTGACGAGGTCAGAATATTGAGTATTAACTGCAAAAGCCAGGAAGACGTGACAAAGTAAAACCATGACAATGTAGGGACAAATAAGGAACTTTGACAGAAATGAAGAGGTCACACGTCAGAGTTCAAGATAATGGTCGTGACAAAAAGAAAAAGTACTCTGCAGATATTGGACATTGTAATTAAGCAAGTTTCTAGATGCTGTAGTTGGTTGAATACGATAACGTAAGAGATGAAATAACCAAAACCACTAATGTAATTGGATGTCGGTAACCATAAAGCAAGTGTATACTATTGATTGATATAGGTAAATTGCGTGCAAGTAGGCCATTCAGCCCATCGAGTCAACATTGACTGACCGTCCCACCCAGACCCAGTTCGTTACCCTATACCTGTAACCTTGCATCTCCCATGGTCAATCTACCTTCACCTGCACATCCTTTGGACTGTGGGAGGAGGCCAGAGCACCAGAGGAAACCCACGCAGACACAAGGGGAGAATGTGCAAACTCCACACAGACAGTCGGCCCGAGGGTGGGATCAAACC
This sequence comes from Hemiscyllium ocellatum, assembly GCF_020745735.1. Lineage (NCBI taxonomy): Eukaryota > Metazoa > Chordata > Chondrichthyes > Orectolobiformes > Hemiscylliidae > Hemiscyllium > Hemiscyllium ocellatum. The sequence goes on from NW_026867496.1 coordinate 295,523, forward strand.
CAGGTCGCTGATGCCGTGAGGCAGCAGTGCTCACCATCGTGCCACCACCACACGTTGCTCTCTTGAGAAGTGAATTTCAAAGACTCGAGAACACTTGAGAGAAAAAAACAAAACTCTCCTATCTTAAATGAAAGGCTAGTCTCTGGCTCGAAATGAGTGGACATTACATTTACATTACATCCTCTCCAGATGTTATACAGCTCCATCATATCATCTGTTTCTTCGAAGCTCAAACTGATACAAGCCCAGCCTGACATCCCCTTGTCCCTGATTATAAGTTGAGTAAATCAGCGACCGTCGACCTCACTGGCATGACACAGGATTCCCTCAATCCAAGTTGACTTTAATTGTCTAACCTCTTGACCCCCACGCCACCATGTGATCAGCCGCCACTCAGCACTGAACGAGAGCAGACGAACTGAATAGACAGCAGTGTGGTGGACATTGCATTCCCAGGGAATATTTTTCAAGTGAGAAAGTTGTTCAGCTCACATTCGGATCATTGCAGGGACGATATCTCCTGTCATTTAAATGTCTTTGATCCCAATAACCGACAAGTTTTGTTGTACATTGTTTATGTTTTATCTGTGTTTCTGTATCTGTCATTCCCATTAGGATGTGTGAATTTATTGCAAGATAATAGTCTCAGTTCTGAATTTTCCTTGAGGATTGGTGTAGAGCGTACTAAGTGTCAGTCATAATGGAAGAAGCTCTACTGTTTACAGTCGTTGTCCTGGGACTGTATGAATGGGAATGTGTAGAGGGAGTTTTACTCTGTATCTAACTCAATACTGTCTCTGTCTTGTCAGTGTTTGTTGGGGACAGTGTTGAGGTAGCTTCACTTTCAATTTAAGAAGAGAAGAAGCTTTATTCTGATTGTAATCCCATGCTGTCCTTATCCTGGGAGTTTTAGATAGCATATTTAATTGCAATGAATGCAGACTTGGCTGTGGGAGTGAAGGGTACTTCTACTTGAGCACACCCATCTTTGAGATTGCTGTGCTGATCAAAACAATCTCAGACCCCTTCATTCACTTTTCCAATCAACCACAGGGTGATTAGGGATGGTATAAATGCTGGCATTGTCAGCGATGCCCACACCCCATGCATGAATAAATACTTTCTGTTTAAAAGTTACATTCACGTTCCAAACCCTCTAATGTATGATTACTTACATGGAAAATTCCTGTCTGTTTGGAATATCATTTTAAAACATAGGAATGTGTCAACCATGTAGAAATATAACAAGAACAACAAATGGAGCAGGTAACAGGTAATGAGCAGGACCAGAATGCTGAGTCAGTCTGACCTCCATGGCTGAGAGAGTTCTCCCAGATGTTGAAGTTACACCAGTGCCTTTCACTCTTGCAGCTTCCCCAAACGTTTGCCCCTGATGTAAGATCATTCAATGAACCGAAGAACTAACTGTTTTTATCTCCATAGCTGTTGCCAGACTGGCTGAGTAATTCCAGCCCTTCTGCTTTATTCTTTTATGGGATTTGAGCTTCCCTATGCCAGTGTAATGAAGAACTGCAGATGCTGGAGATCTGAAACACAAAAGTGCATCAATTGCTGGAGAAACTCAATAGGACTGGCAGCACATGTGGAGAGAGAAGCAGAGTTAGCATTTCAAGTGTTGTGACCCTTCTTCACAACTGTTCTGGACGCAGGCCAGGATATTGACTCTGTTTCTTTCTGCCTCTCCACTGGTATTGCCAGACTGACTGAGTTTCTCCAGCAATTTCTGTTCAGACACTTTCACAAGGTTGATGTTTGTTATCCATCCCTCATTGCAAGGTATGTTGCTTGTGCCAATTCAGTGGGCAGTTTAAGAGTCAACCACATTGCTGTGGGTCTGGAGTCACATGTCGGTCAGATCAGAGAAGAATGGCAGTTTCCCTCCTGAAAGGACATTGGTGAACATGTGTTTTTATGACAATTGATGTCAATGCCATCGATACCATACTCAGGCTAACTTTGTGTTCCCCATTTATGATTTGAATTATTCACATCTCACCTCTTGCTGAGGTGGGATTTGAACTCAAGTTCCCTGGATTACTCATCCTGTGACATTATGTCTACACTGTTGCTTCCCATCCTTTGCTATTTTGTGTTTGCTGTTTACGTCTTTGTCCTCTGATGTTTGGGAAATTGAACCTGTTTAAAAGATTGCCCTTAACCAGCCCCTTTGACCAAGTCTTTGGTCACCTATCCTCATCTGTGCTCCGCTCTTGTGACTTCTAAAGGAATTCTCATTATGTTCACGTGAAGCACTTTGGGATAGTTAACTGTACCACAGGTATTATTTGAATGCAGCTTGTATCCCTATCTTAATATCTGAAAGTAGAGGATCATATTTTAAAGGTAGAAGAGAAAAATGAGGATGATTTCTTTTCTTTCTGAGGGTTGTGTGTCTTCCCCAAAAGGCAGTGGATTCAAAATCTTTAAGGCAGAGGTAGATAGGTTCTTGATAACCAAGTGGATGAAAGATTGTCGGGATGTGTAGGAATGTAGAGTTGAGGTTGAATTCAGATCCGCCATGATCTTATTGAATGTTACAGTAGGCTCGAAGGGCCGAGTGGCCTACTCCCGCCCACTCAATGTTTCTATCAAGCAGTCTGTGTCTTCCCTCTTCTAGCTATGAACTGGGTCATTCCTTTCCAATATTGCCCCTTGTAGACAGTTAATTGAACACCAGATGGCCTCCTATGGGGAGCAGGCACATTGGAGCAATTGCAGTATTTCTTGTGTTAATTTTGTTGCTTCTTACTGTTGCTGAGAATCTTCTAAATAAAAACCAAAACACTTCTATTATTATCGCACCAATGGAAGTATTGGTTTGGATGTAACATTGTTGAATTAACCATTCCCATTTTTTCCAGAATTCTGAGTTTAAAGACCTCGAGTCTGGTTTCTACCCCTGAAACAGTTCTTATCAAGGTCATACTTGACATCCTTTGTAAGGGTGATAGGGATGAACATTGCCTCGTCCACCTGCGGTCAGGCTTGTTCAGGGTTAACGACAGTACTGACCCTTTCCAAAATCGCTGTATCCTCTGGGAGGGTCTGCTTTTAGCGTCTTCCGTTCTTATTTGTTTAACCGTAGCTGATGGTGTTGACATCTATACTGATGATGTCCAACTGTACCTGAACACCACTTCTCTCCCGACTCCTCTGTCATTCATAATTTACCAATAATTTCATCTGAATGCCTGCCTAATTTCCAGTATTGGATAACCATAAGCATTCCCTTAGTTAAATATTATGCAGTGTGAAGCCATTGTTTTAGTCCCCAAGTTCGAACTGATCCCCCCGCCACCCCCACCCCAGTAACTCTGTTGACATCCTTCATGTCACATTTAAAACTAGGATCGATAGATTCGTGAACAGTCGGGGGACAAATAGTTACAGGAAAAGGGCAGGAACGTGGATGTGGGGAATGTCAGATCAGCCACGATCCTACTGAATGGAGGAGCAGGCTGTTGAGTGGCATTTACCTGTTCCTATTTCTTATGGTTGCCGAGCCCTTACCTCTAATGCAGGACACTGGCTTCAGTATCTGCCATTACTGAGAGTGCTGATGTTCCCTCGTGTAATATCAACAACTTAGCAGCTGCTGAAACCTCTTGCTCCTTTGTTACCTTTAAACACAATCTGCCAATGTGTTCAGGGGAGGCGATGGCCGACTTTGTTGTCACCAGACTATTCACCCAGGTAATGTTCTGGGGATTAGGTTCAAAAGCTGCCACGGCAGATGGTGGAATCTGAATCCAATATAAATCTGGAATTAAGAGTCTAATGATGAAATCGTTGTGGTTTGTTATAAAACCTTATCTGGTTTCCTGTTGTCCGAACCTGATCTACATGTGATTCAGATCCACTGTCAGCTGGTTGAATCTTCACTGCACTTTCAATTCAAACCTCCAGGCGGAGGTTCACTATAACCTCCCCACTTTTATACTCTAGTTAAAGGCCAACCTCCCATTTGGCTTCCCTATTACTCACTGAACTTGGATGAAGAGTTTATGGATGCGAGCTTCCAAATCCTCCTATTCTCTATTCCAGATTCAGCACTTTTCCTCCGGGCAAAGTGCACAGCCTCATTTTCCCACATTGTATTCCATCTGCCAAGGTTTTGCTCATTTGTTTAACCTGTCTATATCCCTCTCCAGATATTTCATGACATCCTCACCACCTGCATTCCCATCAACTGTCTCTACTGCAGTCTTGGCAATAGTACATTCACTTCACTTATCCAAGTAATTCACATCCATAATGTAAATAATTTTGGCCCCAGCACTGATCCCTGTGGCACATTGCTAGTTAAAAGTTGCGATCCTGAACATGCCCCTTATCCCTACTGTGTCATTGGTTAGCCAATCATCTATCCATACGATTAGACTGTCTCCAATATTATGTGAATATCATTGGCTCTGCCAGCAAGTCTCCCAAACTTTTCACTTCTCCTTGAAAAAGTGGTGGTGAGCTGCCTTTTAAATTGCTTCACAAATATGACGTGGTCTATAGTAAAGGTTCAGGAGCGAGTTCCAGGATTTTGATCAATAACATCGAAGTAATGCATATATGTCACAGTTGGAATGTTGTGTTCACACTTATCTCCTCTTGCTGGTTGAAGTGATGGAGTGGAAGTTGCTCTTGAAGAGCCGCCACTCACATAATCAAGTCAGACAGATCGATTGTGACCAGAGACTCTGCCATTTTGACTTCTCATCAACCTACATTCTTTCCATCCAAGTTTTAGTCACATCAAACTGCCACGCAATGCTGTTATGGCCACAGCAAACTACAATAACGTGAAGATCGCTGGGATGATTTTCTACATCCGACTGCAATATTAACACAGATCAATGTTTCCAGTTTTGTTGGAGCAAAAGACATCATATTGGTGGATAATTACAGTTAGTGCAAACACAGCTAGCCATCAATAAATATTAATCCTGTTCACTTCAATGGCCAAATTTCAATTCGGAAACTAAGTGCACTTGGCTGCTTGTAACATAGATAACATACAAAATGGCTCATAGGAGGAGAAATGGGACATTGAGGAGGAGTGAAATGCTCGCTTTCGGTCACCTCCACAATTGTTAGAAAAACAGGTTGAAAGGTGGCAGAAGTAATGGTGTGGCATAACACTTCAGACAGCGGAAAGTGGAAGACTACTTTCTAGTGGAAGAAAAAGACATTTCTTATTTCTGAAAGAACTGGGAAGAAGAGGGAATGAAATCTGGTTTGGGAGCTATTTCCTATTTGTTGAGGATGTTGCTTCATCACAGTCTTGATTTAGAGCATAAGCTTCTCATCAGGAATAAAGGGCGGCCCAAGGGGGCTGAGAGATAAATGGGAAGGACGTAGGGCTGGGGGAAAGGCGGCTGGGAGTGCAGTAGGTAGATGGAGATAGGGATTGATGGTGATAGGTCAGAGATGAGGGTGGAGCAAAAATGTGGGAAGCAAGGTGGACAGGTATGACAGGTCAAGAGGTTGGTGTAGAATTGGAAAGTTGGATCTGGGACAAGGTGGGGGAGAGGAAATGAAGAAACTGATGAAATCTACATTGATCCCATGTGCTTGGAGGGTCCCAAAGCAGAAGATGAGTTGTTTTTTCGACAAGCGTCGGGTAGCAAGAGTTTGGCAGTGGAGGAGGCCCAGGACTTGCATGTCCTTGGTGGAATGGGAGGGGGAGATAAAGTGGTCAGCCACAGGGCGTTGGTCGTTTAGTGTCAGTGACCCAGAGTTGGTCCCTGAAACGTTCCGCTTGTTGGCATCCAGTGTCCCCAATGTGGATGAGACCATATTGCGAGCAATGGACATAATCTTCTAAATAGATTGCATAAATCTTAGCCTGCCAGAGTTGAAAATTTTATTCAAATTGGATGACTGCATGAAACGGTTTGTTGGTCAGATTTGAATCATCACACCCAAATGAGACAATGCCATGAATATCAGTGAACTGCTGTTTTTGTTAAAAACCACAAGTTCTTGACATATTTTCACAACTTACACGTATTCACATCTGCACATTCAATGTCAAACTCTGACATCAGAAATGAAATTACAGCATTAATTTTGACTTACAATATTCGAACAAACAAATTAATAACACACAGTGAATACCAAATCTGATTAATGTGAAATTAAATTTGACCAAAAAAATATAAAATCAAGATTGGAGATAAGAAAGGGGGAAGGGCAGAAGGCAAGAAATGCAGCATCATAGAAGGTCCTCCTCCAGGGGGTGTATTTTACCAACTACCACGGCTAAATATAAACACTCTGATATGATCCTCCAGTTTTAATGTAAACCATAGCCCCATACAGTAGGTACCATTTAAATGAGTTAAAAATGCAAGCCTTGAGCAAATCCAGCCTCCAGCCTTACCCCCCGCTTCTTGGAGCTTGGACCTTCCTCCAGCTGCGGGGGGTAGTTGAACCCCTGGGCTCCAGCTGCCACTCCTCCACTGAAGAAGCTTTGGGAAACAGATGCAAAGGCAAGATACAGAACAGAGCACCTTTGTAAATGAAAGCAGCTTACGGAGACATCACATGGTTTTTAGCCATCGACCTCAAGGTTATCTGCCCAGCACACTCACGCAGCACTACTCTGCTTCTGTGCTCCCAGCAGCTGGATTGTGGATCAGTTTAAAGTAGGTCCTATATCTCTGACAACATCGGTACACAAGGCAGTGAAGAAAGGTTTCAGCACACTGGCCTTCATCAGTTAGGGAATTGAGTACAGATGCTGCCAAGTTATGTTGTAGTTATACAGGACGTGGATGAGGCTGCACCTGGAATATTGTGATCAGTTTTGGTCCCCTTGGTGTTCTGACTTCTGACTTCTTCAACTCTGTGTTTGTGTTGAACTTGAGGGGATACATTGTCTAACTTAGCATGATTAAACATTATCGCTCAGAGGGATTCATTTGAAACTTTTCAGGAGGTGAGCTCAACAAGATTAAAAAATTCGAAGTTACTTGGACTCTATTTTAAACTTACATCAGGACCAGTAGTCAGAGACACGTACAGCATTGAAACAAACCCTTCAGTCCAACTTGTCCATGCTGACCTGATATCCTAAATTAACCTAGTCCTAGTGGTTGTCGGGTGTAGGGGAGGCAATTGCAGTCCAGCAGAAAACAAAAACAGCCCACCTACTCTCCCACTGCACCCAGTGTCAGAACTGGCAGGAGGTTCAGTCCTGGGGGTAACCCACGGCAGCGTCACCGGCGGGATCTGATTGCTGGGAGCGCTGATGCTTCCGCAAGTTGCAGGAAAACATGAATCTCTTCCCACACTCGGGCAAATTGAAGGGCTTCTCCCCAGTGTGGACACACTGGTGCTTCAGCAGGGAGGAGGAATTGCTGAAGGCCTTCCCGCACTCAGGGCAGCAGAATGGCCTCCTCCGTCCACCCCCTCTCCCCCGCGTGTGGATCAGCTGGTGCATCAGCAGTGTGGAGGAGCGGGTATAGCCCTTCCCACATTCTGGGCAGGAGAACAGCTTCTCCCCGGTGTGGACGGACTAGTGCCTCAGCAGGGCTGAGAAATTGCTGAAGGCCTTCCTGCACTTAGGGCAACTGAACGACCTCTCCACCATGTGGGCCAGCAGGTCGGAAGAAAGAGCAAAGCCCTTCCTGCACCCGCACCAATCAACCCCATCGCCCTATGGTCCAACATTTCAACACCCCCTCCCACTCTACCGAGGACATGCAGGTCCTGGGCCTCCTCCATCGCCGCTCCCTCTCCACCCGATGCCTGGAGGATGAACACCTCATCTTCCACCTCGGATAAATTCAACCCCAGGCCATCAATGCGGACTTCACCAGTTTCCTCATTTCCCCTCCCCCCACCTTACCTCAGTTCCAACCTTACAGCTCAGCGCTGTCCTCATGACCTGTCCTACCTGCCAATCTCCCTTCCCACCTATCTGCTCTACCCTCCTCTCGGACCTGTCACCTCCATCCCCAACCCCATTCACCTATTGTACTCTTTGATACCTTCGGCCCAGAACCCCCCAATTTATGTCTCCACCCTGAGGCATCCTGCCTTTATTCCTGATGAAGGGTTTTTGCCAGAAACGTTGATTCTCCTGCTCCTCGGAAGCTGTCTTACCTGCTGTGATTTTCCAGCACCACTCTGATCTAAACTCTGGTGTCCAGCATCTGCAGTCCTCACTTTTGCCTACCCAATAAACCCAGTGTGCCGATTTCACATCAACAAACTGACACAAGCAGACACAACGTCTGCAGAAACCCTAGCCACATTACTTTACATTAAAGACATCTGGAAAATGATGTTCAGACAACTCAACTCTCTCAACATCATGGTAGCTCACAAACCTACCAAATCACTTAAACAGCGGCTAATGAACCTGAAGTATACAAACAACCAGCAAACGAATGTAATTTACAAAGTATCATACAAAGAAATATATACATGAACTCTGGCGCACAGTTCTGTCTGGCAAGAAATGCTGGGATGAGATAAGGAAGAGTTTTTTCAGCCAAAACGAATCGGCACTGAATGGGCAGCCATTTAAAATCAACGCTGTCAGCCCAGGATGGAAGATCCAAAGGGATGAACAGTTTTCTTATTTCCTAAAGATTTACAAAGCTGAGACCGGGTTTTGGTGATTGTTCCCTTTCCACTCCCAGGAGCAGCCGTGGTTGGGTCGGTGAGTTGGGGAAAGTGACTCTGATGTTCTCAGGGACATTTACTGACGCGAGACCGTGAAAAGAGTCTCGTTCCTGCAGATCAGGAATTCAAACCGGCTTCAGGACAATGAGAAAGATTAATTGGGGTGTGTGAAGAAACTGTGAGCTGTATTTCAAACAGGTAGCTGGAGTCAGATGCATCACCCATTGCGCCCCTGGCACTGTGCATACCTGACACCGCCATACTGCAGAGTTCTGACGTTAACACGGACATGCGCAGCAATGGGAATATTCACAGGTGAACAGCCAAAGATGAACACCGTCACTGATTCCCTTCCACAGTCCCAACTTTGTGAAGCAGTATCTTTCACTGGCAAAGGAAATACCCTTGTCCTCAGGTGCCTGCTTCATTTTGATCACGACTTCACGCCCCTCACTGTTCTAGTCTCATTTCCAAACACTTGACTCTTTGCCTCAAAAGCAGCTCTGTGGGTATCTGCTTGTTCCACCCGAACAGGCAGTGGGTTGCAGATTTCCGACCTCTCCATTGATTCGAATCTTAAATAAGAAACTGGGGAACAGTCTTCCTTTCTTTTTTGACGACATTTCTCAACTGTAGTGGCAAGGTTCACACCTGCATGGCGAAACCGCAATCGATCTCAAATCCATTGTATTAACCACTCGACCCACGAATAAAGAACCACGCGGACAGCCTCATTTCCCAGGTCTCTCTGCCTGTGGAGCTGAGAAAGAGTGAATTATTGCTGGGTTTGTTTGAATCACTTCACAGGTTTCAAAAGGATTAAATATCGCACGTGGCGAGTCTGGTTGTTCCATCACGAAAGATGAAATAAACTTTCAGTTAAAAACAAAAACAGAAATTGCAGGAGCAACTCAGCAGGTCAGGCACCATCGATAGAAAGAGAATCAGAGACAATATTTCAGAACTCTGTTTTCTCCCACAGGTACTGCCAAACCTACTGAGTTTCTCCAGCAGTTCCTCTTTCTGTCTCGGATTCTCAGCAGCCGCAGTCCTTTACGTTAGAAATTAAATCAATTCAGCCTCAATCCTTTCAATTTCCCAAAACATTGGCAGAGATTTCAAGGCATTTAGAAAAAAAGTAACAGTGACATTAGGAAGAACATTTTCTTGTCCCTGTCTGACCGTGAAAAAGAGGCAGAGTCAAGTACACTAAAGGGAATTCGGTGGTGATGTCCAAAGTAACAATGTAGAGGTTTACAGGGAGAAGGCAAGAGAATGATACGAATAGAGACTCTCACTTACTTGTTGTGTAGAACCAGCAGAGCTAAGGTGGGCCTCCAAGTGCGCTGTGACACGTGTTGTGATTCAGAGTGAACTCACAGTTCGACCAACGGAAGGTGGGAATTTAGAATAAGTTCATATTTACACAGTCTCCTCACGTCAACGCAACAACAAAATGGTTTAATTATCCGCCAGTGGAGAGAGCCCTGATCCTGGAGATGGGACAAACAGCTAGCTCAGGGATATCAGTCCACATTGCTCTTTTTGCTGCCAGTTCAGAGGGAGAACATTGGAGGGACAAAGGAGTGAATAACGATCTGTGTAGGAGGGTGACTAACTGTTAATGGAGACTATTTCTGGCTAACAATAAGTCGTGTGCAACAGCAGACTATGTGATAACAAGGCATCGTGTGGGTGTGGTAGGGGTCACGGGCATGGGTGAGTTCGGGTCCAGACAATACTGAACTCATAGAACATAGAACATAGAACAATACAGCACAGAACAGGCCCTTCGGCCCACGATGTTGTGCCGAACATTTGTTCTAGTTTAAGCACCCATCCATGGACCGATCCAATTGCCGCTTAAAGGTCACCAATGATTCTGACTCTGCCACTCCCACAGGCAGCGCATTCCATGCCCCCACCACTCTCTGGGTAAAGAACCTACCCCTGACATCCCCCTTATACCTTCCACCCTTCACCTTAAATTTATGTCCCCTTGTAACCCTCTGTTGTACCCGAGGGAAAAGTCTCTGACTGTCTAATCTATCTATTCCTCTGATCATCTTATAAACCTCTATCAAGTCACCCCTCATACTTCGCCGTTCCATGGAGAAAAGGCCTAGCACTCTCAACCTATCTTCGTACAACCTATTCTCCATTCCAGGGAACATCCTGGTAAATCTTCTCTGCATCCTCGCCAAAGCTTCCACATCTTTCCTAAAGTGAGGCGACAGGAACTGCACACAGTACTCCAAATGTGGCCTCACCAAGGCCCTGTACAGTTACAACATCACTTCAGGACTCTTGAATTCAATCCCTCTGCTAATGAACGCTAATACACCATAGGCCTTCTTACAAGCTCTATCCACCTGAGTGGCAGCCTTCAAACATCTATGAGCAAAGACCCCAAGATCCCTTTGCTCCTCCACCTTACTAAGAACCCTACCGTTAACCCTGTATTCTGCACTCTTACTTGTCCTTCCAAAATGGACAACCTCACACTTGACAGGGTTGAATTCCATCTGCCACTCCTCAGCCCAGCTCTGCATCATATCTAAGTCCCATTGCAGCCGACAACAGCCCTCCTCACTATCCACAACTCCACCAATCTTCATATCATCTGCAAATTTACTGACCCACCCTTCGACTTTCTCTTCCAAGTCATTAATAAAAATTACAAAGAGTTATAATTTTGAAGACTGTCAGTGTTGAAGACTGGAGGGCTATAGGATCTCCAAGTGGAAAATGAGGCGTTGGTCTTCCATCTAGAGCTGAGCTTTGCTGGAACACTGCTGCATGCCTGAGACAGAGATGTTGGCCAGGGAACAGGGTGGCGTGTTCAAGTGACAGGCAACCAGAAGCTCAGGGACATTTTTGCAGGCAGAACCGAGATGTTCTGCGAAGCAGTCACCCAGTTTATGCTTCATGCTACGTTGGAGAAACGACACTGTGAGCAGAGAATGCAGTAGACTAGGTTTTGGCAAATATGCAGGTAAAGTGCTGCTTCACCTGGCAGGTATGTTCGAGCCCTTGGATATTCAGGAGGGAGCAGGTAAATGGGCAGGTGTTACACATTCGGCGGTTGCAGGCGAAAGTGCCTTGGGACAATGGGAGGTGGGTGTGGGGTGTTGCGAGTGAAGGAAGGATGGACCCGAGGTGTAAGTCCTGCCCATTTACCTCCTCTGATATGTAAACCCGTGAAGTTGAAAGAACACTCTATAGAATGATTCAGTATCAAGTGACTCATGAACTAATTCGTATTCATGTTCCGGGGCCAGCGTTATTGTTGTGTCACAGCAGCTGCAGGCCATCACCGCGGGCTCGCCCTATGACGTCATGGTGCGGCTGGAAACCCCCGGGAAGTTTATCAAAGAAACCTCCCTGTGGGTCAGGGCAGCCCTGCATCGGGAAGCATTGGGATGGCTAACCACTATCAGTTTTCATGGAGAACACATCTCCACATTACGCAGCCTCGAGGCAAATTTCCCGTCCTTCTACTTAAAGTTCAGGAGCCCTCAGACCGAAATTCCCCAGGTAAGTTTGGAAGAATCTTTTCCAGGTGTTCGCAAAGTATATCTAAGAGCACTTTGTTAAAGTTTGAACATTGCGAGTGCTGAAATTGTGTGATTCTGAGCGAAATCACAGTTCGAAAAACAGAATATGGGAGCTTTGACAGAGTTTATACGATTTGCACGTCGGAGATATGTCTGCAGGTGCGTGATGGGAGCATAACCCAGGAGGGAAACCATCTCTCCTTTTCACTTAGTGTCGTCTTTAGCAGCTTTCCCGTATGAAGGCGCACTGTTCTGCACGTCGTCTTCTGACCTGCTTTCCAAAAATCTTCGACATAATTATTTCACATTGAAATACTGGCCCAATGTGCACAGTTAAGATGACACACTCTTAGAGGTCTGCATAGTCTTCTCCTGTTCTCTGTACCCTATGTTGAGGAGGGCAATGCTTGTCACTGGTCACACAGGTGTCAGAGAAAGGTTTAGAAACAAAACGGTTTAATTTTCTGTCAGTAGAGAGGGCCCGGTTCCTGGGGACGAGCAAACGGCAGCGGGGAGACAGAATGAGAAGCAGCTGTTCTGGCAACCCTCTGCGGCTTGCAATTCATAGAACAATGTCAAATGTATTTCACACTGAGCATGTCTCAGCTCGCTCAAGAGGTAGGGCGGGGGTGCATAGCGGTCAGATGTGTCGCTCGTTGGTCTAGGGGTATGATTCTCGATTTGGGTCTTTTTCTACGCAGACTTGCGAGAGATCCAGGACAAGCCCGCATTTCATGGCTTGTACCAAGTGTTTTCAAAAATTTCACAACAAGTATCTTCGTTAAACGAGGTTGGGCTCCTTGGAGTACGAGTGGTGCAGAAAGTGAAATGATTGGAGATAGCGTTAAACAGTTTGACGTGAGTGGTGCGATGTTTGAGGAATGTCAGTGATAAAACTAGATTAGAAAATGCGAACAGCTCTCCTCGGAGAACGGAAGTTTGAAATCTGGCCTGAAGGAACTTTACCAAGTCATGCGGGGTCTGGACAGAGAAAGTAATGTAGTCAAAATGCTCCCACGCCTGGAAGGATCGGCAACGATTCGGCAGAGTTTTAAAGTCTTGAGGAAATGAACTAAAAGTGACATTAGGAAGAATGCTTTCGTACAGGGAGTGGTTGGGGTCAGCAAACCCCGATCTGACATTTACACAGAGGCATAGACGCAAAAGGGAAATTGGTGGTCATGTTTAAAGTAACAATGTGGAGAATTACATGGAGAAGGCAAGAGAATGATACGAATGGAGACCCACGTTTACTTACTGTTTCGAACCAACAGAGCGAAGGTGGGCCGCATGGCCTCCGTCTGCGCAGTGACACATGCTGGTATTCAGAATGAATGCCCAGTTCGACCAACAGAATGTGGGAATTTAGAAAAATGTTTCTATTTACACAGTCTCCATACGTCTGCGCAACAGCATATTACATGACAGCAGTGGAGGTCTTTGACATCAGGCTCGAACGTGCATGCCACACGCCAGACGAAAGGCTGAAGGGACCTGTGGAAAGTTGCACAGAGGTTGGGTGCAGAGTGGTACAGCGGGAGTGTGCTGGTCCTCCAAACCAGAGATCGATGAATCGAAGCTGTCTTTTGTAATGGTATTTTGTTTTGTATCTTGCCTTTGCATCTACTTCCTGAGAGTCTGAATGCCAGGCATCATTCCGAAACTCACGCGGTTCAAGTAACATGCTTTTTGGAGGTCTGAGTGGTTTCCCCCCTATTCTTCGTAGGTTTTCTATGAAATAAATCGCAAAACCACTTCTGTGAAATGCCAAGGAGCTGATAAAGTTGAAACGCATGCCTTGCAGTTTCGTCCATTCCCTGCAGTAATTCGCCACGCCGGTTCGGACGTGAATGACAAGCCGATCAGTATGTCAGAAACCGTATCACCACTCAGACACAGTCCCCTACTATTAGTACGCATTTCACGGGTTGTGAATAACCTCAGAGAGAGACAAGTGACAGACAGTCGCCGTGGACTCGATGGGCTGAACGGCTTCTGTCTGCACGAGAATGGTGCTATGTGTTTATGCCGTCCCACTGCCTGTCTCTGAGACAGAGAGGCTCAGGGAGCAAAACTGGTTCATTTTTAACCGTCCCTTCCGTGTTGGACTGCCTGCAGCCCCTCAGCTCAGGCCCGTGGGGATGACTGTCAGTGAGTGAGGGTTTCACTCGGATTCTCTTCATCTGGGACACTTGGGGCTCAGATGTTAACTGCTGCGTGGTCGCAGCAAAGAAAGCGATGCCCACTTTGCAATAAACTTTCCTTCAGATTGCTGCGTGGAGACTACTTCTGAACACCAAGCAGGCTGCACAACAATGTGAATTTACCTGAGCGAAGAGTCTTCGGTGTCCATTTCTCTCTGCCCCACCAGCACAGCATATTTCTATCTCTCCGATAACAGACCTTTGTAGCAAGTTCACAATCAAATTTGCTCACTTCCCACGCATTAGTGTAACTGATACCTCTCACCCAAAGAGATTGAGAGAGAGAGAACAGAAGAGCGAATGAACTCTTGCCCTCTAACCCCCGCCCCCTACCCCCCCCCAGAACAACGTGCAAGAAGAAACAAATTGGTTTAATTATCCGCCAGTGGAGATAGTCCAGTTCCTGGGGATGAGACAAACATCAGCGCCCGGGGACAGAATGACAATCAGATGTTCTGGAAACTCTGCTGCTTGCAATTCTTGGAGCAATGTGGAATGTATTTCACACTGAGCAAGTTTCAGTTGGCTCAGAGTCTCTACTGTACATTGCTCTGAGTTTATATTTGCACATCGACGACATGTCTGCACAACAGCACATGACACTATAGCAGGAAGATCGATGACGTCATTCTCGAACATGCAAGTCACACGCCAGATGAAAAGCTGAATACTTCTCTGCATCAACTGCCGTGCAATGCAGGAGAATGGCACAGCGGGTGCATGCTAGGATCATAACCCAGAAGCAAAACCATTTTCTCTTATTCATTCAATGTAGTCTTTAGCAGCATTCTTTACAACGGCGCCCTGTTCTGTTCCTTACCTTGTCATGTGCTTCCCAAAACTTCGGGTATCTGAGTTAACTATGTCACATCGATACACAAGTCAAATTTACACAGTTGCACTGGCACACTTGTGGAGCTCTGAGTTGTCTTGTCCTGTTCTCTGTCGATGTGTCCTGATCTCGTGTGAAACCTCTTCTCTCAGATGGCAATGAACCAGTGAAGTTGTAACACATGACTTGTTGGTTTGGTCCATTTCCTGCAGTAAAGAAACCAACGCCCGTATAAGAAAAGACTTTCTGCAGGATTGCTGTGTCAAGACAAATTCTGAACACCAAGCAGGCTGCACAAAAATGCACTCATACCAATTTACCTGAGGGAAGAGCCTCCGGTGTCCATTTCTCTCTGTCCCGACAGCATAGCATCTTTCTGTCTCTCCGTTAACGAGACCTTTGGATCAAGTTCAAAGTTTCCCATTTCCTACGAATGACTGTAACTGACTTCTCCTGCCTCACGTAATAGTGAGAGAGAGAGAGAGAGAGAGAGAGAGAGCAGAAGAGCGAATGGGCTCTGGCTTCCACCAGCACAGCTTGCTCGGAGAAACAAAATGGTTCAATTATCCACCAGTGGAGAGAGCCTGGTCCCTGGGGACGGGACAAACAGCAGGGTGCAGGGAGCAGGGAGACAGATTGAGAAGCAGGTGTTCTTGAAACTCTTCGCTGCTTGCAATTCTGGGCGCAAAGTACAATGTATTTCGAACTGAGCAAGTCTCAGCTGCTTCAGGAGATGGCTGCACGCATGGCTGGTGGCTCGTTAGCCTAGGGTATGATTCTAGCTTTGGGTCTTCTCGCGAATGCAGACGTGTGAGAGTTTCTGGGTTCCAATACCAGGCGAGCCATTTCTTAAATTGACCTGAGCAAAATGCCCGATCAATTTTCTCAAAAAGCCGCTTTGTTAAATAAGATCGGACTGCCTGAGTTAGGGACGGTGCGGAGCTGCCATTGCAGTGAACACGGCGAAGGGAAACACTTGTTTAAAGTGAAAACAAGTATTGCAGTTTTTTTCACCACGTAATACGAGTCTGAATGAATCCTCCACCTGTATTACGCTCAATTCTGAGGGTGATACTTCAGGAAGGGGGAAGTGAAGTGATTGCAGACGGCACTGAACAGGTTGAAGTGAATGGTACCGTCCTGAGGAATGTCAGCAATGAAGGGAGAATGGAAAGTTAGGGCAGCTCTCTTTGGAGAACAGAGGGCTGAAAGCTGGCCTGATTGAAGTTTTCCACGTCATGAGGGTTTTAGACAGAGGCAATACTGCAGTGAAAATGCTCCCAGGCCTGAAAAGATCGAGAACGATTTGGCAGAGATTGAAAGTCATCAGGAAAATAAGTAAAAGTGACATTAGGAGGACCGTTTTCGCACAGGGAGTGGGGTCAGTAAGTCGCTGTCTGACAGTGACAAACAGGCAGATTCAATGGACCCAAAGGGAATTCGGTGGGCATGTTCAATGTAACATTATGCAGATTTACAGGGAGAAGGCGACAGAATGAGACACTTATTTACATATTGTGTTGAGCCAGCGGAGCTAAGGTGGGCTGCATGGCCTCAGTCTGCGCTGTCACACATTTTGTGATTCTGAGTGAAACCGGAGTGGGACCAACAGAACGTAGGAAATTTGACAACGGATATATTCTGCCCAACAGGATACTCCATCACACCAATGAAGGTGGTTTGACATCATTCTCGAAGGTGCATGACACAATGCAGATTCAAAACTGAGTATTCATTTGAATCACTGAGTAATTTGTTTACAGTTATTCAGTAGAGGTGAGCGGAGTTGCGCATTGGGAGCCACTCCAGTTGATCTGTCGAAGCCGTTTTTCTCCAGTGTGATAGTCCCACCAGCATTCCAACTTGCTGTGCTTCCAGTCAGTAGATGCAGATTACTGTCTCATACTGATACACGGGCCACGATGACCCAGCTGTGGTGACAAGCTTGTGAAGGTCTGAGTGCTCTTCTCATGTTCTTTGTCTGGCTGCTATGATCCGAATCATCAAACCTCTCTTCTCCGAGATAGGAATAAACTGGTGAAGGTGAAACACATCAGTTGCGGTGTGTTCCATGTGCAGGAGGCCCTGCAGTAATTTCCCACGCTGTCTCACACAGCAGCATCCTCTCGGTGAATTATGCTTGGCAAATAAAAACGATTGAACCAAATCAGTGTCCGCCCACTGGATTTTACTGACACCGTTTATACAATTCAGGCTCACCGTTAATGTGGAGAGGGGCCGTCAGACTGTAGTTTCCGCTCCTTCTGTTGAATAAAGATAATTTTAACTGTGTCCAGTGAGAAGAAAGAATTTACTGCTGTGGGAAACATTTCTATTTGAACTCGCTGTCACGCTCCTGATAATTGAAACATAAAGCTGGGGGGTCTCTAGATTATGTGTAAAAACATCGGTATTATGTTATTCACACCACACTGTCACCAACTGAACGAAGCAGCTGCCCAGAGGGAGGCGGCTGTGTTTCAATCCCTGGGGAGCTGAGCATTTACCCAAACACTGGCACACCACCTCCCTGACACTGTTCACAAATCAAACTGACAGTGAAGCTTCACGTGTGATCGAAAGTTTCTGGAAAGAAGACTTGGATCAACAGATATCTCGAGTGAACGTACTCCTTTTTTGATTTGAAATGTAAGAAGTTGAGATCAGAGAGCTTGACGTAATTTGAACACCCAACCTTCTGATCTGGAGTCAGACGCGCTAACCGTTGCGCCACAAGCTCACGGATGAGCTGCGACCTCTATTCATGCTTAAGGGAAGTGATCGCACTACGATGATTTTACGTTATGAGTAACAACGGAGATCAACAGTTCATGTCTGTTCTGTCTCTCCCCCCCTCCTTATGTCTCTCGAAACAATTTCCAACTCTACCTCAATAAAAAGCTGGAAGAACTGCGGCTGCTGTAAATCAGAAACAAAAAAACAGTAGTTGCCGATGACCCTTCCACAGAACTGATGGTGATTGGGAAAATGCCGGTTTATATGCAGGAGATATCGTGGGAGGAAGGCGGATGCAGTAAATGATAGATCAGGACAGACCCCAAAGCGAGGGAAGAACTGTTGAACAGGAAGGGAGTTTATAACGATCTGCGTGGGAGGGTAAATGGAGACTGTTCGTGGCTAAGAATAGGTAGTGTGTAATGACAGACTATGTGATAACAAGGCTTGGTGAGTGTGGTAGGGACGAGGCACTAGAAATTATTGAATTCGATATTGGGACCGGAGGGATGGATTGTCCCCAAGTGGAATATTCAGTGCTCTCATTCTGCTGGTGCTGGTGCTGAGCTTCGCTGGAAAAATACAGCAAATCTGAGACAGAGATGTTGGTCAGGGAACAGGGTGGTGTGTGGAATTGGCAGGCAACTGGAAGCTCAGGGTCTTTTTTGCGGGCAGAACGTAAATGTTCTGTGCAGCAGTCCCCCAGTTTATGCTTCGTTTTCCCCATTGTAGATGAGGCCACATTGTGAGCAGTAAATACAGTAGACTGGGTTGTGGGAAGTGCAGATAAGTGCCACTTCACCTGGAAGGTATTTTTGGGCCCTTCGATGGTCAGGAGGGAGCAGGTAAATGGGCTGGTGTCACACATTCGGCAGTTGCAGGGGAAAGTGCCGTTGGACTATTGGGGTGGGAATGGGGTTAGGGTTGTTGGGAATGAAGGAAGAGTGGACCCAAGGTATAACTCCTGCCATTTACTTATCCGCCAAATAGAGGAATTTATTAAGTGTGTACAAGGAAATTTTCTAATTCACAATGTGGATGTACATACTGGCGAGGGTGCAAACCTAAGGGCCAGCAACCATAATTCTATTAACATTAGAATAGTGATTGAAAATAATATATCAGATCTAAAAGTTGAAGTTCTAAATTGGAGGAAGACTCAGATATTAGGCAAGATCTTTCAAAAGCTGACTGGGGGCATTGTTCGCAGGTTAAAGGACTGCTGGAAAATGAGCAGCCTTCAAATATGAGATAACAAGAGTCCAGACACAGTGTATTCCTGTTAGGGTGAAAGAAAAGGCTGGTAGGTGTAGGGAATATTGGATGACTAGAGACATTGAGAAATGGTTTAGACAAAAGAAGGATGCATACGTCAGGTATCGACAGAGAGATCGAGTGACTCCTTAGAGCATAAAGGTAGGACGAGTATACTTAAGAGGAAAATCATGAGGGCAAAAAGGAGACATGAGTAGCTTTGGCAAATAGAGTTAAGGATAAACCAAAGGGTTTTTATAAATACATTAGGACAAAAGGATAACAAAGGAGAGAATAGGGCCCCTGTAAGATCAGCAAGGTGGCCTTTGTGTGGAGCTGCAGTAGAGTGTGGGGGATACTGAACGGATATTGTGCATTAGTGTTTACTGTGGAGAAGGGAATGGAAGATATAGAATGTGAGAAAGTAGATGGTGACATGTTGAAAAAATGTCCATATTACAGATGAGAAATTGCTGCATATCTTGAAATGCTTAAAAGTGGATCAATCCTAAGGTCCTGATCAGGAGTACCCTAGAATTCTGTGGAAGCTGGGGAAGTGATTGCTGGGCCTCTCACTGAGATATTTGCATCATCAATAGTCACAGGTGAGGTGCCAGAAGGCTAGAGGGTGGCTACCGTGGTGCCACTATTTAAGAAAGGTGAAAAGGAAAAGCCAGGGAACTATAGACCAGTGAGCCAGACATCCCTGATGGGCAGCCTTTGCAGAGAATCCTAAGAAATAGGATTTACATGTATTTGGAAACGCAAGAATTGATTAGGGATAGTCAGCATGGCTTTATGCTTGGGAAATCATGTCTCACGAACATGATTCAGTTTTTTGAAGAAGTACAAAGTGGATTGATGAGGGCAGAGCGATGGAAGTGATCTATATGGACTTCAGGGAAGGCGTTCATCAAGGTTCCCCATGGGAGACGGGTGAGCAAGGTTTATGGCATGCAGGGACAACTAGCCATTTGGATACAGAACTGGCTAGAAGGAAGAAAATATAGGGTGATGATGGAGGGTTGCTTTTCAGACTGAAGGCCTGTGACCAATGGTGTACCACAAGGATCGATGTTGGGTCGGCTACTTTTTTGTCATTTATATAAATGATTTGTATGTAAACAGAGGAGGTATAGTTAGTAAGTTTGTAGATGACACCAAAATTGGAGGGGTAGTGGACAGCAAGGACGGTTACCTCAGATGATTACAGCGGGACCTTGATCAGATGGGCCAATGGGCTGAGAGAAGTGGCTTTTGGAGGTTAATGTAGATAAATATGAGGTGCTGCATTTTGAAAAAACAAATCAGAGCAGGACGTTTACACTTAATGGTAGGTTCCTTGGAAGTGTTGCTGAACAAAGAGACCTTGGAGTTCAGGTTGATAGTTCCTTAAACGTAGAGACACAGGCAGATTGGATAGTAAAGAAGGCGTTTGGTGTGCTTTCCTTTGTTGGTCAGAGCATCGAGGATAGATGTTGGGAGCTCATGTTGCAACTGTACAGAACATTGGTCAGGCCACGTTTGGAATATTGCATGTAATTTTGGTCTGCTTCCTATTGGAAAGATGTTGTGAAACTAGAAAAGTGCAGAAAAGATTTACAAGAATTTGGCCAGGGTTGGAGGGTTGAGCTATAGGAGAAGGGTGAACAGAGTATTTTCTCTGGAGCATCAGATGCTAAGGGGTGACCGTATAGAGGTTTATAAAATCATGAGGGATATGGATAGGGCAAATAGACAAGTCTTTTCCCTGGGATGGGGGAGAACAGAACTAGAGGGCATAGGTTTAGGGAGGGGAGGGGAAAGATATAGAAGGGACATAAGGGGCAACCTTTTCACGCAGAGGGTGATGCATGTACGGCATGAGCTGCTGGAGTAAGTGATGGAGGCTAGAATAATTACAGCATTTAAAATGCATCTGGATGTGTATATGATAGGAAGGTTTTGTGGGGATTTGTCCAAGTGCTGCAAATGGGACTAGATTAGGTTAGGATATCTGGGCTGCATGGATGGAGTTGGACGAAGGGTCTGTTTTCCGTGCTCTGTACATCTGTGTCACTCTGTGAGACTCCATGGGATTCTCTGCCCAAGGAGCAGTTGAGACAGCTTCATGAAGTATATTGAAGACACAGTTGGATGGGTATTTGCGTGGTAGG